>NW_003852477.1:90313-107634 GCF_000181295.1 Otolemur garnettii | reverse complement strand
GGCTGACAGAACAAAAGAGGCTGAGACACTGGCAGGATCCAGCTCTTAAAGCGTCTAAGACATTGTGCTGGGGAATTTGGGCTTTCTCCTAGAGACCAAAGGGAGCTGCTGAGGGTTTTGGAACTGGGGAGGGATGATAAAATGTGCACGAGAAATGAAGATGGGGTAGTGCAGACCACTGGCAGGCCCCAGACAGACCACTGTGGGCCTTAGGGCTGGGGAGGGGATGACTGGCATCCCAAGTGGGAGTCCTCTTCCTCTCTGTACCATCTGCAGTGTGACAGCACCATTTGCAGTGTGACAGCACCTCTCTGCGCCTCAGTGTCTGCTGCTGTATTGTGGAAATGGGCTATGGGGTTGTGACCTTCAGGGAGCTCATGAATGGTGGCTATTACCCATGGGTGCCAGACTTGAAAGTCTCCCACAGCTTGTCACTCATTCTTGCAGAGATCTTATGTCTGAGATGTCACCTTACTGGGCACAGGGGCCAGCACACGCTCATCCTTGCCAACATGAACAGGGAACTTACTACAAAAGAGCCACTGAGTTGAGCATGTGACATGTGTTAATTCCTTTAACCCTTTCAGATGACACTGTAGTATGTTTTATTCCCATTGTGTCAGTGGGAAACCAAGACACAGATCAACAAATGAGCTCAAGCTCATACAAAGACACAAAGTTCTAACTCTAAAGTCTGATGGCAGCAAGGCTCCTTATTAGTTATTGTAAATGGCATCTTACTATAAAGGAAATCCATGGTTGCTAGACACAAACCAACAAGACAGAACTGTCCTTCCTTACCTCATTCCCAGGGTCAGTCATTCAATCATTTCACACACATTAGAAGATGTTAAAAATTAACAGTTGTCCTTGGGAATAGAAGTATGAGCACAATATTAACTCCAGGATTCCTTAAATTCTTGTTAATGGTTATTAAAGTGATGGTGATGGCTGGTTAGCTTGTTGGGAGTGTTATTTTGTTCTGTTAGCCTTCATTGCTTCATTCTTAGTCTAGGATAACAGTGATGTCCCAACTTCACCACTAGCCATATAGTTGTAGGACATAGGTGAATGAACTATCTATCCTCCAGGAGCTGGCCAGCATTCTCCCCCAGGCGCACCTGTGGTGGTCACTGTGCTGGACGTGGTGGGGAAGATCACCACAGCTGCAGCCTTAACCATCACCTTCATGTTCTATGCTGAGCTCTTCCCCACTGTCATCTCATAAGACTGCCTTTGTGCCCCCTGCTCCTCTGCTCCAGAAACTGTGGTTGTGGCCATCTCTCCTCCCATCACAACCCTTTCACAAACAGCTATGGGGGCTGACTCTAGGACAGCAGTGCTGGACGGGACCCAGGGAAGCTAGAAATCCAGCCCAAGCCCTCCAGTTGTCCCCACGCCGAGGGAGGACAAAATGGAAGTAGGCCATGCCCTGACCCTGCCAGGACGTTTAAGAGTGAATGGACTTCTAAGGGGAATGGTGCTCAGGAGGTGCAGCCTTTGACAGGTGAGCAGGAGTACAGCAGGCAGAGAGAGAGAGGCCTGGAGGAGGGAGAAGCAGCCAGGAGCAGGAGTGCTAGATAGGCTGAAAGGAGTTGGCGACCCTGCGGGAATTTGTGTTGGCTCTCTTGAGGAAGTAAGCTGGGCCAGAGTGTAGCCTGGAGGTGGGAGCAGGTGTGCTCAGCCTGCACTAGCCTCCCCCAGGCAGATGGGCATGGGGCTGGTGGGCATCCTCTCATGGATTGGGAGCATCATCAGGCCTCTGGTGATCCTGCTGGAGGAGTACTACGTGGGCCTGCCCCTGCTCATCATCGGCAGCTTCCCCATTGTGGTAGGCTTGCTCTGCATCCTGCTGCAAGAGATGTGTGGCCAGGCGCTGAAGGATGACGTTGAGGACCTGGAGCAGAGGTCTCATCTACAGTGAGCTGCTGGCTTGCTCTGAACCCAGGATGTGGGCCTCATAGTGGCTGCCCCTCTCTGTATGCCCAGGCCCACACCTTGCCATTAGTCTATGGTTGTTAACAGGCCAATTTAGGACCCTCCAACCCGTCAGATGTCTGGCTGACTTTGGGTCAGGTTCTCCCTACTTTGGGGCAGAAATGGTGAGAGACATTGCCAGGGGACCAATTCCTGGATAGCCAGTGACAGGCTTCTGCTGCCTCCAAGTCCCCTAAGTCAGTGCCCCAAGAAAAGAAAATAGACCCCACAGGAAGAACCTCCTGCCCAGGGCTGGTCTTTGTGAGCAGCACATATTTGTGACTGAGGTCTCTCAGAGCTAGACCGTCAGCAGCAGGGAGCGGCCCAAACATTCCTTGGACATGGCCAGGAACCACGAGGACATGGTGACAAGAGCAGTCTTGCTCATGGAGGCAGCACACCCCACTGTGGCCCACCACCCACCACAATCCCAGAAGTGTCTCAGACTGGACCTTGTCCCTGTCTCCCCCTCCTCATCCCTGCAACTCTCACCATACATCTTTGTGCATTGCAAGCTGGAAAAAGAGCTTACGTTACCACTGCCCATTGCCCCAGCTGACCTCCCACCAGGCAGAAGCTTCCATGTCCCTTCCCACAGGCACCCAGCTTGAGAAAGTTTCTTTCGGAATGTGTCTCTCTCACCTTGCTCACACTCCCCTACACAGCCTGAGGCAGGGGATGTGTGCTGCTGGACAATGTCTCTCAATTCAGTATGAAAGTGCCCAGCTTCTCTCTTTCACATGAATATTTTCTACTTAGAGCTCCCAGCTTCCAGGTGATGGGCAAAAGTTCTGTTTAGCTTCCCACAGCAAACCCATTCACAGAGTCCTCTTGCAGAATGCTCACAAGTCTTTCTTGACACAATGTGTCCCCTGGGCTGAAACTGCTAACCTGTGAGGAAAAAAAAAAGAAAGAAAGGGAGAAGGACTGATGGGCGGTGGGAGGGTGACTGGAAAGATCACCTATATGGTCTGTCTAACAAGGGTACAAGTGAACTTTACTAGAACTAGAGTATAAATGTTTTAACACACTAACGAAGTAAATGACACAAAGTCTATGTGAACCAGTTTGATGAAAATATTTCAAATTGTATATGAAAACACTACACTGTACCCCATGTTTGCATTAATGTATACAGCTATCATTTAATAAAAAATAAAACAAAAACAAAAACCAAAAACCTCTGGTGAAGCAGAGAAAGGGCCATTTCCAAGAGGAAGGCAATTTCCTGCTCTAAGAAATGCACAGCTGCTGCCTTTGCAGAATGACCATCACTCCCAGGAAGAGAGTGAAAGGGACGCTTTATGGACAGAAACATGAATGAAAAAGTTTCACCTAGTGACACTTTGGGTGAATCTTTGTAGACCTTTTCTTTTCTTAGGATTGTGGGCAGTTTCTCTTTGTATTTAAAAGCATTTTGTAGCTTGTTCTGCTTAGTGGGTAAATGTCCTTTAGCAGTGGCTGATGGCGGGTGAGCAGCTGAGACCCTGGGCCCCAGAGGAGAAGAGGTGCTGTCCTGATCTGCACTCTACCCTGAGGAGCACCACAGGAAGGGGCCCTACTGGGTCAGGCCATGGCCCGCATGTGCCAAACTGTGCCTGTCCTCTGAAGGGTGTTATTGAACACAGGACAGCACAGATTTGGGGGCACACTAGCAGTGGATCTATGTCTTAGTGCTGTGTTTTCTTTGTGGGGGCTGGTGCAGGACTCAGATCTCACTCTCAGAACATAGGGCTCCTACTCAACCTCAGCATTCCCATTGTAGAATGGGCAGTTTTATGTTGCCCTTTACACTAAACCTTGAGGGTTCTAATCTCACACGCCTCACTCATTCTAACCCACTCACCAATCTGCCAGGAAGATCCTACATTACTTGCCCTGCATGCTGGGCCCAAAGATCCACAGTTATGGGTAACTGTCATAGGGCTCCCCAGAAACTTGGGAGAAGAGCCAGAAAGAAGAAAGGACATGGTGGCATTAAACAAGGCAACTGGTTTAGCATATAATGCAGAGGGCTCTGCTGAGGGCAGGTGGAGAGACCACAGTATACCAGGTGGTCACGGAAAACTGGGTTATGCAGACCAATACCCTCATATAGACCAGTGGTTGATTTTGGTCTGTAATCCCCCTCCCTGGTTGTCAGTGTATGATTCCATACACTGTGGAATCTCATTCTGCAATCCTTCTTGCCTGTCTCCAACCCTGAAAGGGTCAGCAGACCCCACCAGTCCTTGCCCCATTAGGGGGAAGAGGATTTGCCACCTCCTTACAATGTAAAAGGGCTATCTTCTCCCACAGTCTCCTCCATGGGAGAAACTCCATCAGCACCCTCGTTGGAGCCTTCCCCTCCCCAGTTCTCACCCCTGGCATCTCACCTCTGGTCTTGGTCTCGCATGAACCCCAAGTCTAAAGGAACAACCCGGATCCTCCCCCTTCAGGGGGCACCTCCCAGGGAGGGAGCAGGAGGAGGTGTCCACCCCTTTCTTTTCTACGTCCCTTTTTCAACAGGTTCAAACCGAAGCTAGAAAAGTCTTTTTGGCTAGTTTTAGTGATGCTGAGGAGGAAGGGCAAAGGGAGTTTAACAGAGTTTTTCTAGCGGAAGTGCCAAATTGGAACCCCAATACCTTAGCAGGATCCCAGGCTATAGAAGCTTTTTATTGGTCTCTTTTAATTGGCCTACAGGCAGCAACCCAAAAACCTATAAATTTATTAAAAATAACTGAGGTGGTCCAGGGCCCAGAGGAGTCTCCTGGAGCATATTTGGAGTAACTCAGAGTCCTTCCAAATCTATACCCCATTTGACCCCTCAGCTCCAGAAAATGCCAGGGCAGTAAACTTAACCTTTGTCTCTCAGGCAGCCCCAGATATCAGAAAGAAATTACAGAATCTGGAAGGATTTTCTGGGATGAACTAAGAGTTAGGGACAGGATAAAGTGAGCAACTCCATTGCCCAAGCCAACCGAAGCTAGAAAGAGACCAATGTGCCTACTGCAAAAAGAGAGGCCACTGGAGGAGTGAATACCTGAAGCTTGGTACCGACAGTAAGCCCATACAGAAGATCTTGACACTGCCTACTGAAAGAAGCCCCAACTGGGATTGAAGGGCCTTGGGCTCAAAAAAAAATTAAAAATTAAAAACAAAAAACCTGTAGGGAGGGTTGCAAAGTGATGAGTCATGATGGCCGGTCCTGCAGCTGGCAAGGTTTCTGCGGGTTTGAGGAACCAGGTACAGGTGGGTCTTGGAGGACCACATGTCCAATTTTGGACTGCGTTCTGAGAACAATATGCACTGAATTTCTTTTTCCTTTAAGCTGGGGGAAGGCCCAATAAGATTTGTATTTTAAAGATCTCGCTCTATCTGACGAAGGTGTTGGAAGAGGGCAAAAGTGGAAGCAGATGACCCAGGCAGGACAACAGTGCAGCAATAAAGTAATCAACAGCAAGCATTATCACCGCCTTTATCCTCATGAGCTGTTGGTGAGGAAGTGGGCTGATGGTGCTGAAACTGGGAAGCAGCGGATCTCAGAGCCAGTGAGAAGGTGAAGCCTCTTTGATAATCTCACCCCGGCCTGTGACCTGGACACAGGACTTGGTTCTGGGTCTCCTTTGTTTCTGCCCAGAAGATGCACCCTGGCTGCTGTGTCCCATGGCTGCCCCTCACCAAGGGACCTCTGAGACTGAGACCAGTGCACTGAGCAGTGGTGTTCCCTATGCCCCATGTCCGTGGTGTCACCCCAACACTGCCAGCCAGCTGCTCATCTGCTTTGGCACCATCCTCACTGACTCCAGCTCCAAGGGCCTATCGTCACCTGAACCCTGAGCCCCCATGAATGCAACATCGTGTCACTGGGTCTGTGGCTCTGAATATAGCACAGGCCCCATGTCCTCAACCCCTCTGCTGGTGGTTCTCATTCCCTGCATGTCCCTGACTGTGCATTCTCTCCCAGGCCCAAGCTGGTGTAGGGGGCCCCCAGCTCTCCATTGCTGCTTTTCCAGCACTACCCTTCCCTCTTGTGGAGACCCCTCCTCTGGAACCTGGTCTCTCTCTTCATTGCTCCCACCACAGGACCTCCAGGTGACATGGCCTCATCCATCTAAAACTGCTATGTGGCTTAGTGTCTTCTCTTCTACCAAAGACACCTCACCTTCAATGTCTCAAAAATGTCTGGCATGTAAGTGAATACATGAGTGAATCTGTCATTCAAACTTCTCACTCTCCGACCCCAGCCTTCCATCCTTCTGGCTTGTTTGTTCCATTATTCCCATCTGTCTTAGTCAGCCTGAGCTGCTACAACAAAGCACCACAGACCAGGTGGCTTAGAAACAGAAATCTATTTTCTCACTATTCTGGAGGCTGGACGTCTGTGATCAGGCTCTCGAATACAGGTTATATTGAGGGCCCCCTTCTTGTCTGCAAATGGCCACCTTCTTGCTGGTCTCTCAACAAGGATGGCCTTTCAAGGCTGTGTACACCTAGAGGGAGAAAGAGAAGTTTCTCTCTCAACTGAGATTTTTCTTTTTACTTTGTTTTTAGAGGTAGGTCTAAGTTCCCTGGGTTGGACCCAAACTTTCCAACTAAGGAATTCTTCCCATCTCTGCCTCCCTCTGCCTCCTGAGTAGGTGGGACTATAGGCACAGATCACCACACCTGGCATCTTCTCCTCTTCTTATAAGGCCACTAATTTCATCCTGAGGGCCCCACCCTTGTGACCTAATTAATTTTCAGTGGCCCCATTTCCAAGCACCATGACATTGGGGTTAGGGCTCTGTTGTGTGAAGTGGAAAGACACAAAATTTCTTTCCACAGCACCATCTTTATGCCTCATGGGCCCTCTGGTCTGTTGACACTTTTAAATTCTCTCCACCTTTCACTGTCCTCTCTACCCAGATTAGAGGATGAAGGCTATCATTTTAATTTCTTTTCAGACAAAGTGATCCTGTCTGTTCCCAGTACCCTACCCTAGAATCCTTTTACCATTCAGTTGTACCCAACTAGCAAATCCACAGCAGCAGGTGAACCCAGCTGTCTGTCCTCCCTTTCCCTCCACCCAAGACCTCCAGCCACTGCTTCAGAGAGTCACAGAATCACATGACAGATTCCTCAACTGGGTCTTTAGCAGTGCCCAGAATTTCTCCCAGTTGATTCTAGTCAGTTTGTTGTCCAACTCTGACGAGTGGCTATTTCTAACCTCTGCTCTGCATCCCTCCCCTCCCCCTACCTTCTAGCAGATCCCTTCTCCTCCTTTCAGAGATGGGAGAAGCCATAACATGGCAGCTCCTGCAAATTTCCTTCTCGTGGAGCTTTAGCCTCCCCCTTTGCTCTCCCTTCGCTTCAGTGAAAGAACTGTCTTGCACAGAGGTGGTGGTGATGCTGAGGCAGGCATGGCCATTACCTCTGCTCCCATCCCTGCCTGCCAAGATCTGGGACCTGCTGAAGGTCCCCCTTACCTCTCTTCTCTACTTCCTCCACCTCAGGCCAGTCAGTGGGGAGCCTGTGCACTGAATTTGCTTTTGGCTCAAAGTTTCTTTGCAAGTGAGAGACTGTAGCTCCATCTGGGGTTTCTCCTGCTCCTGGAGATCCACACATTAGTGTCAGGCACAGATGCTCCTGACAGTTGGGTTGACAGTTGTTCATATGGAACAAAGAACTTCCTAGCTTCCCTGGTGGCCAGGATATGCCCAGGGCCTCCCTGTGGTTAGCCATTGCCCTGCAGGGTGGAGAAAATGGCCTCCCTGGACCCTGGTTGCCTACCTCCTTGCTTTTGCTCTTCAGAGGTTAGGGGAATTGAGAAGCATTCAATCTAGATGCACAAAAGGACCCTGACAGTTAGTAGTCTTTTAAATCTGTCATTAAGGGAAACAAAAATTGTATTACTATTTTTTAACCAAGATAATTGACTTTTGTAGCTTAAATATTAACTCTGTGAACCCATATCTGCAAGAAATACTGTCTTTTAAGCTATAAGCCTCCACCTCACTGAGATTATCAGAAATTTAATATATACTGATTGGGATTCTCCTTTACCCAGTAATGGTTGCCTGTGTTATGAGGTCTCAGATGACCAAAGGAAAGGGGGGCTCACACCCTAGTCATCAGCCTCACCTATGACTTCTGGGTGTTCCCTGTACCACCTGCACCCCCAGCTTCTGCTTAAGTCTGGGGAACTCTAGGGAGCCTGATGGGCCTACAACTAGTCACTCAGGAGACCCACAGACATCAGAGTTGTGATAGAGTAAGATGGAGCTTCTGATGCCCCAGACACCAAGAGGCCTGCTGGGTCCTGCCCCCACATAAGTGAACACTGAACCCATATAAATTACAAACTAGCCATAGATTTTCTGTGATTCATACATTGATGACTTTCTTTAAATGTGGTAAATTTGGTCAATATTTATCTAAGTGTTTTAGTGCTTGTGTTACCTGTTACTTATATCAGAATACCTGAAAGTGGGTATTTTATAAAGAAATGAATTTGGCTGTGTGCATTGTCTCATGCCTGTATTCTTAGCACTTTGGGAATTCCACATTGGAGGATCACTTGAAGCTAGGGGTTTAAGGCCAGCCTGGGAAAAATAGTGAGACTTTATTTCTACAAAAAACAGGAAAATCAGCCAGGTATAGTAACATATGCATGCAGTCCCAGCAACTCAGGAGGCTGAGGTAGGAGGGTGTGAGTCTAAACAAATAGGAAAATTTTGAAAAATTAAGAACCAAGAAAGAAAAACAATTGGCCAAGAAGTTGCCAAGTCCAAAGATGAAGGGCCTCATGGGGGACAGCCTTCTTGCTGGTGTGGGGACTACCTGCAGAGCAAGGGGCTGAGCATGTTTGCTCCCATTTCTCCTTCTGTTCTCATAAAGCCACCAGATCCACTCCCATGAAAACTCATTAACTCAGGACCTACTCAACCATTCACAAGGATGAAGCCTGGGGCTCTCATAATGTAGTAATAGGGTACAACCACTCCTGAAAGGCCTCACCTCTCTACACTGTCACACTGGGGATTAAGTATTGTGGTACCCCCTTTGACCTGAAAAGATAGAGTCAGACCCCCACTTAGATGTAATTAATTGGTAATTTATTTTACCTGCCACAGGGGCTGCTGCTCTGCGAGACAGTCAGCAGCAAAGTTGGGGGGTGGGTTGTCTTTTATAGTTTTTAGCAAGCATGCTGGTACAGAAGCAAAATGTGGCTGCTTAGGGGGGGTTACAGCTTGGGTAGCCATGGATACAGCAATGGTTACAATCATGTTACAATGATTAATACAGTCTTGGTTGACAATGGATATATCTCAAATTACAATAGTTATAGTTAGGTAACCATGATTAATACAGCCTTGGTGGATTTCTTCCATTGTTCACTCTTTTGGGGGGGGGGTTGTGCTTCCTTGTTCTGAAGTCTGTTCTTGGCAACCCTAGGGGGAAGGAGGGAGCCTGGGAGCATGGCTGGGAAGTATATTCTCAGCCACCCTGGGGGGAAAAGGGACTTGCCTTGTTCCCAGAGTCGACTCTGGGGGGAGGGAGGAGGAGGGAAATGAGCTGGGAAGCATGTCATAACAGTATCAGTGAGTTCTTGTGCAGACAAACATTCAGATTGTAGCAGTACCCCAGTTTTGCTGCTATCCCGAGCACATGCTGCATCTGCTGACCAGGTATCAGGCAGACCTGGGCCCAGCCTCCCTTGTGGCTCTACCTTGTTCTCTCTAGAGGTTCTCTGGGTGATACCCTGGACAGGGGCAAGAAGAAAAGAGTTCTTTGTTGTTATAGCCCCAGGAATCAGGGGTGAAGCTGGTGGGCTTCAGCAGGGGAGGCTTCACTCAGAGGTATAAGGCTTTCCCTTATCCAGCCTGGGCTGTCATCCTCCACCCCCCAACTAGTTCTTCCTTGTTCAAGGCCCTGAACTGATCCCCCCACCTCACTATCCCACCCCCGACCCCAAGGCACAGAGACTGGAGCCCTGGTCCCACAAGCTGGCAGAGAGGCCTCTGGCTTACGGGGGAGATGGGTCAGACACAGGCAATTCTCTGTTAACCAGGTTGGGGAGGCTAGTGGGGGAGTGTCACAGACAGACAGAGCACAGTGGTGCAGGGGTGGGACAGCCACTTCCATCCATGGAGTCAGGAAGGCTCAGAGGATAGCTGACAACTGAGAGATATCTAGAAGGCTGAGAACATGTCCCTTAGTGGAGGGTGGGTGCTCTGGGCATAGGGAACAGTGTATACACATGCACAGGGCTGACTCATGTGGTGGTATCCCCAGGCTGCTTTGTCCAGTCTGTCCTCAGGGACTGTGGCCAGTTGTGTCCATAGAGTAGAATGCTGCCCCTCACCATTCCTAGACTAGCCCAAAGACCTCCCTGGACCATTGTGACACCAACGGAACTCAAGAGTTCTTCTTCCAAGGTCTGGCTGAGTCTAGACTGTGGTCAGGTGAGTGCTGGCTTGGGCTTGTGGTCCTAAATCCAGGGGGGAGGGACAGGGATGGAGGGGAGGGTGATGATTATGATGACACCCAGCAACTGTGGGTCCACATTCTCAGCACAGATATGGAGAGGAACATGCCCAGGCCTGTTTGGCAGTGGGGAATCTGTGGAAAGAGCAGGCTGCCCTTCCAGGGACCATGAGTTCTCAGGTGAGGTTAGCTGCCCATTTCCTGCCCTCAGAGGGAAGGCCACTTCTGGCTATACCCTTCTAGGCCTCAGTTTCCTCTTTTGTTCACCCTTTTGAAAACCCTTGGGCTGGACCTGTCCATTTGGCAGGGGAGCTTGGGTGTAAGAAGAGGGAGTTAGTGCTTTGGGGATTTCAGGCTGTTAGGCCACTGTAGATGTTCAGGTGGTGCTGGGGAGACACAGCAGGGGCCCCTGCAGGGGAGGCTGGTACAGTGGGCTCTGGCGTGAAATGCAGGTCTCCATGGGGAGAGCAAAGGTTTTCTCCCTCCCTCCCTGGAGGTCTCCTGCTCCCTCCCCCCACCCGCCCTTGCCCTCCAACTTGACACAGACACACCCTGTTTGTCTCCTCTGGCTGTTGGGACAAACTACCACCCTTAGGGGCTTAAAACAGCATAAATTTATTGCCTTTTTTAGTTCTGGTGATCAACAGTCCAAAACAAGGCTCAGTAGACTAAAACTAAGGTGTTGACAGGGCTGTGTCCCTCTCTGGAGGCTCCATGGCAGAATCCTTCCTGGCATTTCTCAGCTTTTAGAGGTTGCTGGGTTCCTTAGCTCAAGGACTTCTGTATCTTCAAAGCCAGCTGAGGATGTTTAAATGTTTGTCATGCTACATTTTTCTGGTGCCAGCTCTCCTGTCCCACTTCCCCATTTAAGGATCTTGTGATTGCCCTGGGCATACCCAGAGAACTCAAGGTAGTCTCTCCATTTATTTGAAAGTCACCTGGTTAGTAACTTCAATTTCATCTGCAAATCTAATCCCTTGCCACGTAAGGTAATATATTCATGTCGTAGTACGTAGATATCTTCAGGGGGGCTATTATTCAGTCTTTTTCACCACACCCAGATACACAAGCATGCTGTTCCTCTGGGTTCTCTGCCTCTTGTACATCTCCTATTTCTGGTGAGATTGGGGATCCTGAACTCAGGTGAGACAAGTGTAACAGGAACAATGCCCATTCTGCTGGAGCTCCCATTGAAATAAATCAGAAGTAGCAGGACCTGGGCTAAGCAGAGCAGATCTTTAGTTCAGAGAAGGGCCCCTGCTCCACTTTTCCAGTTGTTGCCATGTGGGCATGCTGTCTGATTGGCCAAACTTCAAAAAGAAAATGCTTAATTTCTGTGGACTCTCCTGCTGGCAGCTAATTCTCACTCTAAATAGGCTAGCTAAGGGAAATATGTCTGAAAGTTGGACTTGTTACCTTGGCAACACGTTAGACCCCTGTCATGTGGATTATGGAGCAGCAGAGTTGCAGTGTGAGAAACAGGCAGCCCCTAAGTGTGACTGGTAGGACCTGGTGTTACCAGAGAGAAAGGGGATATGTTCAAGCATAGGGTCTGAGCCTGTGTCCTTGTGGCCAGACAGTGTTCTGTTCTCTATCCCTAGCCACCCTGTGCCAGAATGGAGTGCAGGGATCATGGGGGTTTTGAGAGAGCTCCTAGCCCTAGCTGAAGCTAGCAAGCCCAGGCGAGGTCCCTGATGGCCAGGATAGGCAATGGATTCTGTGGCTGCAACTTGGTCTCCTCAGAACCTCCCACCCTTTAGCCCATCCTTGTGTTATCTCCGGACAGACAAAGGCCCTTTCTTAAAGCCTATTATGTTCCTGGCATACTGGAAATCTGCCAGGAGCTTGGCAGAAATGAGAATGTGGAAAGAACCCCATTTTATTGTCTGAGCAGCCTGCAGGCTACATCCCAATTTTGTGAGGACTTTTCTGCTTATCTGTGATGCTGCATTTCACAAAAATTATGCCCAAATATTTTTATTTTATTTGCTAATTATCTTTAATTAGTGTTGTGTGTTTAATGTGTGGTCCAAGACAACTGTCTTCTTCTAGTATGTGGTAGAGAGATAGAAAAGGTTGGACACTGTAGGAAAATAGGTCTGGATGCTTAGGAAACAAGTTCCCTCTATACAACCAAAGCATAGGAAAATTAAGAATATGTGAATGAGGGTCCCCTCAGAGGACATTTGACTTGACAGTGAGAATGCTCTTCCTTCTCCAAAGGAAGATGATGACCAAAAATCAACACAAACCACAAAGCTTAGTGCTAGTGAGCCTGTAAGGAAGGACACACCTCATCAACTGGGGCAGACTGATTTGCTTTTCCTGTAGGACAATGTGACCATTTGCTACAGGAGCTATACCATGATCCTAGTGTGTGGACATTAGCCCAGGGAACACAGCCCTTCTGCACATTGATGTGTACAGCAGAATAGTGAGAAAAAGCCCTGGTGCCCAGCAACACCCGTGAAGTAAACCAATCTGTAATGAAAGAGCTGCAGCTATTGACATGATCCTTGTGAAGTTGAGTTTTGGCTGAAGAAAACAGAAAGAGCAAGTAGCAGCAGGCAGAAGCTTAGTAACAGGGCACACCATGCAGTCATAGCATGTGACTGCCACCTTTACCCTCTCCATCAGAGGAGAAGAGGCCCTGCAGGAAAAATGAGTGACTGTCTCAGGAGAGGGCATTATGTTTTCAGAATAAAAACAAATACCTGTGAACCCATCACCTATGCAGATCCCTAGAGCATTACTAATGACTTCCATCTACCTCTTCCCTGACATCATCTCTCTGCTTCCCTGCAGAGATGATTACCTGAATTTCATCCTTGCATTAAAAAATTATAGTTTTATTGCATGATAAACCTAAATAATGCCTTATATAGTCTTGTTTATTTCTCTTTAAAATCCTCTTTTAGAAAAATACACTAAAACTCAAGTGGGAGCGGGAGAGGAGAAGGGTGACAAGAGAGGGGATAAGGGAGGGGCATTGATGGTGCTCTCACTTAATGGACACAACGTAAGGGTAGATGGCCCACCTTCTGGGTGAGAGGCAGAAATACAACTTGGACTTTACTTAACAAATGCAAACCATATAACCTAATCGTTTATACCTTCATATTAATCGGAAATTTTAAAAAATGTAAAAATAAATAAAATTATCTTTGTTTTTAAATTTTTTTTAATTTTTTATTTTTCATTCTTATGGATACCTAATAGTTGTATATCTTTATGTGGTGCATGTGGTGTATGGATACAGGCGTACAATGTCAATTAATTAAATGCCATCACCTTAGGCATTTAACACTTTTTAGTGTTAGGAACATTCTAATTATGCTCTTTTAGTTATTTAAACATGCCTTAAGTTATTGTTGATTAGGGTCACTTTATTGGGGTATCAAATATTGTCCTTTCATCTAACTATCTAACTATATTTTTGCATCCATTCATTACCTCCACATCATCTCCCTTTTCTTGGCTACTCTTCTGAGCATCCAGTGACCATGATTCTGCTCTGTCTCCATCAGATCAATTGTTTCTAACATTTATGTATGTGTGACAATATGTAAGATTTGTTTTTCTGTGTTTGGCTTATTTCTCTGAACATAATGTTCTCCAGTTTCATCCATGTTGTTGAAAATCACATGGTTTTGCAAAAAGCCCTGATTTTGCAGGGTTATATAGTATTCCTTTCTGTATATAGTACCACAATTTCTCTATGCATTCCTCTGTAGATGGAGACTTACTTAGGTTTATCCTGTATCTTGGTTATTGTGAACAGAGCTGCAATAAACATGGGAGGTGCAGATATCTTTTCAACATATTGACTTCCTCTTTTTGGACATATACTCGGCCGTGGGATTGCTGGGTCTCATGGTAGCTCTATTTTCAGTTTTCTGAGGAACCTTCATACTGTTCTCCATAGTAGTTGCTCTAGTTCACATTCCCACCAACAATGCATAAAGATTGCCATTATTCCACACCCTCATTCAGCATTCAGTACTGTCTGTCTTTTTTATAAAAGCCATTTTAATTGGGGTAAAGCGATATCTCATAGTTTTGATTTGTATTTCACTGATGATTAATGATGGTGAGCATTTTTTTGTATATCTGTGGCCATTAGTGTATCTACTTTTGAGAAATATCTATTGAGATCCTTTTCCATTTTTAAATTGGACATTTGATTTTTTCCTAATGAGTTGTTTCAGCTTCTTACATATTCTAGTTATTGATCACTTGTCAGAGGGGTCATTTGCAAATTTTTCTCCCATTCAGCGGGTTGTCTCTTCACTTTATTGTTTTCTTTGTTGTTCAGGAACATTTTAGCTTGATATGATCTCATTTGCCTGGTTTTTCTTTAGTTGCATGTGCTTTGAGGATGTTCTTCAAGAAGTCCTTGTCCAGATCAATGTTCTGAAGCAATTTCCTCAATGTTTTATTTCAGTGGCTATATAGTTTCAGGTTTTAGATTTAAGTCTTTACCCATTTTATTCTTTATATGGTGAGAGATAATGCTCTAGTTTCATCCTTCTACATAGGGATATCCCATTTTTCCTGCACCATTTAAAGAGTCTGTCCTTTTCCCATTGTATGTTCTTGCACTTTGTCAAAGATTAGTTCACTCTAGATTGGTGGATTTATTTTTTGGGTTCTCTATTATATTCCATTAGTGTATGTGTCTATTTTAATGCCTATACCATGCTGTTTTGTTTACTACAGCTCACTAGTATAATCTGAAGTCAGACGATGCAATTCCTACAGTGGGTGTCATTTTTTTTGCTCAGGATGGTTTGGCTACTCTGGATCTTTTGTGGTTCCATATAAATTTTAGAATTACATTTTCTATTTCTGTGAATAATGCCATTGGTGTTTTGATGTAGATTCCATTCAATCTGTAAATTGCTTTTGGTAGTATAAGCATTTTAACTATATTGACCCTGCTACTCCATGAGCATGGGTTATGTATTTCCATTTTCTTGTGTCCTCTTCAACTTCTTTCATCATGTTTTAGAGTTTTTGGAACAGAGATCTTTCACTCTTTTGGTTATGATATTCTGAGGTATTTTATTAATTTGTAGCTGTTGTAAATGGAATTACTTTCTTCATTTCTTTTTCAGATTATTTATTGTTGAAATAGAGAAACGTGGCTGAGCTTTGTATGTTGATTTTGTATCCTGACATTTTACTCATGAATTTATGAATTCTAATAGTTTTTGAGTGGAGTGTTTAGCTTTCTCTGGGTATAAGATCACATCATCTGCATAAAAAGAAACTTGAATTCTTTGTTTCTAATTTGGATTCCCTTCATTTCTTTTTCTTATCTTATTGCTCCAGCTAGAATTTCCAGTACTATGTTGAATAACGGTAGTGACAGTGGGCAACCTTGCGTTGTTCCAGATCTTAAAGGAAAGGATTTCCAGTTTTTCCTCATTCAGTGTGATAATATCTGTGGGTCTGTCATTTGTGGCTTTATTGTGTTGAGGTAAGGTTCTGCTATACCCAGTCTGTGGGGAGTTTTAATCATGAAGAGCTGTTGAATTTGATCAAATGCTTTTCAGCATCAATTGAAATGACCATGTGGTTTTTGTTCTGTTGATATGATATGTCACATTGATTTATTTGTGTATGTTGAACCATCCATGAGTCCCTGGGATGACTACCACTTGATCATGATGATAATATTGTGAATGTATTGTTGAAATTGCTAATATTTTGTTGAGAATTTTGCATCTATGTTCATCAGAGATACTGACCTATGGTTTTTTTGTTTGTGTGTCTTTGTCTGGTTTTGGTATCAGAATGATATAGGCCTCATAGAATGAGTTTAGGACTATTCCCTCCTCTTCAATTTTTTGGACTTCTCATATATTTTCTATCAAAAGTGTTGTTCTTGAAGTTTAAGTCATTAGTAGGTCTGGAATTTGTGTTTATGGTGTAAAAAATCTAATTTTACTTTTTTCAGTTTATTGATATGTCATGCCATGTCCCTCCTGGATAACAAAATTTTAGTCTGCATAGATCCATGTCTGACCTTTCATTCTTTCTTTTTATTCTTCAGAATTCTCTTACATATTTTTATCTTTTGTTCTTCTAATTTTTAAGTAGGATCAGTATTAATTGTTCTTTGAATGCTTGGTAGGATTCAGCACTGAAGCCATTGGGTTCTTGACTTTTCTTTGATGGGAAACTTCTAATTACCACTTCTAACTCATTACTTGTCATTGGTTTATTTAGGTTTTGTATTCCTTCCTAGTTCAATCTTAGTGGGTTGTAGGTATCTAAAAATTTAAACATATTTATTTTTTCTAGACTTTCCAATTTACTGGCATATAGTACCTCATAGTAGTCTCTTATGATCCTTTGGATTTCAACCTTGCTTATTCTGTACTTTATAAAAGGAAGAACAGTGTTCTGAGGCTTTCTTCTCCAATCTACATCATACCTTAGAGATTCATATTTGTTGATGGATGAAGGTAAAGTTTATATTTTGCCATTGCTTTATTGGATTCCACTATATAATTATGCAACTGCTTAGACATTCTCCTATTGATGTGCAGTTGGACTCTTTTTTCACATTTGAAGTGTGTTGTCATGAACATCATGTTATTTATTTCCTGGATCATGTGTACAAACATTTCCCTAGAGTATATTTCTGGAAGTAGCATCATTGACTCTTAAGGCATAGGACTATACACCTTTATAAGATAAAGCCAAATTATTTCCTAAAATGAGCCTATGAATTATCCTGCCAGAAATGAGTGAAAGATAGATTCTCTTCACCACACCATATTGTCAAACTTGTCAAGTTTTGTCGATTCAATGATTGTAAATAACACATTATAGTCTTGTTTTGCATTATCCTCATTATTTAAGTTCAGGATCTCTTTGCCCACTTG
>NW_003852477.1:79016-90023 GCF_000181295.1 Otolemur garnettii | reverse complement strand
TTTTCTACCAAAAATGCTGTTCTTGAAATGTAGGTTCTTAATGATGCTGAAATTTGTTTTTATGGCATAAGGAATTTAATTTTTTTTCCATTTACTGGTGTGTCATGCCACTTCCCTCTCAGATATCAAACCTTTATGTTTGCACAAATCTATTTCTGAGCTTTCTATTTACCCATTCCTGTATTAATACTACATTGTCTTTAATTCATATAAGATAAATTCTTATGATTGGCAAGGAAAAATCATTCCTCCTTTTTATTCTTTAGAATTCTCTTAGATATTTATACCCATTGTCCCTCTAAATTACAAATTTTTAAATAATTCTGTCAAAAATGATTTTACAAAAAATAAAATTTGCATTTTTAGTAAGGTTGTACTTAACTGATAGATCAACAAGGGAGGAATTAATAGCCTTTATTTATGACCATGAGATATTTCTTCATTTATTTTTCTTCCTTAACTTGTTTCTGGAAGTTTTATACTTACTTTACACATAGATCTTGCCCACATTTTGAACCATTTAAATATTGCAGTAAAGTTTACACAACATGAAATTTACCATCCTGAGCCTTGTTAAGTACACAATACAGTGACATTAAGCACATTCACGGTATTGTGGAACCATCGCCTCCTTCCATCTCCAGAACTATTTCATCTTCCCAAACTGACATTCTGTACCTATTAAACTATAACATATCTTTTCTTTGTCTTTCAACTGCAGGAAACTACCATCCTATTTTCTATTTCTATGAATGTAGCTACTTTAGGTACTTTATATAAGTAGAACCATAAATTTGTCTTTTTGTGATTGGTTATTTCACTTAGCATGGTGTCTTTTAGGTTCATTCATACTGTAACAAGTATTAGAATTTTATTCCTTTTTAACACTGAATAATATTTCACTCTATGTATATGTACCACATTTTGTTTATTTATTTATGCAACACTGGTAAATATTAGAGTTGTTTCCACCTTTTGGCTATTGTGTACAATGCTGCTTTGAATGTGGATTTACAAATATCTTTATTTGAGCTCCTGCTTCCCATTCTTTTTTGTATATATCCAGAAGTAGATTGTTTAATTAAATATTAATTCTGTTTTTAATTTTTTGTGGAGTCACCATATTGTTGTCCATAGTAGCTGCACCATTTTACATTCTAGCTATACACAAGTGTTCCCATTTTCTACATCTTCACCAATACTGGTCTTTATTTTTTTTTAATAACTGTCACCCTTTTCGATATCTCATACATATTTTGTTAGATGGCTTTTAAGTTATATTTCAATATTTTGAATGCTATATTTCAATTACTTTTATGTTTTCAAAGATCTTTATGGTTTGAAATAATTTTAGAATTATAAAAACAGTTGCAAAATAAATTCATAGAATTCCCATTTATCCTACACCCAGTTTCCCATAATTTTAGCATACTACTTATCTAAGCCAAGGAATTGATTCTGACACAATACTATTAAGTAATCTACAGACTACACTTGAACATGACCAATCACCCCACTGAGTTCTTTCCCTGGTCTGAGACCCACACTTCATTTAGTTGTCATGTCTTCCTAGTCTCCTCCAATCTGGGAGAGATTCCCAGGCTTTCCATGCTTTAAAATTTTTGAAAAGTACTAGTTAGTTATTTTGTAGAATGCCCCTATATTTGATGTTTTCTCATGATTATATTAAGGTTAGGCATTTTTAATTTTTTTGGCAAGAATACCCCAAAAGTGAATCATATAAAGGGATATATTATGATGCTAATGTGTCCCATTACTGGTAATTTTAATTTTTTTTTTCTAAACAGAGTGGGGCTCTGCTGCCCTGGGTAGAGTGCCATGTTATCACACCTCACATCAACCTCAACCTCCTAAGTCGAATCAATGCTATTGCCTCAGCCTCCCAAGTAGCTGGGACTATTGGCATCTGCCATAGCATCCAGCTAATTTTTCTATTTTTAGTAAAGACAGGGTCTCACTCTTGTTCAGGCTGGTCTTTTACTCCTGAGCTCAGATAGTCCACCCTCCTAGGCCTCTCACAATGCTAGGTTTGCAGGTATAGGTGTGAGGCACCGCACCAGGCTGGTGATTTTAATTTTGATCACTAGAGCCAAGTTTCTTCACTATGAAATTATTATTTTTTTCTTTTGTGAATGACAAGTATCTTATGGAAGATACTTTGAGACTATTCAAATATCTGTTTCTCATCATATTTTCATCTGTTTCTCATCACATTTTCATCCTCTAATTTTAATATGCATCAATGATTTCTGCCTACAACAATCATAACTGTGATGCTTGCCAAATAGTGATATTGTATTTCTATCATTCCTTCTACATTGATTAATGTAGAATTCTAAAGTAATGAAAAGCTATCTCTTTTCTCCTGTTTATTTATTCAATTATTTATTTTTATTGTTATAGATTCACATATATTCATTGTATGAGTTATACTGTATTGCTATTATTTTATTGCTGAAATTGTCCTGGATTTGGCCACTGGTGACTCCTTCAGTTTGGATTCTGTGTTCCCCTGACAGGACCCCATTATTAGGGCACCACCATACTTTCTGGAACTGCAGATATTTAATAATTATCTCATACTTTGCCTACTCCAGCCTGGAATCAACCATTTCTCTATATAACCCTGTTGTCTTATTTAGTAACTAAGATCTGAGTACAAGGTGTGCTTACTGCTGCTAAAGTTACTGTATCTAGACCACTGCAGAGGGCAGAACTAGGAATTATCCATAGACACATCTATCTCTGTATCTGTCTATTATGAACTTCATTATGATGCCTTTCATTCGAATCCAGTACTACACTCTTCATTTTCATTCTAGACTTCCCCATACTTATTTGTAACACATTTATCTGACAGAAACCTAGTTCTTTTTTTTTTTTTTGAGACAGAGCCTCAAGCTGTCACTCTGGGTAGAGTGCTGTGGCATCACAGCTCACAGCAACCTCCAACTCCTGGGCTCAAGTGATTCTCTTCCCTCAGCCTCCCAAGCAGCTGGGACCACAGGTGCCCACCACAATGCCCGGCTATTTTTTGGTTACAGCCATCATTGTTGTTTCGTGGGCTCAGGCTGGATTCGAACCCACCACCTTAGGTGTATGTGGCTAGCACTTTAACCACTTGAGCCACAGGCACCGAGCCAGAAACCTAGTTCTATTATCTACAATACAGTTGCTTATTTATACTTAAATCCAGTCTACACATAAAGTAGTTTCAAACTTGCAAACCCATCCTGTGAAAAATTCACTCACAGGGTAACAATATTTGTGTAAGTAGGTCTTTTCATCCTTAGGTTTCCAATATATGGTAAATATGCTGCTTTTCAAAGTTACCTGGGTTAGTCCTTTTCTTCCCCACCCTCTTCAATGTGATTATGGTATTTATTTGAATTACAGTTACATTTATTTGTTACTGCTTGACTCTCCTCTTCATCCTTGTTGGTTTTAATCAATTCCTTGTGGGGGGCTCTAAGAGTCAGAATTATACAAAAAGCTTTACTCAGAGAAAGGTCCATCCCCTCCCATCCCAGTCACCCCATTCTTTTTACCCATTTCCACCCACTCACCCTCATAGATAACCAGTTCATTAGTGTGACTTTCTCTTGTATTTTTTTCACAACCAAGCCAATACGTATTCTCTTATTTCCTCATTTATTATATGAAGGGTAGCTTACCATAGATACCATTGAGCATATTGATTTTTTTTTACTTACCAACATGGCCTAAAACTCATTCCCTATCAGTTCATTAAAATTTTCCTTATCTTTTTTTGCAGCATCATAATTTTGTAATGTGTGGATATACATATTTTCGGCTAGGTAACCTCCTTGAGCCTAAAGGAATCCAGAGTTTTTACTGGGTGTTGGTTACATAAGCACACAGTGTCTTCATGACTACCTATAGTGACTGAAATTTATGGCCTAATTTCAAACTTCAGGAAGGAAAGGAGATGTTCAGCATAAAGCACAAACTATCTAGACAACATGGTACATTGTGATTCAAGGTTCCAAGCAGGCAAAACACTCAATGGTAACATAAGTCACTCAAGCAAAACCTGCTGAGGATGTGCAGGACTGACAATGTGCACATGAGTCAGGGTTAACTCTTTCTCACATATTAGATATTTCCAAATTTTCCTTCAGAAGGATTGTACCAGGGTATAGTCCCATCAGCAATGTATGAAAGAACTTTTTTCCCTGCAACCTCTCCACCAAAATGTGTCATGTTTCTAATTTTTGACAATGTAATAGTTGGAAAATGTTCTCTCAATATTACTGTAGTTTGTATTTCTCCAATTTTGAGTGAGTTTGAAGATTTTTTCATTGAATGGTATATTTGTGTATTTATGTATTTACTTATAAGGATAGAATCTCCCTCTCTTGCCCAAGCTTGAGTGCCATGACATCAGCCTAGCTCACAGCAACCTCAAACTCCAGGGCTCGAGTGATTCTCCTGCCTCAGCTTCCAGGGGACCTAGAACTACAGGCTCCAGCCATAACACCCAGCTGGTTTTTCTATTTTTAGTAAAGATGGGGGTCTCACTCTTGCTCAGGCTGGTCTTAAACTCTTGAGCTTGAGCAATGCACCTACCTCAGCTTCCCAAAGTGCATAGGATTGCACGCATGAGCCACTGTGCCTAACTGAATGGTGTATTTTTACAAATTATATTTTATAATCATTTGGGGCTCACAGAAATGCAATTGTCTCATATATAGTCACTTATACACAGCTACCTTATTAAGTTCTCATGTTGCTTCTATCTGTAGTATCTTTGGGGTTTTATTATTTTTTCAATCTTTATGCCTTTAATTTCCTTTTCTTATTGCACTGGCTAAGGCCACCAGTTTAATGTTGGATAAATGATAATTGGCATGTTTGTCTTCCCTCTTGTTTTATTTATTTTTATTTTATTTTTTGATTGAATCATAGCTATGTACATTAATGCAATCACAAGGTACAGTGTGGTGTTTTCATATGCAATTTGCAATACTCTCATCAAACTGGTTAACGTAGCCTTCATGTCATTTTCTTAGTTATTAAGACATTCATACTCTGCTTTTAGAAAGATTCACTTGTACCCTTGTAAGATAAACCATAGAGGTGATCCCACCAATCACCCTCCCTCCACCCATCTACCCCCCTCCCCTCCCCTTTCCCTCTCCTCTCTCCATATTCTAAGGCTATAATTAGGTTATAACATTCCTATGAAAGCTATAAATTAGTTTCAAAATAGGGCTGTGTACTTTGGACACTTTTTCTTCCATTCTTGAGATACTTTACTAAGAAGAATGTTTTCCAGTTCCATTCATGTAAACATGAAGGAGGTAAGGTCTCTATCTTCCCCTCTTGTTTTAAATGAAACAATTCTGAAGTGTTCCTCATAGGACTTTTTTGGAGGTGGAATAGATTTTCTCTGTTAAAGGAAGTTCCAATTTTTCTTAGGATTTTGCTAAAAAAAATAAATCATTGTTAAATTTTGTTGAATTCATTTTCTGCATCTAATATGATCATACACTTTTTCTTCATTAATCTATTCAATAAAATTATTTCTGAGGTCTGACAATTAAGTTCACAAATTCCTCCTTAAAACTGTGCTCCATAACTCTTTGCTGAATATTACCACAGTCACCTTCAAAGTGCATACTCCTCCTTAGGAGCTATGCACTGATGCCAGCACCTAGTCCACCCTTCAAAGCAATTTTGGAATTCTTTTTCTGGATGGCCATTAGAGTTGTCATATTACCCTGTATGTCAGGAACGTTATCAAAATGTCTTCCTTTCAATATTTTCTTCATTTGGGGGTAAAGACAAAGGTTATTGGGGACCAGATCAAGTGAGTAGGGAGCATTTTCCAATACAGTTATTTCTTTACTGGCAGTGTGAGCTCTTTGCTTTTGTTTATTGGTAAGCTTCTTGGGGACCATTTTTGCACACACCTTTCTCAAGACAAGATTAAGTTAAGATTTTCTTTTTTCTGTATTGAGGTTTACTTGGTCTGTTATGCTTTTCACAGTCAACCAAAGATTTCGATGCACAATTTCACATTTTTTTTGCAATGTTTTTGTCCTTTCTGCTCATTACTTAGCTACCCCAACCTCTCTTTATCAGTGACTCTTTCTCTCGCCTCTGAAAACCATTTGATCCATTTGTATACTGCTGTTTTTTTCATGGCATTATCCACATAAACTTGGAAGAACATGTCCCTGCCAAGTTTAACAGGAAATTTAATTCAAGCTCTGACATTCTTCAGACAGCACACAAAAACACACAACAATGATAATGAATGCCACTCAGCAAGATACTGCCACATGTCAATATAAACACAGCTGTGAGACACTAATATAACAAGTTATAAAACCTTATTGAGCTGTTTGTATAGTGCTGTTGATGTAAACACTTAGTGGCAAGTTCACACACTTACTTATCAGACTTCATGTCTCTTTTTATTCTCTAAAAAAAGTTTTTTCCGGGTGGTGTCTGTGGCTCAAAGGAGTAGTGCACTGGCCCCATATACTAGAGGTGGTGGGTTCAAACTCAGCCCTGGCCAAAAACTGCAAAAAAAAGTTTTTTCCATGAAAGTTTGATAAGCTAATGTTTCTTTGTGGGAAGATTTTTACTTCTCCTTTAATTTCTTTAGTCATTATAAAACTTGAAATGCTTTCTATTTTTTCTTAAGTCTGTTTTTTTTGAGTCTGTTTTGATTAATTTTCTTTCAGAAATTTAATTCACATAAGTTTTCAAATTCATTGGCATAAAGTTGATATTGGTATTCAGTCAATATTTTTAAACTTGCTGTATCTGTGTATTTCTTTTTGCATATCCAAGAGACTTATTTGTATATTTTTTAAATTTCCTTACATAATTTCACTAAAAGTTTGTCTATCTTACTAATCTTTTTGAAGAGCTAATTTTGGAGATTGTTAATTTCCACATTCATTTTCCATTTCCTTTATTTTTGTCTTAACTTTATTATCTTCCTCCTTTGCTTTCTTTGGATTTATTATTTTGTTCTTCCCCCCTCCCCCCACTTCTTACAATGTATTTTGTTCATCAATTTTCAATACTTCTCATTTTCCATTAAAAAACAGTAGAGCTATAAATTTTCCACAAAGTACTATTTTTTATACCACTGATAATTTTTGATATGTTACAATTTTATCACTTATTTATAAATATTTTTAAATTTCCATTATGATTTCCTCCTTGACATGTACAGCATTCAGGAAATTTTTAAAGGCAACACATGGAGATTATCTATCTACCAGATCTTCATTCCATGATCATTGATTAAAAGACCCAAAATTGTCCTTATATGGAAATTCTTGCTCACTTGGTCTACAGTTTTAATACATTTTAATTAAAATATCTCTTTTGTAAATGTTCACAACTGATTATAAACTTTGTATGGTAAGGCAAAGAGTAGGATAGTATACTAGTGAAGAATTACAAAGTTAGAGGACTCATAGTACATGATTTCAAGACTTACTCTAAAAATACTACAATGGTGAGGGAATGGTACTGGCAAAAGAATAAACATATATAGATTCATGAAACAGAATAGAGAGCCCAGAATAGATCTACACAAATCTATTTAACTCAACTTTGACAAAAGAGCAATGGCAATTCAAAGGAGGAAAAAGTAGGCTTTTCAACAAATAGCATTGGAAGAAATGAATGTCCATATGCAAAACAAAATAATCTAGACACACAGATCTTATACATTCTACAAAAATTAACTCATAATGAGTCATAGAACTAAAGGTAAAACAAAACACTTTAAAATGTCAGGAAGAAACCTAGGAGAAAACCTAGGTGATACTGGGTTTGTCAATGAGACTTTCGATCTGATACCAAGCAAAATGTAGGAATAAAATTTGATAAGCTGCCCTTTCCACCATGTGAAGACACAAAGAAAAGGTGCCATTTATGAACCAGGAGTCCGGGGAGAGGAGACTACAGGCATCTCTGGCTGATGGGATTGGCTCACAAATATCCCTTTGGAAACACAGGGAGATAGCGAGGGACTTCTGACCCCACAAGGAGGACAAAAGCAGTGGAGAACTGGACTCATCGAAACCCTAGTCCAGAGGCATGGGAACTTAAAGAGCAAGAGGAAATGCCAGGAAAATTAGATCAAGGAAGCAGATGAATCACTCATGAGGAAGAACCAGGAGAAAAATCCTGGTAACATGAAAAACCAGTCCAAAGCAAACCCCCCCCATCCAAGGGACCATGAGGTAGCTACTGCTGAAGATTCCACCTATAAAGAAATATTAGAAATGATAGAAATGGAATTTAGAATACAGATGATGAAAACAATGAAGGAAATGATGGAAAATAATCCAAAGGAAATCCAAAAACAGAATCAAATAAGAGATGAACAATATGAAGAATATAGAAAGGATATAGCAGAGCTGAAGGAACTGAAGCAGTCAATTAAGGAACTTAAAATGCAATAGAAAGTATCAACAACAGATTAGACCATGCAGAAGAAAAAATCTCAGAGATAGAGGACCAAGCTCTTGAGATATCTCAGATAGTAAAAGAGGCAGAAAATAAGAGAGAGAAAGCAGAATGTTCACTGTCAGAATAGTTGGACTATATGAAGCATTCAAACATACAAGTCATAGGTATCCCAGAAGGGGAAGAAGAATGTCCCAGGGGAATGGAAGCCATACTTATTGAATATTATAAATGAAAATTTATATTGAATGAATATTATAAATGAATATTATAAATGAAAATTTTATAAATATCACCAAAGATTCTGACACACTCCTTTCAGAGGGATATCAGACCCCAGGTCGCATCAACTCTAACAAGCCTCTCCAAGACACATTGTGATCAACCTGTCCAAAGTCAAGACAAAAGAAAAGATTCTTCAAGCTGCCAGGAGTAATGCCAGTTGACCTACAGGGGCAAATCCATCAGGCTGACTGTAGACTTCTCTAATGACACTTTCCAAGACAGAAAACAATGGTCATCTACCTTTAATATACTTAAACAGAACAATTTCCAGCCCAGAATTCTATATCATGCTAAGCTAAACTTTAAAACTGATGGATAAATCAAATCATTTACTGATATACAAACATTGAGGACCACAATAAGACCAGCTCTATGGGAAATACTTCAACCCATTCTATACACTGACCATTGCAATGGCTCAATAGCAAAGTAAGAACTCAGAAATTAAAGGACAGAATCTAACTTCCACTATGAAGCAAAAGACAAAACTAAGCAATGGACTCTCACAAAATAAGATGAATAGAACACTACCACACTTATCAATTATCTCAATAAGTGTCAATGGTTTGAATTCCCCACTGAAGAGGCATAGATTGGCTGACTGGATTTAAAAACACAAGCCGTCCATTTGCTGTCTGCAGGAAACACACCTAGCTTCAAAAGACAAATTCAAACTCTGAGTTAAGGGTTGGAAGACAATTTTTCAGGAAAACAGAATTCAGAAGAAAAGAGGAGTTGCAATCTTATTTTCAGATACGTGTGGATTTAAAGTAACTAAAGTAAAAAAAAAAAAAAGACGGTCACTTTATATTGGTCAAGGGAAAAATACAAGAAGACATTTCAATACTAAATAGTTATGCACCCAATTTAAATGCTCACAGATTCTTGAAACAGATGTTACTCAGTCTGAGCAATATGATATCCTGTAATACCATAATAACAAGGAACTTTAATACTCCCCTTACAGAGCTGGAGAGATCCTCTAAACAGAAATTAAACAAAGATATAAGGGACTTAAATGAGACCCTAGAGCAACTGTGCTTGATACACACATATACAACACTCCATCCCGAAGATAAAGAATATACATTTGTCTCATCACCCCATGAAACATTCTCCAAAATTGATCATATCCTAGGACACAAAACAAACCTCAACAGAATCAAAAGAATTGAAATTTTACCTTATATCTTCTCAGACCACAAGGCATTAAAGGTGGAACTCAACTCCAACAAAAACATTCAACCCCACACAAGGGCATGGAAATTAAACAACCTTCTGTTGAATGACAGTTGGGTACAGTTGAAATAAAAGAGGAAATCATTAAATTCCTTGAGCATAACAACTTCCTTGAGCTACCAAAACCTGTGGGATACTGCAAAAGCAGTTTTGAGAGGAAAATTTATCACTTTAGATGCCTACATTAGAAAAACAGAAAGAGAGCACATCAACAAACTCACAAGCCATCTTATGGAATTGGAAAAAGAAGAACGATCTAAGCCTAAACCCAGCAGAAGAAAAGAAATATCCAAAATTAAATCAGAGATCAATGAAATAGAAAACAAAAGAATCATTCAGAAAATTAATGAAACAGGGAGTTGTTTTATGAAAAAATAAATAAAATAGATAAACCTTTGGCCAGACTAACTAAAAATAAAAAAGTAAAATCTCTAGTAACCTCAATTAGAAATGATAAAGGGGAAATAACAACTGATGCCACAGAGATACAAGAGATCATCTCTGAATACTATCAGAAACTCTAAGCTCTGAAATTTGACAATGTGAAGGAAATGGATCAATATTTGGAATCACACCCTCTCCCTAGACTTAGGCAGGAAGAAATAGAGTTCCTGAACAGGCCAATTTCCAGCACAGAGATCAAAGAAACAAAAAATCTTCCAACCAAAAAATGCCCTGGTCTGGATGGCTTCACACCAGAATTCTATCAAACTTTCAAGGAGGAGCTTATTCCCATACTCCAGAAATTATTCCAAAACATTGAGGAGGAAAGAATCTTCCCCAACATGTTCTGTGAAGCAAACATCACCCTGATACCAAAAACCAGGAAAAGACCCAACTAAAAAGGAGAATTTCAGACCAATTTCACTAAAATTGTCAACAAAATCTTAGCCAATAGATTACAGTTTATCATCAAAAAAGTCATACATCATGATCAAGTAGGTTTCATCCCAGGATGCAAGGTTGGTTTAATATACACAAGTCTATAAGTGTTATTCA
>NW_003852477.1:68440-78213 GCF_000181295.1 Otolemur garnettii | reverse complement strand
TACGCCAATAACAGCCAAGATCAGATGCTAATTAAGGAAATAACTCCCTTTACCATAGCTTCAAAGAAAATGAAATACCTAGGAATATACCTAGGTATTCACTTTATAGAGGTGAAGGACCTCTATAAAGAAAATTATGAAACCCTAAAAAAGGAAATAGCAGAGGATAGTAACAAATGGAAAAACATACCATGCCCATGACTGGGAAGAATCAACATTGTTAAAATGTCTACACTTCCCAAAGCTGTCTACAGATTCAATGCCATCCTTAGTCAAATACCAACATCGTACTTTCAAGATTTGGAAAAAATGATTCTGCATTTTGTATGGAACCAGAAAAAAACCCGTATAGCTAAGGAAATTCTTAGTAATAAAAACAAAGCCAGGTGGTACATCACCATACCAGATTTTAGGCTGTACTTCCAAGCCATAGTGGTCAAGACAGCATGGAACTGACACAAAAGTAGAGACACAGACATTTAGAATCAAATAGAAAACCAGGAAATGAAACTAACATCTTACAACCACCTAATCTTCCATTAACCAAACAAAACATACCTTGGGGGAAAAAGACTCCCTATTCAATAAATAGTGCTGGAAGAACTGGATATCCACGTGTAAAAGACTGAAACTGGACCCACACCTTTCCCCACTCACAAAAATTGATTCAAGATGGATAAAGGACTTAAATTTAAGGCATGAAATGATAAAAATTCTCAAAGAAACTATAGGAAAAATACTGGAAGATACTGGCCTGGGGAAAGACTGCATGAAGAAGACTGCCGTGGCAATTGCAACAACAACAAAAATAAACAAATGGGACTTAATTAAACTGAAAAGCTTCTGTACAGCTAAGGAGACAACAACCAAAGCAAATAGACAACCTACACAATGGGATAGGATATTTGCATATTTTGAATCAGACAAAAGCTTGATAACTAGGACCCAGAGAGAACTCGAATTAATACACATGAAAAAAGCCAGCAATCCCATATATCAATGGGAAACCCATGAATAGAACCTTCTCTAAAGAAGACAGATGAATGGCTAACAAACATATGAAAAAATGCTCACCATCCCAATTATTAGAGAAATGCAAATCAAAACCACCCTGAGATACCATCTAACCCCAGCGAGAATGGCCCACATCACAAAATCTCAAAACTGCAGATGCTGGCATGGATGTGGAGAGAAAGGAACACTTTTACCCTGCTGGTGGGACTGCAAACTAATACAACCTTTTTGGAAGGAAGTATGGAGAACCCTCAAAGAATTCAAGCTAGACCTCCCATCTGATCCTGCAATCCCATTACTGGGTATCTACCCAGAAGGAAAAAAAATCCTTTGATCATAAGGACACTTGCACTAGACTGTTTATTGAAGCTCAATTTACAATCACCAAAATGTGGAAACAGCCTAAATGCCCACCAACCCAGGAATGGATTAACAAGCTGTGGTACATGTATACCATGGAATACTATTCAGCCATTAAAAAAATGGAGACTTTACAGCCTTTGTATTAACCTGGATGGAAGTGGAACACATTATTCTTAGTAAAGCATCACAAGAATGGAGAAGCATGAATCCTATGTACTCAATTTTGATATGAGGACAATTAATGACAAGGGGAGAGGGTGAGCAAAGAGAGGAAGAAGGAGGGAGGAGTGGGGAAGGGATTAGCAGAAAGAAGGAAGGAGGGAGGGGGATGGAATCTTGGTGTGTGCCACACCTTTTGGGGGCAAGGCATGATTGTAAGAGGAACTTTACCTAACAAATGCAATCAGTAAAACCTGGTTTCTTGTACCCTAAATGAATCCCCAACAATAAATTTTTAAAAAATTGATAAGCTTTACTATATGAAAAGGAAAAGCTTCTGCTCCAAAAATGACACTTTGAGAATGAAAAGACAAGTCATAATGGGGGAAAATATTTCTGAAACTCATATTTGATAAAAGACTTGTGCCTAAAATATGCAAAAAACTCAAAATTCAACAATACAAAGACAACCCAACTAGAAAATGGGCAAAAGATCTAAAGGAACAATTCACCAAAGGTTTACAGATGGCAAATAAACATATGGAAACATGCGCAATGTTATTTGTCATTAGGGATTTCAATTCACAACAATGAGGTACCACTACACATCTCTTAAAATGGTGGGAATCTAGTAAATCAAAAATACCTCTTGCTGACTGGGATGCAGAGCAACAGGAATTCTCATTCATTCCTGACAGGAATGCAAGATGGTACCATGTGTCAATTTCTTACAAAAATAAACATACTGTTGACTCTCACCATATGGTCTAGAATTCATGTTTCTAGATAATTACCCAACTGCTTAGAAAACTTACGTATACACAGAAACCTGCATGCAAATGTTTATGGCAGCTTTACCCTTATCCAAATTGCCAAACACTGGAAGCAACTAAAATGTTTCTCAATAGCTGATGGGATCAACAAACTCTGATATATGGATAGAATGGTGTAATTTTCAGTGACGAAAAGTGCTATTAAGCCACTGAAAGTCATGGAAGACACTTGAATGCATATTGCTAGGTATGAAAAGGCTAGATACTGTGTAATTGCTGACTGAAAAGGCTAAATACTGTGTGATCACAGCTGTGTGGCAGTCTGGAAAAGGCAAAATATGCCACATGCTGGAATAATGGCCAGCTGTGGTGGCTCACGCCTATAATCTCAGCATTTTGGGAGGCCAAGGTCAGAGAATCTCTTGATGGCAGGAGTTCAAGGTTAGCATCAGAGTGAGACTGTGTTTCCCCCATTAAAAAAAAAATTAGCTGGGGGTGTTGGCCTGCACCTGTATTCCTAGCTACTTGGAAGGGTGAAGTGAGAAAATCGATTGAGCCCATGACTGGAGGCTGCAGTGCACAGAGATCATGCCACTGCACTGCAGCCTGGCCAACAGGGAAAGACCCTGCCTCTGCACGCACGTGCTCTCTCTTTCCCTCTGAGAACTTTCTGAGAGAGAACTGTACATATACAAAGAGAGTTCTTCAAAAATAATTTTGCTAAGTAAACAATTCTGGGTTGCCTGTAATTTCTATCCACGTTATAGAGTTGTACTCTCTGAGCTCCTTGTTGCTTAACAGCTTCTGCTTAATAGCAGACAACTGAAGCTGTTCATTTTTCAGTGATCTGTCTTCCCTCCAGCTGACCTTCAAGATCATTTGTTTGTCATTGCTGTCCTGCAGCTTCATCACAATGTGTCTAGCCATGGGTTTCTTTTTTATTTGTATCCTGCTTGAGATTAGTTTTTGTTTCCTGAGTCTAAGAAAATATATTTTTCAAGTTTTAAAAACCATATTGTCTTTATTTCTTTCAGTAATGCTTCTCCATTTTTCCTCCTGAGCTGCCAGCGGGACACACATTATATCTTCTATCTAGCTCTCCTTCACATTTGAGCTGTGTGTTCCAGTGTACTAATTCTTTGGCCAAGTCTGATTAATCTTCTTTTAACATCAACAACCACAATTCCCCATTTAATCAGATTTGATTTTTAGAATTTTACTGTCTTAGTTCCAAAGTTGCTTTCTTTCTTCTAAGTTCAATTTGCAATTGTATTTTTTATTTCTTTAGGAAGTCGATAGCTGTTCTATGTTCTGTATCTGACAGTCCCAAAACGTGCAGTCCAAGTCTGTTGTCTCTGAGTTCTGTTCACTGTCAGAGTGGCTTGCCTTCTCAAGCCATAACCTCTCCACTCAGCCTTAATCTGTCAGAGTCTTGCAGTCTCTACTTAGAGAAATTTTCCTTCAGAAGAGGCTTGTCTCTGCTTTTGCTCAGAGCCAAGTTTTGCTAAAACTTGCCTGGGAAGTTTTAGGACTGCTGAGGGTTTGGGATCAAAGCGATTTTAAGCTTCCCTCCTTGTTGCGGTTCCAAGGTAAAAATTTCCTATGGTCAGTACTGCTTACCTTCCTCCTCCTCCTTACTTGCCTGTGCAGTTTGACTCCATGCTGCCATCTGTCACCCTACTATTATGGTGCCCCCCATCCCTGCTGTGGCCAAGGCTTTCAGCCTCCCACATGGGCTTCAGCTCCTGATACAGGTCTTTTTTTGTGTGTTTGTTTGTATTGGAGAAAGAGTCTCTCCTACCTTTTACAAGTTCACTGGTGTCTCATGTATGAGTATAGAAAGTTTAGGTCATGGGAAAGTTGCAGGAAGGGTCCTCAGAACTTAGTCATTCATGACAATAGAAGCATGACACTTTCTTAACCACTAAAATCTAAGCCTGTACTAAAAGTGAGGGATGGTTGAGCCAATGGGGAACCGACTATACTAACTAAAAGAGAAGAACTTATAACATTAAGGTTTGAAGCCAGAGGCCAATTTCTGGTGAGTGATTCCCATGCTGGTCTCTGATGTCCAGTCCAGCATAAGTGTCAGTAAAGACTGAGCTCTATTGTTCCTTTGAACAGATGGCATGAAAAAACAACCCCAAGATGGAGAGAGGATCCCAGGACACATCTTAGAATTGGAACCAGCTTGAGGTGTCAATGCAACCCCATTCCACGTCTCTGGATGTGCTGTTACAGAGATTGAAGGCCTTTTACACCAGGAAGGATGACAAGTTTGCTACCATCCTGGATGCAGTGGGAGAGTTTGGCACTTTCCAGCGGAGGCTGGTGGCCCTCACTTTCATCCCCAACATCATGACAGGCTTCTTCATGTTTGTTGACCACTTCATGTTAATAACCCCGGAGCTCTATTGCAACACCAGCTGGATCCTGGCACTGGGCCCCAACCTGACAGTGGCTGAGCAGCTGAATCTGACGCTGCCCCGATATCCCAATGGCAGTTTTCTGACATGCCACATGTACTTACCTGTGCCCTGGGATCTACCTTCTATTATCCAGTTCAGACTCAACCACACAGATACTTGCCAAGATGGGTGGATCTATCCTAACAGCACGAAGCGATCGCTGAACAATGAGGTTTGCTTTTTCCTGGGCTCTAGTGGCCCCACAACCTTAGAGATGTGCCCCCACCCTCACTGGACAGGTAGGGAAACTCAGGCTCAGAGTGGGAAGCCATTAGCCTGAGGTCAACCTGTGGAAGCAAGGCCCGGGAAGAAAATTAGGATACCTGCTTGCCTTACCCTGGCCCAAACTGTGCATTATAGAGTGCATTTGGAGTAGAGATAGGTGATGGATGGCTGGGTTTGCCATCAGCCCAGCAAATTGCTTCTATAGTGTGGTTCTGCACTTGAAAATCACTGAAGATAAGGACTGGGGAAAGAAACAGCTTTACTTAGGTATCTTTCCCAGGGTTTCTAAACCTGAGCTTCCACTGGGGCCCTTTGCAGGCCAGAGCTGCCTGATGTGAATCTGTAGGTTGGGGCCCAGCCTCTGTCTCTATGAATAAAGAGTCTGCAGTGACTCCTGCCTTTGCTCAGTTACCTCCCACCTATCCCCATCTTATCCTCTGTTTCTGGTCTCTCTCTCTCTCTCTCTGGGCCTGTCTGCCAGCTAGTGTCTACTAGGTGTAAGATAAGATGCAGAGGTATCAGAGCTGAGGCAGATCTGAGGCATGCTGTCCCTACCCTAGGTCCTCCTATCTCTAGGTCCCACCCCTGGGCAAGGCTCAGTCTCTGGACCCAAAGGCTCACCTGGTGGAAACCCGTGGCCACCCCTCTGTCTGACCCACAGTTTGACCTGGTATGTAACATGGAGCCGAACAAGGAAATGATACTGACCATGTACATGGCGGGGATCCTGATAGGCGCTCTCACCTTTGGAATCTTAAGTGACAAGTGAGTACCCAGAGTTCCTTGGAACACCCAGCCTTCCCCTCACTGGCATTCAGAGTTGAAGAGTCTCAAGTTGGAGGAAGTGGGTGTAAAGGTTTTCTGGGATTCTGTGGAAGGTTCGGGGTCTGGTCCAGATGTCTGACTGGGGCCGATGAAGGAGATCAAGATGCTGGGTGCTTGGTGCATGCCTCCATCCACTCCTGTAGGATGGGCCGCTACCCTGCCATCCTGCTGTCATTGCTGGGGCAGATGGTGTTTGGCTTCGGGACAGCCTTCGTGAGAAGTTTTCAAGAGTATTTATTCTTCCGCTTCTGCGTGTCACAGGCAGTGGTGGGATACTACATCACAAGTGTGTCTTTAGGTGAGACTGGACTTCTGGGGACTGAGCTGGGCAGCATGAGGTGGGGTCTAACAAGAGTGGGCATGGTGAAATAGTTGGGAGCATAGCAGGGAGGTGGTCAAGGGCAGGTGTATACCAACTGGATGCCCACAGATCACATACAGTCAGGGCCTAATTGGGAAGGGAGAAATGGAAGGAATCTCCACTTTTCGCCACCTGAAAATGCCAGATCATCTGTGCCCAGACAACCTTTCCATCCTCATCCTCCACCCTATGCCCCTGACATCTTACACATCTCCCCACTCTCCTTCCCCCAATACTTCCTCCTTGCTTATCTCCACCCCCAGGACTTACATTTATTAAGCTTTGAGAAAGGGGCCAGGCAGCCAATAAACCCTTTATATGCATTATTTCATTTCATCCTGACACTATTCAGTAGGAAATATTCTAAAGTTTCTTTAGCTGAGGAGGATACTCCAGAGAAGCTGATCAACTTGCTAAGGGGTCAAACAGCGCTTCATTGAAGAAACTGGGATTTGAACCACAGCCTATGTGATGCTGAAGCCCTGAGTGCAACCTTATAACTGCAAATGTTCGGGGTGTCCAAAGTTCCCTGGCAGGTGACCTCTTCTCCTTGGGAGGTCCTCCACAGAGCCATAGGCCTCATGGCCAGAGCACTAATACATTCAGAGCAAAGGCAAGGACAGTGATTGTTGTCTTGCCCTGTGTCAGGCCACAAGTGGGATATTGTGCATAGAACCAGGTCATCTCTAGAGAGGCATGTAGTCAGGAAGGAGGGGTTGAGAGGGATTAGCCAGTTTGAGAAGTGGTGGGAGGCTATGTATGAGATCAGGAGGTCAGGCAAGCAGCCCTGGGAGAGCACAGGTACTCTTCCTGACTTTGGGGGCTATCTGTGTACCTAGTGCAGATCACAACCAGACAGAAGACCCTGTGTCCAGCCTGTCAAAATCAGGATGGGGTTATGAACAGGCTAGAGGCAGGGGAACCCTGAGGATCTTGACCTATACATGATTTTGTCTTTTTTGCCTTTGCACAGTTACTGAGTGGCTAGTGGGTGAGCACCGGGCCCATGCCATCATCCTGGAGCACTGTTGTGTTGCTGTGGGGATAGTGTTCTTGGCAAGGCTTGCCTACCATCTTCACCACTGGAGGCTGCTGTTTCTGCTGGGAACAGCACCTGTGTTCCTCCTCATTGTCTCTATCTGGTGAGCAAACAAGTACAGGATGGGCACAGGGCGAGGTCTGATGGGCTGCATATGGAAGGGGTAGAGGGGCACTGAAGCTGTGGGAGTGGGTAGAATTTCCCTGGGAGAAGGACCCAAGGGCAGAGCCTCTGCATACCTGGCATTAACACCCTCAGATTAACAGTTAAAGAGATATCAGAGAGGAGTTAAGAAAACCAGAAGGAAGAGTGTTGAAAGGCCAGGATTCAGGGACAAGGGAAGGGTCAGGCTTGAAGGCAATGGAGGTGAGGGTGGGGAAGGGTCTGCTGGCCTCAGTGACCTTCTTGAGATGACTTCATTGCCATGGTAAGGTGTTGAGAAGTCTAGGAGCTGAAGCAGTGGAGCCACCCTGGAGGGGACTCTTGTGGGGAAAGGGGAGAAAGTGATGACTTGTGCAGTCAGATATGACAGAGGCAGGAACCAACAGCTGATTTGTATAACTGCAAGGGAGTCCCTGACAGGAATGAGAGGAATTGAAGCTAGGAGAGGGCAACTGATAGAGGAAAACTTGGCAGTGTGAGGAGGGGTTGAGAAGCAGAGAAGGCATGGCTGACCGAGGGCAGGCGGACAAATGGAAGGGACAGAAGTGAAGGCAGAGAAGGAGGGGAGAGGAAGACAGCTGAAAGAACTCCTGTGTGAAGGGTTAGATATTTCTACGTGAAGCAGTTATCATTTTTAATCTTGACATCATCACATGTAATCTTCATGGCAGGTGTTACTCCCATGCCATAGTAGGTGGAAAGGAAGGAGAACTGAGGCTTCCAGGGGGAAATAACTTGCCCAAGGTTACACAGCTAAGTGAGGGACCTGGATTTGAACTCACCAGCCTGGCTATAAATTCCCTGCATTTCAACCAGTGGTCTATACATAGTATGGATGATAACAGGTGGGGTTACCGTTAAGAGTGATGGCATGTAGCTGACTGGGAGACCTCCCAGGTTTTATAAATGCTGGAGACCAGTTTGGCAGTCCTTGAGATACCAAAGCACATGTGGGACCTAGCTGATGCCAGTGGCATGAATTTGTCATCAAACTAGAAAAGAGATGTTCCTGGGTTCATGTTAAAACATTACAGGTGAAATTTACTAAATGTAGAATATAAATGTCTTAACACAATAACTAAGAAAATGCCACGAAGGTAATGTTAACCAGTTTGATGAAAATATTTCAAATTATATATAAAAACAGCACATTGTACCCCATGATTGCATCAATGTACACAGCTATCATTTAATAAAAAAAAAATTGAAAACGTTCTTAATGTAATAGATGCATATGATTAAAACTCAATAGCATCAAGAAGTTTGTGATGAAAAATAAGACCAATTTCTGCTCACCCTAGTCCCTACCTAGTTCTTTCTTGAGAAATTCTCACACTGAACTTCCTCAGCTCTTTCTTTGTGTAGATGTCTTCATAGTCCTGCATGTCAAGAGTAGACAGCGTATTGAATGGGTGAACTCACTGGCGTACATTTTTCTTTAGCCACGGCCTTTAGCTATGTCCCATAAGTGGTCCTTTCCCTGACACATAACAATACTTGGCAGGTTTCACCTTCTTCTAGCCATTCTTGGTTGTTAGAAGAAATCTCATTTTAATAATAAAGACTCACTCCCAGGCATAAAAAATGCACTGCTGTTAAATTCCAAATTTCATTCCTACGTTGAATCCATAATGTTTCCCTGGCCCCTAGCTCAGGCTAGCAGTCAAAAGGGAAAAAGTGTGTTCTGACCTATTGTTCTTCCTCCTGTCTCTCAGCTGTGATCTTCTAGTCTCTTGGCAAGGGAGGGAGACATCAGAGAACAGAGGCCAATGACTTATATGACTGGGGCTGTTACAGTGTCAGTCACTGCACAACCTCTTTGTACAAGGGTCTCCTCAGCCTACATACGGGGTGCCTATAAGACAGCAGGGTCCACTTGACCAAGAGCTCTCACTGCCCAAGCCCCACCCTGCCATAGTGTGTTGCTCTCACCAACCTCTTGCCTTCATTATACGCTGGTGAGAGAAGAGCATCATTATCTGGTTTGTGAGGGCTGTCAAACTTCAAGAGACACTTATTAAGTCTCCCACAAATTCTCTTACTATCTGGAGTACCATGACAAGCCTCACCTCCAACATGTCTGAGGCAGCAGACTCCAACTTGAATGTGGGAGGGCAGATGTCTTTTTCCAAAGGCAGTTCCCTCTTCTGTCCTAGGAGGTCTCTTGAACTACTCTTGACCTGACTTGGGCAAAGGAGAGCTGAGTGGAAAGTGGGATGGAGAAGAGATAAAAGATTTGTTCACTTCCATGAACCAGATCCGCAGCCTCTAGATGTGGCTTGGGGCTGTGGCTACTGGACAGTCCTGCTATTTTCACTTTAGTAAGTCCTCCCCTGAGTCTCTTTGAATGTGCCCTCTCTTTAGAATGTGAAGTCATCTTTCAC
>NW_003852477.1:66841-68014 GCF_000181295.1 Otolemur garnettii | reverse complement strand
TCACAAGGTCAAGGTACCAGTAGATCCAGTGTCTGGCAAAGTTCTGCTTTTCATAGATGGCACCTTCTATGTGTTCTCATGTGGCAAAAGGGATAAACAAGCTCCCTTTGGCCTCTTTTCTGAGAGTCCATTCATGAGAACTCTGCTCTCATAACTAAATCACCTCCAGAATGTCCTACTTCTTAATAGTGTTGTGTTAGAGGTAAGTTGCATTATATGAATTAGGGGAGGGACATACATTCATACAGTAACCTTCCCAATTGAATGTTCTTCCACCATGCATAATTCATATCATCTGAAAAGCCTGAAAATCTTAACTTGTTTTGCAATCACTTCAAAAGTCTAAGTATCATCTATATATCACTTGAGGCCAGGTGCCTTGGCTCACTGCTGCAATCACAGCATTTGGGAGACCAAGGCATGAGGATCACTTGAGCTAGAATGGGCAAGACCAGCATGGGAAATATAAAGACACCTCAACTCTGTAAGAAATACAAATATAGACAAAACGAGATATGGTGGTACACACTTATAGTCCTAACTACTTGGGAGGCCAAGGCAGAAGGATGGCTTTAGCACAGGAGTCTTATGCTGCAGTAACCTATGATTGTGCCACTGCATTCCAGCTTAGGTGACAGAGTAAGATTCTTTCTCTAAAATTATAAAAATATGTATGTAATGAAGTAAAATACCTGAATCAGATATAGGTGACACTCAAGCATGATTCACCCTGAAACACATTCCCCTCCAACTCTGAGCCTATGAAATAAAACCAATATGTGCCATGAAAATACAGTGGTGGGCTATAGTTGTGTTCTATCTTTTATAAGAAAGTTTGAGTAAATATAAGTTGATTTCATAGAAGTACTGAGTGTATATGACTTAATAAAAAAAAGAAAGAAAGAAAGAAAAAAGAAAATACAGTGGTCAGACAAGCACAGGAGAGAAATTCCTATTCCAAACCAGAGAAATAGTAAAGAAGAAAGAGATAATAGGTCCCAAACAAATCCAAAACCAAACAGGGAAAATATCACCTTTTTATTTTTATTTTTTTTAAGATTGTGGTTATTTTATTTTACAAATAGATAAAAGAAAGCAAGACAATATACTATAGTTGATAAGAAAAGATTTTTGACACATTTAAGTGACACTTTATTCATATATATATATATA
>NW_003852477.1:64802-66042 GCF_000181295.1 Otolemur garnettii | reverse complement strand
TGAGATGGGATCACTTGTTCTTTTCTTGCTAATATGCTTGAGTTCTCTGTGAATTCTGATTATTAAACCTTTGTTGGAGATACAACCTGCAAATATCTTCTCCCATTCTGAGGTTTGTCTGCTTTCTTTACTTACTGTGTTCTTGGCTTTGCAGAAGGTTTTTAGTTTGATCAGGTCCCAATAGTGTATTTTTTTTTTTTTTTTACCTTTGGAATGAGACTGTTTTATTAGTTTAAAGCAAAGTTAGGCAATATTTTATATGATACAAATCTATTGCTATAGTTAACCTTGCAAAGGGACATAAAAGTGGAGAAAATTTAAGGAGACAGCTTTTCTATGACATGATGCTCTTCTAAGCCAAGATTGTATTTCTTTTTTTCTTTTTATTAAATTGTAGCTGTGTACATTAATACTATCATGGGGTGCAGAGTGCTATTTCTATATACAATTTGAAATACTTTCATCCAACTGGTTAACATAATCTTCATGTCATTTTCTTAGTTATTGTGTTAAGACACTTATATTCCATATTTAGAGAGATTCACATGTACCCTTATAAGATGAACCAGAGGCATGATCCCACCAATCACCCTCCCTCCATCCATCCTCCCCCCATAATTTTGATGTTGCTTCAATTGACCGAGTGGTCCTCCTCATAAAGTTTTCACCCAGGCCAATTTCTTCAAGTGTTTTCCCTATACTTTCTTCTAATATTTTTATAGTTTCATGTCTTAAATTTAAATCTTTAATCCAATGAGAGTGGTGTGGGTCCAGTTTCAATCTTCTACAGGTCACCAGCCAGTTCACCCAGCACCATTTGTTCAATAGGGAATCTTTTCCCCACTCAATGTTTTTAATTGGTTTGTCAAAGATCAGATAACGGTAAGTAGCTGGGTTCATCTTTTGGTTCTCTATTCTGTTCCATGCATCTACCTTTCTGTTTTTGTGCCAGTACCATGCTGTTTTGATCACTGTCAATATATAGTATAGTCTGAGGTCTGGTAGCATGATTTCTCCTGCTTTGTTTTTATTTCTGAGTAATATCTTGGCCATTCAAGGTTTTTCTGATTCCATATAAAATGAAGTATTATTTTTTTTGAGATCTTTAAAATATGACAGTGGGGCTTTAATAGGGATTGCATTAAAATTGTATATTGCTTTGGGTAGTATGGGCATTTTAACAATGTTGATTCTTCCCAGCCATGAGCATGGTATATTTTTCCATTTGTTAACATTTTCA
>NW_003852477.1:43771-63014 GCF_000181295.1 Otolemur garnettii | reverse complement strand
CATGATGGTCTGAGAAGATGCAAGGAATAATTTCTTTTCTTTTAAATTTGCTGTGGTTAGACTTGTGACCTAAGATGTGATCAATTTTGGAGTATGTTCCATGGGCTGATGAGAAAAATGTATATTCAGTGTTGTTAGGATGAAATGTTCTGTAGATGTCTATTAAATCCAAATTTTGGATGGTTAAGTTTAAATCTAAAATTTCTTTGCTCAGCTTCTTATTGGAGGATCTATCCAACACTGCCAAATAAGTGTTGAAGTCTCCAACTATGATGGTGCTGGAAGAAATCAAGTCACTCATGCTTGTTAGGGTGTTTCTTATAAATTGAGGTGCATTCTGGTTGGGTGCATAAATATTAATAATTAAAATCTCATCATATTATTACCCTTAACAAATATAAGGTGACTGTCCTTGTCCTTGCTTACTTTTGTTGGTTTAAAGCCTATTGTGTCTGTGAATAAAATTGCAACACCTGCTTTTTTCTGCTTTCCATTTGCCTGGAATATAGATGACCATCCCTTCACCCTGAGGCTATCTTTTAAGGTAAGATGAGATTCTTCTTGTATGCAGCAGATATCTGGCCTGAGTTTTTGTATATAGTCAGCCAACCTGTGCCTCTTTCGAGGACAATATAAGCCATTCACATTGATTGAGAATATTAATAAGCCTGGTAAAATTTTGGGTATTGAGTTTTTCAAAAGTCCAGTGAACATTTTTAATCCTTTCACCACTGTGGAAGTTGAAATTTGATCAAAAGTTTCTGAGTGAGTTTACTTTTGTGGTGGAGGATTGCACTGATCATTATGTAGGATAGGTCTGAGAATTTCCTGGAAAGTTGATTTAGTTATGGCAAATTTCTCCAACGTGTGAATATCATTAAGGTATTTAATTTCTCCCTCATAGATAAAACTCAGTTTAGCTGGATACAGGATCCTGGGTTGAAAGTTGTTATGTTTTAGGAGATTAAAAGTTGATGACCACCCTCTTCTAGCCTGAAAGGTTTCAACAGAGAGATCTGCAGTCATTCTAATATTCTTCCCCTTGTAGGTTATGGTTTTCTTACATCTGGCTGCTTTTCGAATTTTCTCTTTCATATTAACTTTAGTGAAGTTAATTATGATGTGCCTGGGGGATGTCTTATTTGGGTTGAGTCATGCTGGGGTTCTGAAACTTTCTGCTATCTGAATTTCAGAATCTCTTGGCATATCTGGAAAGTTCTCTTGCATGATTTCATGAAGAAGAGCCTCTGTGTTTTGTGAAGTAACTTCATCACCTCCAGGACTTCCTATAAGGCAAATATTAGTTTTCTTCGAATTATCTCAGAGCTCTCTGAGAGAACGATTCATTTTTGCTCTCCATTTCTCTTCCTCTTTGATCACTTGGGCGCATTCAAAAGCTATGTCTTCAATGTCAGAGATCCTTTCTTCTGCCTGCTCTATTCTGTTAGTGAGGAATTCTACCATATTTTTTAGATCTTTGATGGTTGCAAGCCCTTGTCTCAATGTGTCAAAATCTTAGATCATTTTATCTTTGAAATTGTTGAATTCTTGAGACATCTTTTCAATAATTTGAAATTCTGATTCCCTCCTTTCCTCCATTCTGTTGATTTTATTTGCTATCCAGACTCTGAACTCAATTTCTGACATCTCAGCCATCTTTTTACGGATGGGGTGTTCAGTTGCATCTACCATGTCCTTCCTTGGGGGGGTTGATCTACTCTGGTTATTCATGTTACTGGAGTTTCTCTGCTGATTCTGCCCCACACTTAATTTACATCATTTGGCTTTTCTCCTAGAGCTTTGCCAAAGACCCAGACAGTGCTATGGCCTGAGCAACTGAGGGCCCCCTTGGTTTGGTGGGGCTAAGTCACTCTGTCTTGTTTTCAGCTGGTCTCTGCTCTACCCTAGTAAATCAGTTACTCTGGGTTGAAGTCTCAGCTGTGGAGAAATACCAGCAATTAAGTCATCCCACCCCCCACAGGCAATAATTGGAAAATGAAAATCACACTTTCCCACAACTACACAGCCAGTGTACCACTTTGGATAGTCCTTGGGTGATTGGCCTAGTTCAAGAGATCCAAATCAATTCTCCCAGTCAGCACTGGTCTCAGGTGGGGGAGTTCAAAAGGTCTCTGGCAACTAGATAGCAGGGGTCTGCTGACAGCTCAGGTATGACTAGCTCTGGTGCTCCATGAGGTCAGAGGTACCAACCCAACAAATAAATTAGTCTGGGAAGTTTGATGTCTCCTTCCCCATCTTGCACCTCTGTCACACCCAGTCACTGGTATCCCCAGTGGGGCTGGGGCTGTAACCCAGTTCCCCTCAATGAGCAGATGTCCCAGGGGTTTACACCTGCCTGAGTCAGAGAGAGATCTATGTCTCCTCAGCCAGGTCTCTGTTCTCGACCACTATCCAGAAGGGGGAGGTGAGGCCTGACAACCTCAGGTGCTTAATGGAGGCTGGGGTGGTTCACTCAGTTCCAGCCCTACCCCTGATTGATGTTGCTGGCAGAATAGCACAACTTTGCAGAGTTTGTTTCTGTCCTGGTTATCAGATGCTGCTTGAGGTGACAGAAACCACAGTTCAGTTCCAAGCAGTGGCAAGCAGTTGGAGCTCACACTGAGCTGTCAATTCCTGTCTCTGCCTTCCTGGGGGCCAGGTGCGTCTTAGCCTCAGTAAAGCAGTCCTCTGGCTCAGCCCCTACCTGGAAGTCTGCCGGCTCTGCACATGTGTATTCTAGTCCCCATGCTCCCTCTACTCACATCCCAGATTTGTCCACCATTAGCTGCCACCGGAGAAGGTGCCGGGCTTCTGCTGGTTGCCCAGAGAGACTGGGCATGTCTGTCTGGAATAACCACCCTAGGGATGTGAGCCTTATTGTTCCCGCTGCTGCTGTCGTTCTATGCCTGGGGTCACTGCTGCCACTCCTGTATGGTTCCCTCTCAGCTGACCATCCTCTCCTTACTCCTGTGCCACAGAATCAGCACAGCCAAGCAAGGGCCCTTCCCCTGTCCACATCTCTCAAGAAAATGCCCAAGAATCTGGGCTCCATGGGGGATAGGCTTTCGGACCTTGGGGTGAGTGTGGAGGGGAGTGCTGGGAGTTCAGAGTTGCAGTTAGAGAATATATACAGTTTTATGCCTGACAGGAGAGTGCAATGGCACCCTAGTACTAGTAGGAGGTCCAGTTTTTAGAGGGTCTCTCCCATGGGATCAAATGGGAGGACGTTTGAACTCTGCTTGCTTGTTTCTATGGAGTTTACTGTGAGCCCTTCTCATGGGGGAGGGGACTCCCATCTGCTTGGTGATGGATTAAGTACTTTTGTTTGTATCTTTGGGGTCGCAGCTCACCTCAGCAGGGTTGATTTGTGTTCTTCCATCTTCTCTCTCGGCTCAGCTCCAAACCATCAGCTTACTTGCTAAACTTCTGTCCTTTAACTCTCCTTCTGGACGGGAGCCTCTGTGGAAAGCTGGCTGCAGTCCACCATCTTACCTGTTGTTTTTTATTGTAGGGGAATAAATGTGCTACAGTTACTTTTAAAATAATTTTCTTAAGTAAAAATGTGCTTTCATGACAGTAGAAAATAAATCAATTCACTTACCTACCAAAGAAATAAAATGTTGATGTTACCTCCTAAGTTAAACATACCTGACAATTCTTAACTACCTTCCAAAAAGACTAAGGAGCTATGTAAAAAAGTGAGGATTTTCTAGCTTCCAAATAATCAGGCACAAAATGCATCCCATCAGCTATAGAATTAGTAATAGCAAACTCCTATACTTTTCCATCCTAGGTACTGTACATAATTTACAAACCACAATTCCACGTTTAACCAGTAAATGAGTTAAATTTAACCATTATAAACTATTAGGTCATGCCTACTATCCCTTTAATGGTTTTAGGCAAGTAATTGCAGATACAACAATATAAATGTTAATTTCCTAGATTTGACAACTCCTAAAAAGAGTTTTCAGAACTACATTAGGTACTAATGATAAGACTTACACAGGCTAATTTTAAAGTGCCTATTAGGGCATAATAAATCCTTTGGAAGCCTCAGCCTCTGCAATATCATCATATATTAATAGCTTTATAAATCATAAACATTAATATGGGACAATCTAAGAAAGTGACATCAATTTCTTATAGGAGTCTTCAATGAGCGTTAACATATTCTTAATCTGGGAGGAATTATGAAGAACATCCAAGTCCTTTAGAAGAGCATTCTGGTTTGGAATTAGTGTCAAAATTTTTTACTGAAGTGTGGGTGCTTTGAGACTTTTCTGAAAGAGAAAGTACACTACTACTATCCATTTGAAGCACTTGTTTTGGTGTCTTCTCTTCCTCTTCTACCTCACTTTCCAGAATTTCAGTTTCGTTCTTTAGGCTTTGAATATCCTCAGTCATCAATTCTGCAGTCCCTACCATTCTTTCTATTTCTTCCTGCAATAATGCCAGACCTTCTTCATTAGCTTGCTCCCATGCCCTTTCCACATTTAGTAGACTTGATACATGAGTTAAATCATTCAGCTTTTCAGGAGGGACTTTCAGGGTTTCACAAAGTTGTAGCAATCTTTTTTTCAGTAAGTTGAGATGATACTGTATTTCTTCTTTTTCTCTACTACTATTACTCAAAATTGCTATTATTACTGATTCCATTATTGTTTTCAAATGCTGTCTGCTACTCTTTGAGAATGGTTGCCAGGTTTTCCTTTTGTTGGGTGCAATCTTTACTTGTTTTATATGAGTATGCTTTGTTTGTCCTTTAGAAGACAGAAGCTTTGGATGATTTTTATTTCCTTTTCCTGTATTTCTAACTTTTTTCTCTAACAACTCTTCATCAGCATCAGTTTTTCTTTTTGAATTTCTTTTTAATTGTTGAGACTGTTTCTTGGAAACATGTGGCTTACCAGGCATCTTGATCACAGATTTCTTAGGAACCCTTCCAGGAGCCACGCTCAGGATAATTTGAGCCCAAACCAAAAATATCACCTCTTAAGGCTCTAGAATAATTTTCTTTGATTCAAGCTCCTGCCTTTTACACACACTGGGGAAGATGTTTGGCCTCCAAGGCCCAGGGCAACTCCACCCCTGGGGCTTCGCTGGGTGCAGCCCAAGCAGCATCTTTTAACCACTGGAGTCAAGTGCCTGTAGCTATCCCAGGCTGGACCTGCAGGCTGGAGGCTATAGCAGTCTGAGGTGTGCAGGATGCCCTCCCTCCATGGACCTGCTGGGCATTGCGCTAGGAGTGGCTCACCATAGCAACCCTGTCCCTGTGGCAGTCTTCCCTCCCTAACCACAGAGGCTCTTCAGGCATCCTTGGAAATCTAAGTGAAGGCAGGGTCATACACACAGCTCTTGTACAGTGCACTCCTGTAGAGGTGGCACCACATGAACCCTGCCATGGTTTATTTCCATGACCTCAGGAGGGACGGCCACTATGTTATTGCACTGGAGTCACACGTGGGTTGGCTGAGGATGGCTGCATCTGAATGTGGGGAGGACAGAGTTGGCGTGGCTCCCAGCAGTGAGCACCAATGTTTTGTGGGTGTCCTCATGCCTCTGTTGTGACATAGTTGTCCCTTCACCTTGGCAATCTGGCCCTGTGATGGGAGGAGAAGAACAATCTCCACCATGCCATTGAGGTCATTGTTTAGTATCTTCTCTTTTGTTTTTGAGACAGACTCTCAAGCCAGCACTCTGAGTAGAGTGCTGTAAAGTCACAGCTCACAGCAACCTCAAACTCCTGGGCTTAAGTGATTCTCTTACCTCAGCCTCCCAAGCAGCTGGGACTACAGGCACCTGCCACAATGCCTGGCCATTTTTTGGTTGTAGCTGTCATTGTTTGGCAGGCCTGGGCTGGATTCAAACCCACCAGCTCCAGTGTATGTGGTTGGCACCCTAGCCACTTGAGCTACAGGTGCTGAGCTACTGTTTAGTATCTTCATCAATAACACCTGGCCTCTGCTAATCCACACCAGCCTCTTTTTCAAACAGTAGCTAGGCCACATCCAACGATGTCCCAAACACACTGATGTAATTTTGAAAATGGAACAAATGTGTCCAAGTTGAGAATTTCACAAATCTTTATGTTCTGCTTCTCTTTTGATTATAAGGTCTGTCTTTAATTTCTCTCTGTTTTTTGCATTTTATAATGAAACCATGCAGCACCCTCAACAGTCTGATTAGAGATTTCTTCTGCCAAGTGTCCTATATCATCACTCACAAGTTTCTTTTTCCATAACACAATGAGACATGATTATCATTCAGTTGAGCTCTTTGCTATTTTATCACAAGACTTGCTTTTAGTCCAGTTTCCAATATCATATTCCTCAGTTCCATCTGAGATCAGTCCAAATGGCCTTCACTGTCCAATTTCCATCACCATTCTATTTGAGACCTCTTAGGGCATCTCTAAGAAGATTGAGGCTTTCTTTATCGGCTCGTCTTCTACTGAGCCCTCACCAGAGTCACCCTTAACATTCCAGTAGTGGCTATTCAGGCTTTCCCCATGTACCTCCAAACTCTTCCAGCCTCTGTCCATTATCCACTTCCAAAACTGCTTCTTCATTTGTTATGGCAGCTCCTCACTCTTGATACCATTTGTCTTGGTCTATTTAATGAATATTTCTGGTTGGGTGGTAAATATACAGCAGAAGTTTATTGCTCACCGTTGTGGAACCTAGGAAGTCGAAAGTCAAGGCACCAGCCATCTCGGTGTCTGATGAGGCCTCATGGATGGTGCTCTTCCCAGCATCCTCCTGTGGTGGAAGGCCATGAACAAGCTTCCTTGGGCTTCTCATGTAAAGTTACATATCCCATTTAAGAGGCTCTTCTCTCATGACCTAATCACTTCCTAAAGGTCCCACCTCTTAATACTATTGCACTGGAGATAAATGTCAGCATATGAACTTGGGGGGGACACAGACATTCAGAGCAGAGCACCTGTTGACATGGTCAGAAGTGCTTCTCCAGCGACTTTTGGGCTTCTGTGCATTAGTCACAGTTCTCTCCCATTTTCTTTGTTCTTGAGAATTGCTATCTTTTAAAAATTCCTCTAGTAGTGGGCATATGGTCAATCCTCCAGCTTTTTGAAGAATCTCAGTTTGGTTTTTTTTGAGGCATTGTCTCATTTTGTTACCCTTGGTAGACTGCCATGGCATCATAGCTAATAGCAACCTAAAACTCAAGCAATTCTCTTACCTCAGCCTCACAAGCAGCTGGGACTTCAGGGGCTCACCACAATGCCTGGCTATTTTTAGAGAAGGGTTATCGCTCTTGCTCAGACTGATCTTGAACTCTTGAGCTCCGGCAATCCACCCGCCTTAGCCTCCCAGAGTGCTAGGATTACCACACCCCACCAGAATCTCTGATGCTTGTTTTTAGTGGACTTCCTCAGCTTTGGGGGAGAAAAAGAAGACTGATACTGGGCTCTGAAGGAAGGGAGGATAGGTAGGATAATAGAAGGAATGAAGTTGTCTCCAGCATCCTGATTGTATTTTTCTAGCAACTAGCCAAGAGCCCTGGTCTGGGAGGGAGTGGTGGTGAAAGAAATGAGTGAAGGCGATGGCATAGTTCTGTGAACAGGTTGTACTAGCTCCAGGGACTGAGGTGGAACCAGCTTTGGCTCTGTCACCATGGGCAAGCCCCTACTTCTTGAGGCTGAGGATTCAGTTAGGACAATCATACTGGGTCCAGATTTGGGTGAGGATTAAATAAAACTATATATTTAAGGGTGAAATGCACAACTTCTGGCACAGAATCGCTTTACATGTTAATCTGTGTGGACGCCGACAGGCTAGCAAGATATGAGGGGATAGTTATTCTGAGGCCAGGGACAATGAAGATGTGGCAGGGGAGAGACAAGATAGAGTGGAGGCTTCATTCACCCTTCCCTGAAGCGAAACAGGGTCAAGCCCTGGGGTCAGATGTGGAGTCCTGCCCTGTCATACTTTCCAGAATGTTGGTAAGTCTGGGAAACAAGATAAATTCCAGCTATGAGAATGTAGTCTTGACTAGAGAGTATGACTGGGGGTGTCATTCCCTCTGTCTCCTTGGGCAGGCAAAGAGGTCCCCTGAGGTCTTAGAGAAGACTGAGAGTAAGCAAAGAAGGCAGAAAGCGCAGGTAGTAGGTGGCCAGGGTGTGACCAAGCAGTAATCAGGTTCTGTGTGTGGGTTATAAAGGGGCAGGCTGACAGCCAGGGAGGACAATAGAGCAGCTTGAGGTTGGGGTGGCCTTTAATTAAGGTTCCAACATCTCAACTCACCTTAGCTGAGACTGATGGCCACCTCTAAGTCTGGGGTGGGCCAACGTGGATCTCTGGTACATCCTGAAATGGTGAAATAAGAGAGTGTTGGGCCATGCAGGATGGTCCCAGAGTCCCCTCAGTGGCTGATGATGACTGGGAATGTGGAGGAGGCGAAGAAGGTGCTATGCTACGCAGCCAGTGTGAACAAGAAGACTATCCCTCTCGCTCTGCTTGATGAGGTAGGAGGTTTCATGCCAGGAGTGGGGCAGCTGCTATGGAAAAGCCCTTTTTCTTCTCATCCAGAGGCTGACCCCAGCCCACTGCTTAGGACTGTGGTGCAGCAAAACTGAACCCTGCCAGGTGCCGGTGGGAAGCCATCTGGGATGTGGGTCCTGTAGGGGTGGGAAGAAAGCTGGGTCTCGTTTCAGCTGGTCTCTGGCTGGTCCTGTCTGTCTTACAGCTGCAGCTTCCTGGAAAGAAGACCAAGGCATCGATCCTGGACTTCTATCATAATAAGCAACTCTACAGGTTGACTGTGGTGTTTACTGTTATGTGGTGAGCATCCAGAGCTGGCTTTGGGGCACTGTGATGAGATTTGTAGGCCAGAGACTCTTGAGGGAGCAGGGAATGGCCAGGCCACAGGGAGAGGACCCAGTGACACACAGAATGGGTTTCTGTGCCAACTTCTCTCTTTCATTCCTTCCTACCCTGACCCTCTCTCCTCTGCCCATGCCTTTATGCCTGGCTCTGTCCTGTGTATGTCTGTCTTTGTATATGTTTCTCCTGGCTCTCCAGGTTTACCATCAGTTTCAGCTATTTTACCATGGGCTTCATGATGGCAGATATTGGTATCAACATCAACCTCAGATATACTGTCCTTGGTGTCATGGGGGCATGTCCTCGGCTGTTGCTCATCTTTCTCATGGAGCAGATAGGGACAAAGTGGAGCCTTTCTGTGTCTCTCTTCATAGCTGCCTTCATGACCATGATGCTCCAATTCTTCCATGCAGGTGCGGTTCCCCTTCCCCAGAACCTTCCCAGCACTTGTGACCTGGCCACCCAAGGAGACACCTGGGTCTTGGCTCCTCTCCCATAGTGCACAACCCTGCTACTGCCCCTCCAGAGGGGGTGCCAACCTTCAACCCTTGCCTTTCCTGGGAGGATCGAGAGGACAGGTCCCCTTAAGTCAGAGGCCTGAGACAGGAGGGTGTGCTGTTCAGAGGAACAATCTTTGTCTGGGACAGTGGGCAGCCTTTCCCTTCTGATTCCAATCCACTCCAGAAGCAGATCTATTGTTAAATGTGAACAGATGACAGCAAAAATATTCTTTCAATTGCTACACCAGGCCCTCCTCTCTTCTGCAGCCCCTTTACCTGGGAAATACCTATTAACCTTAACTTCCAGGAATAACCTGGCCTCTAAAATTTGAGCAGAATCTTCCATCAGTTCTGAGGAGCTGCTCTTGCTTTGAGGCCTGTCCTTCCCAGAGCTCAATGCCCTGCTCTTGTGGGATCTCCACTAGAAAAGGAAACAGGACAGGCAATATTTTCAAAATATCAGCAAACGCTAGACAGTGAACATCCCAGCACATGGCGCTGGAGAGCCAAGGGGAGGTGCCAGTGCACACCCACTTAGAATTTCTGAGTCCAGAGCCCTGTGGAGAATGGGCAAGGACAGGGGAGACTGTGTCCAGGTCCTTTTTTGAGAGGCTCCCTCCCTTTCTCTGGGTGCTGGAACTATGTGTGCCTCCACTGGGACCCTGCCCTCCCAGAAATGTGGACAGTGTTGATTAGCTACCACAAAATGGGAAACACATTCATTATTAAGTATGTATTGCATGGAAGAATTTTTGTTTGATTTTTGTGGGGTGGCACAGAGTCTTGCTCAGTAGTCTGGCTGGAGGGCTGTGGTGTCAGCCTAGCTCATAGCATCCTCAAACTCTGCCTGTCCTTAAACCATCATCCTCCCTCAGCGTCCAGAGTAGCTGGGACTATATAGGACCCACGACTATAGTTGAGTAATTTTTTCATTTTTAGTAAAATGCCCAGCCTGAACTCAAACTGTTACCTCAGAGCATTCTTCTGTCTGGGCCATCTTGAGTGCTAGGATGGTAGGCTTGAACCACCCTGCCTGGATCTTTGTGGTTTTCTTGAAAAGTGGTCTATATGTATTGAGTCAAGCAGAAATATGGGAAACTCTTACATGTGTGAGAGAAACTAGGAACAGACTCACAGTGGATACAACATAGATCTCCAATTTCATCCCAGAGTCAAAAAAAGCCAGATCCAGTGTGAGGCTGGGGCAGGGTCTGCAGAGGTTAATGGTTCAGGAGAACAAGGGCTCCAGTGCTACCATACCTGTGTTACCGCCTCAACATGCACATATACTAGACCAGGGTGGGGAGTCCTGGGACAATTAGCACCAGACTCAGAAGTTCAGGCCCCAGGAGCAAAGGCCTGATGCCCTGACCACCTCACAGAGCTCATGTGGGAGTGGCCTGAGTGGGATCCTGGCACACAGGATGCAAGCCTGGTCCTGAGTGGAGGCTTGAGGAGGAGCAGGTGGGTGGGTGGGGTCACAGTGGGTGAGGCAGTGAAACAGAGGACAGATTCCTATAGATAGAAGCCTGGGGCCTCCCCACCCCCACTGACCAATTTTCCCACTGTAAATGTCTTAACTTCCAGCCTGGCTGGGTCCCTGAACACTGACCCTCTGACTGAATGCCTAAGTCTGCTGCCCAGCTGACCAGGTGGTAGGGAGGACTATTCAGATGCCTTCTGGGAGGGATTAAGAGAGAGCTGAAGAGCCGGACTCCCCCACATGCCTGGAGGGGAGAACAGCCTTAGATTCATGTGATCATGTTGTCTAGACACAGAGATGAAAACCATAAGGATCCTGGTGATTGTACTTGGAGAGTTCAGCCTGGATGCCACTTGCACTATGTTGTACATCTATCAAGCCCAGCTCCTCCCAACTGTCCTCAGGTATGGGGTCTACTGGGCAAGGGGGCATGGGGAGGGACAGACAATTACAAGGCAAATGCAGCAGCTGAGATTCAGCATTCACCTGCTGATGAGCACAGTACTGAATGGTTTAAATGGATTATCTTGTTTACTAACAAAAACAACAATCCAAAAAATCCCACAAACACCTCCATTAACCGTATTTTGGAAAGCAAAACCAGAGACATATAGGCACTTGACCAAAGCCATAGTAAGTGTCAGAAATGGGTTTACACGCCAGGTGGTCTAACTCAGTCTCTACCCTGCACCCTCCACTGCCTGGAAGGTGTTAGATTCCTCTGAGGCTTAGCCTTGTCCCGTGGCTGGTGGCGGGGGAACATCTTCCTGCCCATCCAGCATTACTACCGGTGCCTTCTGCCCCCGCAACCACACAGCACTACATAGTTCTTACCGCTCACCTTCCTGACCCCCACAAAGGAGGCCCAGAAGAAAGATGGGACATAGTGGTGACTGGAGGGTATGGGTTCTTAGGCAGCTGCCTCCCCAACCCCAGGCAGCCTTGGCCCAGAGGCCTCCAGACAAGCTTTCTCTACTTTCAGGACCACAGGTCTGGGGCTGATAACTCTGGTCTTCGGGGCTGGATCGATTTCTTCCATGATAATTGTCAGCCAGGCCCCCTCCCTCTTCCCCATATTTCTCTGCTGCATATCAATTCTTGTGGGCTTAGGCTTCTCCTATCTGCTGCCAGACACAGAAGATCAGCACCTGTTCAAAAACTTGCAGTACTTCCTACAAAAGAGGTAGGTGTGCCAGGCCCCAGCTCTGCTAGCAAGTGGCCCAGTTACGATGATGTCCTTGGCACTGAGAGAAGTTAGGTATTGTCCATCTGTGCCCATTTTTCAGAAAGATATGAGTGCACACAAATCTCCCAGCTCTTCTGGATGCTGCTGTCTGCCTAGGTCCAGAGCAGCCCAGCTTCTGCCAACTTCCATCCTGCCTGGCTGTCCTGACCTTGCTGGGTCAAGGACTCCTCTTTCCTTGACCCTGTCTGCCCCTGGTGGGGATACCTCCCAGGAGCCTCCAGCGATCCCCTGGGCTCCTTCCTCTCCCAGGGTGCAGGGTACTGGCTTGGAACTGGCTCCCTAGGACAGCTTCTTTCCTGTTGGTGAATTCTCTCCTCCTCCCCACCCAGGCTTCATTAATGATTCTGGCCTTTTGGGCCCAGTATCCCAGGACTCCATCTGGGAACTGGGCTCCACCTAGCACCTCCTTGGGCACTGCTGGCCTCTTGTTCCCTAAGTGTCCCCTTGATGCGACTTATCTTGATTGGCAGAACCATCCCTGCTGAGGGTTGTGCCAATGAGCCCATCACTCTCTCCCTGGACTTGGGGTAAGTGCCAGAGTGGAATAGAGACTGCGTGAGGTCCTACAGTGCCCTCTGCTCTACACTACAGAAGTCGCCTACTTCTGCCCTGCTGCCTGCCATCCACCTCCTTCCCTCCCTCCCTCAAACCCTCACCAGAACAACATACACTGAGCATTGTACCAAGGCTGAATTATCAACAAGAAGTCAGAGGTCCCCACCCTTGAGCAAGTCATAGTTCATGAGGAGACATATGCACGAGCAGTTTTCACTAGTGGACTCTGAGAACAGAATGTGCAGGACCTATAGGATCTAACAAAAGAAGAACTTTAATTTAGGGGGAATCGGAACATTTGAGCAGGGCTTTGAAGGATGAATAGGAGTGTGCCCCACTGTAGCAAGGGCAAGTACAATGCTGCAGAGTAAGAGAGCAGAGTGCTTGAGGATACAGACTCTGCAGCCAGAGGGCCTAGATTTCTATTTTGTGCTACCACTTCCTAGTGTGTACACAAGGAAGTTACCTCATACCTCTGAGACTCAGGTTCTTCATTTGCAAAATGGAATAATAACATAGTAATGAAATAGCTAACCTGTGTTGTTTACCATATGGCAGGTCCTGTTGTGTATATGAGGTCTAAGAAACTCATCCTAGTAAAGTGCTACAGATCTCATGAGTGATGAATATCACTCCTGTCACCTTTGAAGTACTCTCTGGGAAGCAATGCACTGACACCAGTCTGCAGTCTAGTCTTCAAAGCAATTTTGGAATTTTTTTTTCTGCAGTAACCACCAGAGTTGTCATTATGTGCACACAGAAACACACAAGAATATGAATGTCGGGTAGTGCCAGTGGCTCAGTGAGTGGCAGGTTTGAACCTGGCCCCAGCCAAACTGCAACAAAAAGGTAGTCGGGTGTTGTGGTGGGCGCCTGTAGTCCCAGCTACTGGGGAGGCTGAGAGAAGAGAATCGCCTAAGCCCAAGAGCTGGAGGTTGCTGTGAGCTGTGATGTTATGGTACTCTACTGAGGGTGATAAAGTGAGACTCTGTCTCTAAAAAAAAAATATGAATGCCACTCATCAAGACACCACCATGCACAGACAGGAAACACAGCTATGAAACACAGATATAAAAAAGTTACGAAACCTTGCTGAGTTGTTTATACAATGTTGCCAGTGTAAGTGCTTCATAGCAAGTTTGCAAACTTAATTTTCAGACCTCCTACAACACAGTTCTAATGGTTATTCAAGAAAAAGTTCCAAAATTGCTTTGAAGGTTGGAGTAGATGGTGAATTGCAACTTAACTCTCAAGGGAAGTCCATCAAAGGCAAATGTAGGGATATACTGCAATTACAACTGTAGCACTCTTTCCAGGATGAGTTTTCAAACTTAATTATCTAACTTCATATGCATTATCTCACTTTGTCCTTAAAACAACCACATGTGAGGTATATCCTGTGATTATCTCCGTTTTACAGTAAGAACATTGTAGTACAGAGAGGTAAGGCAGATGTAGTCCAGGCTTCCCCTTCCACAGAGTTTCTGAGAGGATTACACCCACATACACCAGTGGCTCAGGGTTTGGCATGTGGCAAGGGTTCAGTAAATGCTAGTGATGAGGATGGTAGACCAAACCCAAGGACACGGTAAAGAGAAGGGTCTGGTTGGGGGTGAGAGACAGAGCAGAGCTGAGTCTGGAGGTGAAATTCCCTCTTGGGCTCCTGCTGAAGCCACACTGGGGACCTGTGGGAGAGAGAAAGCCCCACCTCTCAGGAATGCTGGTTTGGGCATGGAAGAAGGTGCCTCAGAGTTTTTGTTTTTCTTAGCTCCCAGAAAGGTACGGTCCAGGACATAACCCCTGAGGATGTCTTCGGAAAGCAGAGTGAGAACGACTTGACTGAGAACACTTTTTCTAATAATATGCCTGAGGAAGTGATATGGGACACAATGCTCAATGCCCAGATGGAACTTGACACATCCACTTCCTCTAATACTGCCATGGAGCAATTGAGATGATCAGAAGACAGCAATTAGGCTCCCTGAGGGCCAGGTCCCCAAGTCTCCTCAAGTCGGAGTTGAGTGGTTGGGCATAGGGTTGTGGACTCTACACCAAAAAGTCCTCACCCAGTGCCCTATGGGGGTGAGGGTCAGTCCTGCTCCCAGGCTGGACGTCCACATCCAGAGTTGGCCCCTTCTGGGGAAGCCAGGTTGTGAGTCCTTCCAATAAAAGCACCATGTTGGCCTTGAGATGGTGGTCAAATGTGGCTGTGTCTAGAGACCCCAGAGGCCCTTGGCTTGGAGGAGGGCAGCTCAGGCAAGATCCCAGGTACTTGGGAGTAGTCTCTGGCTACTCCTGGGGGGACAATGAGGAGCTCTTGGTGTGTGGGGCAGAGGTAATGTCCATGAAGACCTGGGGTGGACAATGGGTGGGCCTGGGCCTTTTCACCATCCACACCCTCTAGTGTGGGCATTACCAGCATGGGTGGGCATCTAGCTCAGGCATAGGCTGAGGACAGATTTCAAAGCCCCGTTTTAGGCACCAGCCAGGGCCAGGGTAGAATGACAAGAAACGATGAGAAATTCTCCCTTTTGTCCCACCACATGGGGCTTTCCCACATTGTTTTTCCTCTGATGATCCTAAATAAGCATGACTCTAGGGATTGTCCATCTCAGTCCTCTTCCTTGGGGCTGCCCAGCCTACCTGACCTCTGACCTCCATCCTGGAGGACAAGCCTTGATAGCCCAACTCACAGTCCCTCTTGCCCTGCAAGTGAGTCTTCCTTTCTCAGCTTGCACAGGGGCTCTTCCAGGCAGAGCCCAGGGCTCTTCAGCCAGTGAGCCCGATGAGGAAGCACTTCATCCAGACCCTCAGTTCTAGCTCCTCACTCTCTAGGAAGGGACTTCCTGAGGTCAGGGTCTGCATCCTCTGTGCACTCTTGCCCAGGAACTTGCAGCAAGCAGCTCTGTCTAATTCTTCAAAGGTTTGAGGACAGAGAATCATGCCAGTCCTCATGGAGCCAGAACAGCATACATTTCTCCTCTGAACCTATTGTTCAACATTTCCTCAGAGCCCATCTTTGGTAAACATAAACAATGACTCCCAGCCTTGTCCACATGAACCTCTGAATCTTGGGTGATGGAGGACAACAGACCATCAATGTGTAGCAACAATTGTGTGATCTGTCCTGTGACATCAGAAGAGAGGAAAGGGAGAGAAGGAGAAGCAGAAAAAAACATTCATTTCTGGGGTATGGAGGCATGAAAATGCCTGACATATGTGAGGAGGGCTGACAGAACAAAAGAGGCTGAGACACTGGCAGGATCCAGCTCTTAAAGTGTCTAAGACATTTGCAGTGTGACAGCACCAAGTGAACTTGAGCGTAACTTGGGACCTCTCTGAGCTTCAATGCCTGCTGCTGCAGAGTGGAAATGGGCCTTCACAAGGTTGGAATGCAGATTCAGAAGGGTCATGAATGGTGGCTATTACCTGTGGGTGTCAGACTTGAAAGTTTCCCACAGCTTGTCACTCATTCTTGCAGAGGTCTTGTGTCTGAGATGTCTGTGTCACAGGCTGAGACCTTAGTGGGCACAGGGGCCAGCACACACTCATCCTTGCCAACATGAACAGAGAACTTTCTACAAAACAGCCAAAAGTTGAGCACGTGACATGCTTTAATTCCTTTAATCCTTTCAGATGACACTGGTATGTTTTATTCCGATTGAGTCGGTGGGAAACCAAGACACAGATCCACCAACAAGTTCAAGGTCATAGAAAGCCACAAAATTCTAACTCTAAAGTCTGATGGTAGCAAGTCTCCTTCTTATTATTGTAAATGGCATCTTACTATAAAGGAAATCCATGGTTGCTAGTCACAAACCAACAGGATAGAGCTGTCCTTCCACACCTTATTTCCAGGGGCAGTCACTTAATCATTTGACACATATGGTAAGGGTTTTTTTTTTTTTTTAACTTTCTTTTTATTTCAAATTAATATGAGGGCACAAATTTTTAGGTTAGGTTATATCTCATTTCCAAAGTAAAGTTCAAGTTGTAGAAGAGCCCTTCACCCAAGAGGTGTGCTGAACACCCTCAATTGTGCATATTAGTTGAGATCTTGTCAATTGCCCTCTCTCCTCTGCCCTCCTCTCTCCCCTCTCTGTCCTTTTCCCTCCCCCTGGCTAGTCTATACTTGTGTTTTTTCTTCATGTGGGCATGTTTTTATTTATGGATTGATTTCATATTTATATTGGGTACATTGAATATATTTTCCTCCCTTCTTGAGATACTTTACTAAGAAGAATATGTTTCAACTCCAGGTAACCACAAAAGATGTAAAGTCTGCATCTTTTCTTATGACTGAATAGTATTCCATGGTATACATATGCCACCTTTTGTTAATTCATTCACAAATGAATGGGCATTTGGGTTGCTTCCATGACTTGGCAATTGTGAATTGAGCTGCAATAAATATTCTGGTGCAAATGTCTTTGTGGTAAAATTATTTTTGCTCTTCTGCGTAGATACCTAGTAATGGGATTGCAGGATCAAATGGAAGGTTGACTTTTAGTTCTTTAAGAATCTCTATACTTCCTTCCAAAAAGTTTGTACCAGTTTGAAGCCCCCACCATCAGTGTAAAAGTGTTCCTTTCTCTCTACATCCATGCCAGCATCTGCAGTTTTGAGATTTTGTGATGTGGGCCATTCTCGCTGGGGTTAGATGGTATCTCAGGGTGGTTTTGATTTGCATTTCTCTAAAAATTAGGGATGCTGAGCACTTTTTTCATGTGTTTGCTAGCCTGTCTTCTTTAGAGAAGGTTCTTGTTCATCTCTCTTCCCCATTGATGTATTGATTGTTGGGTTTTTTCTTGTGCATTAATTTAAGTTCTGTATAGATCCTAGTTATTAAGCGTTTATCTGATTCAAAATATGCAAATACCCTTTCTCATTGTGTAGGTTGTCTATTTGCTTTGGTTGTTGTCTGCTTGACTGTACAGAAGCTTTTCAGTTTAATTAAGTCCCATTTGTTTATTATTGCTGTTGTTGCTATTGCCATGGCAATCTTTTTCATAAACTCTTTCCCCAGGCTGATATTGTCCAGTATTTTTCCTATTCTTTCTTTGAGGATTTTTGTCATTTCATGCCTTAAATTTAAGTCCTTTATCCATCCTGACTCAACTTTTGTGAGTGAAGAAAGGTACGGGTCCAGTTTCAGTCTTTTACATGTGGATATCCAATTCTCCCAGCACCATTTATTGAATAGGGAATCTTTTCCAGAGGACATTCTTATTTGATTTATCAAAGAGTAGGTGGTCATAAGTTGTTGATTTCATTTCCTGGTTTTTATTCAATTCCAAATGTCTATGTCTCTATTTTTGTGCCAGTAACATGCTGTCTTGACCACTATGACCTTGTAGCATAGCCTGAAATCTGGTATGGTTATATCCCCAGCTTTGTTTTTATTACTAAGAACTGCCTTAGCTATATGGGTTTTTTTCTGGTTCCATACAAAACACAGAATCACTTTTTCCAAGTCTTGAAAATAGAATGCTGACATATTAAAATACCCTATTAAAAGGGATGGCATTGAATCAATAGATTGCTCTGGGAAGTATAGGCATTTTAGCAATGTTGATTCTTCCCGGCCATAAGCATAATATTTTCTTCCATTTTTTAAAGTCCTCTGCTATTTCTCTTCTTCAGGTTTCATAATTTTCTTTATAGCGGTCCTTCATCTCTTTTGTTAGGTATGTTCCTAAGTATTTCATTTTCTTAAGGGCTATGTGAAGGGAGTTGTGTCCTTAATTAACCTCTCATCTTGGCTTTTGTTGGCTCATACAAAGGCAACTGACTTGTGGACATTGATTTTATATCCTGAGACATTTCTGTATTTTTTGATGACTTCCAAGAGTCTTGTGGTTGAGTCTTTAGGGTTCTCTAAGTATAAGATCATATCATCATGAAAGAGGAAGAGTTTGATTTCCTCTGCTCTCATTTGGATGCTCTTTATTTTCTTGTCTTGTTTAATTGTATTGGCTAGAACTTTGAGCACTATGTTGAATAGTAATGTTTACAGAGGACAACCTTGTCTAGTTCCAGTTCTAAGAGGAAAAGCTTTTAGTTTTACTCTATTCAGTAAAATATCAGCTGTGCGTTTGTCATAGATAGCTTCAATCAGTTTCAAAAATGTGCCACCTATGCCTACACTCCTCCGTGTTCTAATTAGAAAAAGATGCTGGATTTTATCGAATGCTTTTTTTTTGCATCTATTGAGAGGATCATATAGTCTTTGGTTTTACTTCTGTTGATACAGTGAATAATATATATGGACTTGCATATATTAAACCAGCCTTGCAACCCTGGGATGAAACCTACTTGATCATGATGTATGACTTTTGTGATGATAAGCTGTAATCTATTGGCTAAGATTTTGTTGAGAATTTTCCTCTTTGGACGCTTGGGCATGTTCAAAATCTTTGTCTTCAATGTCTGAGATCCTTTCTTCTGCCTGCTGCATTTTACTACCAAGGGATTCTACCACATTTTTCAGATCTTTGAGGGCTGCAATCTCTTGCCTCAATGTTTCAAAATCTTTGGTGGTTTTGTCTTTGAATTCATTGAATTTTTGAGTGAACTTTTGGAATGCTCCCTGAATTTATAATTTTATCTTTGC
>NW_003852477.1:36516-43545 GCF_000181295.1 Otolemur garnettii | reverse complement strand
ACGGCCTGAGAGACTGGGGACCTGCTTGGTGTGGTGGGGCTAAGTGGCTCTGTCTTATTTTCAGCTGGTCTTTGTCCTACCCTAGTGAATCAGTTACTCTTGGTTGAAGTCTCAGCTGTGGAGAAATACCAGCAATTAAGTTCCACTGCCCCCCACAAACAACAATTGGGCAAGGAAAATCAAACTTTCCCTCAACCATACACCCAGGGTGCCACTTTGGATAGTCCTTGGGTGATTTTTCCTGTTCAAGGGGTCCAAATCAGTTGTCCCAGTCAGCACCGGTCTCAGGTGGGAGAGTTCAAAAAGTCTCTGGCAACTAGATAGGAGTGGTCTGCTGGCAGCTCAGATATGACTCGCTCCAGTGCTCCGTGAGGGCATAAGGACCCACCCAGCAAATGAATTAGTCTGGGAAGGTTGATACCTCCTCCCCCCACCTTGCACCCAGTCACTGGTAATCCCACAGGGCTGTGACCCAGTTCACTCCAGTGAGCAACTGCTCCCGGGGTTTACAACTGCCTGAGTCACCAGGAGATCTGTGTCCAGCAGGGGGACCTTAGGTGTTTAATATTGGCTGAGGCAGTTCATTCAGTTCCAGCCCCGCGCCTGGTTGATGTTGCCCACAGAACAGGATAGAGCAACTTCACAGAATTTGTTTCTGTCCTGGTTAAATTCCTCTGTAAGTCAGACGCTGCTAGAGCTGATACAAAACTCAGTCCTGGGCAGCAAGCAATTAGTTTACATTCAGGTGTCAAGTCCAGCCTCTACCCACCCACTGCCTTTGTCTCAGCTATATTCCCCTGACAGCTAGGTGCTATTATGATCAGTCTACTGGTTCAGCCCCTCCCTGTAAGTCTGTGAGCTGTGCATATTCTAGTCCCCGTGCTCCGCCTAGGTTGGTACCTCTCTTAGGGCTTCTTTTTACTCATAAAACTTCCCAAATCCGCTCCACCAGTGGCTGCCACCAGAGAAAATGCCTGGAACCTCTGGTTGCCCAGAGAGACAGGGCGTGTCTTTCTGGAATGGCCTCAGGGATGTAAATCTTTCCCACTGCTGTGGCTGCTACTCTGCAACTCAGGATATCATGGTTCCTGTATGGTTTCCTCTCAGCTGACCATCCTGTCCTTGCTCCCGTGCCGCAGAGTCAGCACAGACCGGCACCGGCCCTTTCCCCCTCCACTCCTCCCAAGAAAATGCCCAAGAATCTGGACTCCATGGATGACAAACCTCCAGACCTCAGGGTGAGAGTGGGGGAGAATCCTGGGAGTTCAGAGTTGCAGGCAGAGAATATATACAGTTTTACAGTTTTATGCCTGGCAGGAGAGTGCCGTGGCACCCTAGGGGTAGGAGGCCTAGTTTTTAGGGGGTTTCTCCCATGGGATAGAGTAGAAGGATGTTTGAACTCTGCTCACTTGTTTGCATGGAGCAAACTGTGAGTTCTTCTTGTGGGGGAGGGGACTCCCGTCTGCTTGGTGGTGTATTTTGTACCTTTTGATTGGAGACCTGGTCCCATCGTCCTGACTTCTTTGCCCTCAATTCCTGCAGTATTGGGAACCTGAAGTTCTCCTCAGATGGTTTAATAGAGATGCCTCAACCTTTCCAAACTGTGTCCCTTGGCCACACAATGGCATTCCCAGGAAAGCATATGTTGCTCAAATCTCCCTATGAGTGGCTGCCCTGCCTATCAGGTGCTCTAGAATCAGCTTTGTACTAGGACCCTGAGGGCCAACCAGCAAGGCAGTTTTCCTGCCATGGCTGTGCCCAGCCTGCAACTGAACTGTGAAAGCTCTGCTCTACCTGGTGGCTCAGTCCTGGCCCCTAGGTGCAGTTCAAAATCATTCACTGGCTCACCCAAGCTCTCCCAAGGTAACACAACCAAGTGCCCAGGTCCAAAAAATACCCTGCAGGGCAGGTCATCATTGTCTGTAAACTGTGGCCACCACCTCTGCCACCACATCAATAGCCTCTGCTGACATGCAAGTACTTGCCCTTGTGCCACTTCTCCACTTCTTCCATCCTCCTCATGGGGTCCTGAAGTCCTGCCTCCCTGTACCCCCAAAGGGATGCTTCTGGGCAGAGCCCACAAGCCAGAGGTTCCTGGAGTCTTTACTTCCCTATCTGACCACATATGGCTACAAAGAAGCTTCTTCACACTCAAGCAGATAGCACTAGAAGGACTTGCCTATGGTGTCCCCAACTGGAGGCCCTTCCAGATCACTGGCACAGCCCCTGTCCTACTGCTCTTCTTCTACTTCTGGTGAGCAGGGAGCTGGCAGGAACAAGCAGGCCTAGCTTAGCTGTGCTATGTTGGGCTGGGGGCAGCACCCACACTCCTGGGATGGTCAGAGGCCATGCTGGAAAGGGAGCCTTTAAGGGCTAGGGTGTGGGGCTCAGCCTGCACTAGAACTGTGGGAATGCCCCCACAGGACTCCCGGCCCCAAGGTCATCACCATTCCTGGCCCACAGGGTTCTGTCAGAATCTGTGTGGTGGCTCCTAACCTGAGAGAGGATAGTGGAGGGAGCTGAGGACCCTGCAGGAATGAGTTTGGACACTCCTGAGGAAATAAGCTGGGCCAGAGTGTGGCCTGAACGTGGCAACAGTTCTGTTCAGCCTACTTTGGCCTCCCTGAGACAGATGGGCATGGGGCTGGTAAGCATCTTCTCGTGGATTGGAGGCATCATCACACCACTGGTGATCTTGCTGGAGGAGTACCACATGGGCCTTCCCCTGCTCATCTTCAGAAGCTTCCCTATTGTGGCAGGCTTACTCTGCATCCTGCTGCCAGAGATGTGTGGCCAGGCCCTAAAGGAAGACATTGAGGACCTAGAGCAGAGGCCCTACCCATGGTGAGCTGCTTGCTTGCTCTGAAGCCAAGATGTGGGCCTCACATTGGCTTTCCCTCTTGTATTCCCAGGCTTCTACCTCACCATTAGAATGTGGTTGTTAAAAGGCTTATGTAAGACCTTCTGGTCCAATAGACATATTTGGCTGGGTTTGAGTTAGGTTCTCTCTACTTTGGGATCAAGAATGGGGAGATTGTCAGGGTATACATTCCTGGACAGTCAGTGACAGCCTTCTACTACTTCCAGGTTCCCCAATTCAGTGTGTCCAACAAAAGGAAATAACCATCACAGAAATAAAATTTAAAAATAAAAAAAGAAACACAGACTAAGTGGCTTAGAAATAGAAATTTATTATTTCACAGTTCTGGAGGCTGGACACCCACATTAGGTGCCAGCATAGTTAGATTATGGTGAGGGCCTCCTTCCTGGCTTGCAAATGGCCACCTTCTTTCAGTGTGGCCTTTTATGGCTATATATACCTGGAGGGAGAAAAAGAACTTCCTTTCTTGATTGAGCATTTTTGTTGTTGTTGTTTGTTTTTAGATATGGGTCTAAGTTCCCCAAGTTTGTTGCAAATTCCCAGCCTCAAGAGGCTATTTCCACCACAGCCTCCTGAGTAGCTGGGATACAGGAACACACCTGTAGCCTGTGCAGTGAATTTTCTTTGGCCTTCAAATTTTTTTGAGGGTGAGAGACTGTAGCTCCTTCTGGGATTTCTTCTGCTCCTGGAGGTCTCCAGCATCTTCTCTTCTCATAGGGCCACTAATTCCATCCTGAGGGCCCCACCCTAATGACCTAATTAACTCCCAATGACCCCATCTCCAAACTCCACCACATTGGGGGTTATGGCTCTGATATTTGAAGTGGGGAGACACAAACTTTCTTTCTACAGAACCATCCTTATGCCTTATTGGGCCCTCTGGTCTGCTGATGCTTTCACCTTCTCCCTAGCTCTCACTGTCCTCTCTGCCCAGATTAAAGGATAAAGGCTATCATTTTAATTTCTTTTGAGACAAAGCGATCCTCTCTGTTGCCAATAGCCTACGCTAGAACTCTTTTACCATTCGGTTGTACCCAACTAGCAAATCCGCAACAGCAGGTGAGCCCAATTGTCTGCCCTCCCTTTCCCTGTACCCCAGACTGCCTGTCATTGCTTCAGAGAGTCACAAGACTGATTCCTCAACTGGGTCTTTATCAGCGCCCAGAATTTCTCCCAGTTGATCTTAGTCAACTTCTTGTCCAGGTCTGACCAGTGGTTATTTCTAACTTCTGCTCTGCATCCCTCCCCTCACCCTACATGCTAGCAGATCCCTTCTCCTTTCAGAGATGGGAGGGGCCATCGCATGGCAGCTCCCCAAACTTCCTTCTGGATCTTTAGCCTCCGCATTTGTTCTCCCTTCTGCTGCAGTGAAGGAACTGTCCTGCACAGAGATGGTGGTATGCTGAGGCAGAAATGGCTCCCACCTCTGCCTGCCAAGACCTGGGGGTGCTGAAGCTCTCCGCTACCTCTCTTCTCTATTTCCTCCACCTCAGGCCAGTCAGTGGGGAGCCTATGCATTGAATTTTCCTTGCCTTTAAGCTTCTTTGCTGATGAGAGATTTTAGCTCCATCTGGGGTTTCTCCTGCTCCTGGAAGTCTCCAGATGATCCAAGCATTAGTGTCAGGCACGGATGATCCAAGACACTTGGGCTGACAGTTGTCCATATGGAACAAGCAAGATCGTAGCTTCCCAGGTGCCCAGGCTATGCCCAGGGTCTCCCTGGGGCTAGCTCTTGCCCTACAGGTCCTCACTGGACCCTGGTTGCCTACCTCCTTGCTTTTGCTCTTTGGTGGTTAAGGGGATGGGGAGCATTCAGTCCAGATGTGCTAAAGGACTCTGATAGTTACTAGTCTTAATCTGTCATTAATGGAAACAAAAACGATCTTGTAATGTTTAAGCAAGATATTTGACTTTTGTAGCTAGTATGAATATTAACTGTAAACCTATATCTGCAAGAAACCCTGTTTTTCCTTAGGCTATAATCCTCCATCTCACTGGAATGATCAGAAATTTAATCTAAACTGTTTGTAGTTCTCCACTACCCAGAGACTAGTGCTGAGTTATGGCATTTCAGGTAACCAAAGCAAAGGGTTCCTCACTGATGACCACTAAGCCACCTGGAGCCCTACCAGAGCTTCTGCTTAACCCTGGGGAACTCTAAGGAGTTTGAGGGGGCTAGGACTAGCCCCTCCTATGACCCACAGAGACCAGACGGGTGCTAGTATCATACAGAGGATCTGATGCCCCAAACACCAATAGGACCGCACGACCCTGCCCCCATGTAAGTGAATACTGAAGCCACAGTGAACTGCTAAATAGCCATAAGCATATTTCTCTGTGATTCATACCTTAGTGGTTTTGTCAAATATAGTAAATTTTTAAAAACACTTTTCTCAGTGTTTTAGTGCTTGTGTTTTCTGTTCCTTATAACAGAATACCTAAAACTGGTTATAAGGAAAAAAGAAAAGGAATTTGCCTTGGTGTTATGGATGGTCATACCTCCAATCTCAGCACTTTGGGGATGGAGGTGGGTAGAGTTCAAGGCTGGGAGTTTGAGTACAGTCTGGCAACATAGTGATTTGCCATCTTCACAAAAAATGAAAAAATTACCCAGACATAGAGGTATGCACCTATAGCCTAGCTACGTAGGAGGCTGACATGTGTGCATCATTTACAAGAGTTGGAGGTTGCAGTGAGCTTATGATCACACAATTGCACTTCTGCCTGGGTGATTGAGACTCTGTCTATAAATAAATAAGAAAATTTAAAACAAAAGTAGAGTAGAAATTTTTTCTTTTTTTTTTTTAGTGTTAAACTGCTGGAGGAGGGGTGTCCAACCCATGCCCCATGAGCTTCATGAGTCCCAGGATTTCTATGAATGTAGTTCAACATAAATTATATACTCAAAAAATTATGAGTTTTTTTGAATTTTTTTTTTTTTATGGAATTGCATTGAGCAGTTCTTGAGTGCAATTTTTGTAGCCAACAGCATGATGTCCCAAAGCCACATACAAGAATGTGGGGCTTCCCACTTGGGTTACCCCTCTCCATTTGCAAAGGCTCTGTTCCTCCTCTTTCTCTTATCTATATCTTTATCTGTCAATAACTCTGTCATTTCACTTACTTGCATGGTCCATGATTTCTTTCTTTGAACCCCAAGATCAAGGACCCAACACAGAAATATTCCAGCTACATATTTTGAGGCCCTTATCTGGGATTTGAGATCTTTTTTAGTAAGTGATACTCTACCCTATTTTTCTATAGCCATTGGGATGAAAATATCAGGTACTTATCAGCCAGTAAATGTGGGTATTGCTCTACCATAACCAAATCAGCTATTCAGGATATTCTCAGACCCATCCTCCATAATGACCAGCACAGTGCTCTACCACCAAAGTAAACTCATGCTGAAATTCTTGACCAAAACCCAATTTCCACATGGTGAAAAGATTTTAAATGTCCACTGGACTTTCAAAAAACTTGACACCTAAAATATTACCAGGCTTATGCATACTGTCAATTAATGTGAATGGCTTAAACTGTCCTCTTTTTTTTTTTTTCATTTTAGAACTTTAATGAATGGCCATTGCTTCTGTTATTTAAAAGTGATACTTAAAAATATTTGCATTCCTTAGAATTACCTAAAATATTAATGTGACATTTTAAACTAACCAAGGAAATTAAACTTGGATGTGGACTTCCAGTCTGGAGAGAGACTGGAACCCCATTAGTTGTACTTCAAAGGATAAATATTAATAATATTTAGTCTAAATAATTAGTCTACCTACTCTGTCAATTCAAGGTAATAATTAAGTATTCAGGTTATTTCCCCAAGGGATACTTAGCAGGTATTTTTATTTGGACAAGTAGGTTTCTGTAAAAATATTAGAAAGTTCTACCCCTCTTTAAATTCTACTAAGTCCATGTTTATTATTTTTTTTTTAATTAAATGGTAACTATGTACATTAATGCACTTCTGGGGTACAGTGTGGGGTTTTCACATGCAATCCGAACTATTTCCATCAAACTAGTCAACACAGCCTTCATGTCATTTTCTCAGTTATTGTTTTAAAATGTTCACATTCTACTCTTAGAAAGATTCACTTGTACCCCTATAAGATAAACCTCAGAAGTGATCCCTCCAAACC
>NW_003852477.1:32266-35279 GCF_000181295.1 Otolemur garnettii | reverse complement strand
CTCCTCAATTTATAAGGGAGACCCTAACAGACATGAGCAATTTAATATCTTCCAGCACAATAATAGTTGGAGATTTTAACACCCCTTTGGCAGTGTTGGATAGAACTTCCAATAAGAAACTAAGCAAAGAAATTTTGGACTTAAACTTCACCATACAACAATTGAATTTAACAGACATCTACACAACATTTCATCCTAACAAAACTGAATACACATTCTTCTCTTCAGCCCACGGAACAACCTCCAAAACTGATCACATCTTAGGTCACAAGTCCAACCTCAGCAAATTTAAAAGTATAGAAATTATTCCTTGTATTTTCTTAGATCATCACGCAATGAAAGTTGAACTCACCAATATCAGGAATCTGTATACTCATACAAAGACATGGAAACTAAGTAACCTTATGCTGAATGATAGCTAGGACATAGATGAGATTAAGAAGGAAATTGCCAAATTTTTGGAGCAAAACAATAATGAAGACACAAGTTATCAGAACCTGTGGGATACTGCAAAGGCAGTCCTAAGAGGGAAATTTATAACATTGCAAGCCTTCCTTAAGAGAACGGAAAGAGAGGAAGCCAATAACTTAATGGGACATCTTAAGCAACTGGAAAAGGAAGAATATTCCATGCCCAAACCCAGCAGAAGAAAAGAAATAACTAAAATTAGAGCAGAATTAAATGAAATCAAAAACAAAAGAATTATTCAAAAGATCAATGAATCAAAAAGTTGGCTTTTTGAAAAATTCAACAAAATTGATAAACCTTTGGCCAACCCAATCATAAACAGAAAATTAAAGTCCCTAATATCATCAATCAGGAATGACAAAGGCAAAATAACAACAGACATCTCAGAAATTCAACGAATCCTTAATGAATACTACAAAAACTTTATTCTCAGAAATATGAAAATCTGAAAGATATTGACCAATACTTGGAAACACGCCAACTTCCTAGACTTAATCAGAAAGAATTGGAAATGCTGAACAGACTTATATCAACTACTGAAATAGAATCAACTATATGAAATCTCCCAAAAAAGAAGAGTCCAGGATCAGATGCCTTCACATCAGAATTCTACCAAACCTTTAAAGAGAAACTAGTACCTATATTACTTAATCTTTTCCAAAACATCAAAAAAGAAGAAATATCTCCCAATACATTCAATGAAGTAAATATCACCCTGATCCTCAAACCAGGAAAAGACCCAACAAGAAAAGAAGATTAAAGACCAATATCTTTAATGAACATAGATGCAAAAATATTCAATAAGATCCTAGCAAACAGAATCCAGCAACATATCAAACAAATTATACACCATGACCAAAGGGGTTTTACCCCAGGTTCTCAAAGTTGGTTCAATATACACAAATCTATAAATATCATACATCACATAAACAAACTAAAAAACAAAGACCATACAATGCTCTCAATTGATGCAGAAAAGGCTTTTGACAGTATCCAGCATCCTTTCATGATCAGAACACTTAAGAAAATTGGTATAGAAGGGACTTTTCTTGAACTGACAGAGGCCATCTACAGCAAACCCACAGCCAATATCATATTGAAGGGAATAAAATTGAAAACATTTCCACTCAGATCAGGAACCAGGCAAGGTTGTCCATTGTCTCCACTGCTTTTTAACATTGTAATGGAAGTCTTAGCCATTGCAATCAGGCATCAAGAGTATACAAATAGGGTCAGAGGAGATCAAACTTTGACTCTTCGCAGATGATATGATATTATACCTGGAAAATCCCAGGGACTCAGCCACAGAACTCTTAGAAGTGATCAAGGAATACAATAGCATCTCAGGATACAAAATCAATACTCACAAATCAATAGCTTTTATATATACCAAGAATAGTCAAGCCAAAAGAAAAAAAAAAGTCAAGGTTATGTCTCTGACAAAGGTTTGATGACCAGAATCCATGGAGAACTCAAACTTATTAACAAGAAAAGAACAACTGATCCCATTTTGTGGGCAAGAGACTTGAATAGAAGTTTCTTTGAAGAAGACAGGTGCATGCCCTAGAGACACATGAAAAAATGCTTATCATCTTTAAATCATCATAAAAATGCTAATCAAAACCACTTTGAGCTATCATCTAACTCCAGTAAGAGTAGCCCACATAACAAAATCCCAAAACTCTAGATGTTGGTATGGATGTGGAGAAAAGGGATCACTTCTGCACTGCTGGTGGGAGTGCAAGCTAATACACTCCTTTTGGAAAGAAGTCTGGAGAACACTTAGGGATCTAAAAGTAGACCTGCCATTTAATCCTACAGTTCCTCTATTAGGTACATATTCAAAAGACCAAAAATCACTTTAAAACAAAGATATTTGCACCAGATAGTTTATTGTAGCTCAATTCATAATTGCCAAGTCATGGAAGAAGTCTAAGTGCCCAGTGACCCATGAATGGATTAATAAATTGTGGTATATGTATACCATGGAGTATTATGCAGCCTTAAAAAAGATAGAGACTTTACCTCTTTTGTGTTTACATGGATGGAGCTGGAACATATTCTTCTTAGTAAAGTATCTCAAGAATGAAAGAAAAAGTATCCATTGTACTCAGTACTATTATTAAACCAATTTATAATCACCCAGACATTCATATGAAAGATAAACACTATAGCCCAGAATGAAGGAGAGAAGATGAGGGGAAGGGTGTCGAAGGGGGAGGTTGGATGGAGGGACCAGACCTATGGTGCATATTGCAAGGGTACATGTCAAATCTATTAAGTGTAGAGTATAAATGTCTTAACACAGGCGGTGCCTGTGGCTCAGTGGGTAGGGCACCAGCCCTGAATATCAAGGATGGTGGGTTCGAACCCAGCCCCAGCCAAACTGCAACAACAACAACAAATAGCCAGGAGTTGTGGTGAATGCCTGTAGTCCCAGCTACTCAGGGGGCTGAGGTAAGAGAATCACCTAAACCCAAGAGTTGGAGGTTGCTGTGAGTTGGGATGCCACAGCACTTTACAGAGGGTAATAAAGTGAGACTCT
>NW_003852477.1:21982-31866 GCF_000181295.1 Otolemur garnettii | reverse complement strand
CTGAAAAAAAAAAAAAAAAAAAACAATGTCTGGGACAGCCTGTCATGGCTCCAGATCATCTCATTACTACCTGGAGAGCTGCATGTGTGCCTGACTGTAGAAGGCCAGGAGGTAAGCTATCTCTTGCCTCTGCTTTTCTCATGTCCTGGATTCTTGACCCCCGAGTCTTTAACTATCAAAGGGGTGCCTGAAGGCCAGTTACTAAACCTTCTTTCAACTCTTGTAGTTGGAGAAATTGGCTATTCTCTCATGCCTTTTTAGTCATGCCTAAAAGTCTTAACTCCACTCTCAAGAAGAGATATACTGGTTAAAGCAGAACCACAATTTATGCAAATATGGGACAGGATCCTATGCCTTCTCCTATTAAACTTTAGAACTGTATGTCGTTGCATCCAATGTTCCCAGCATTTTATGGCCCTTTGTACTATATCCTGAATTGTTGACCTCCTAGGCATCATAAGATTAGTTACTCAGGACCACAATCAATTCAGACTTCCATTTAATATGGACCCCAGATTTCCGTCCTCCAAGGAACCCCTAACTGCCCTTGTCATTATCCATATTCAGCAGGCAGCACTTTGGAGCATTCAGTACCCCTTTTCTCTAACAGCAGTTAGAGCTTCTATTCAGAGAGGGAGCAGTGATACAGGGTTCCCCCAGTAAGTGCTGGACAGGGACCCCCATCTTCCAGGCCTACATGAGCTCAGAAATCAGTTTTTTCACAGACTCCATTTCTAGGCACTAATAGGCCCTTTCCAGGCTGCATTATCTGGGGCTAAGCAAGGTCTTGAAAACAATCAGCCTGCCTCAGCACTCATAGCTCAGTGGTTAGGGTGCCAGCCACATATACCAGGGCTAGTGGGTTTGAATCTGGCCTGGGCCTGCTAAACGACAACAACTACAGCAAGAAAATAGCTGAGCATTGTGGCAGCCTATAGTCCCAGCTACTTGAGAGGCTGAAACAAGAGATTTACCTAAGTCCAAGAGTTTGAGGTTGCTGTGAGCTGTGACGCCAGAGCACTCTACTGAGGGCAACATAGTGAGATTTTGTCTAAAAAAAAATCAGCCTGATCTACATCTCATCTGGGTGGTTCCTGCTGGAGTAGGGAGCACACACCTTACTGCTTCTCCTAGAGCTAGTACTTATGGGACCACATTCTTTTACTAATTTTAGAATTATTTTCTACCTGCAGGCTCCTGGTCAGTTGTGACATGTTCCAGACATACATTCCCAAACCCCACCCCCTCAAAGGATAGAAAGAGCAGTATATAAACCCTTAGACAGAAGGCCCACAGGGGCTTCCCACTTAGGTTTCCCCCATCCCTTGCCAGAGGTTCTGTTCCTCCTCTTTCTCTTTTCTATATCTTTATCAATAAACTGTCCTTTCCCTCTATCTCAAAATAAAAAAAAGATAAACATGTGCACGCTCTTGCTATTTGTGTATACAGATGGCTTCAGATTTAAAGGGGTGTGCAGCTTCCAGTGTGTTCTCTTCCAAACGCAGTCAGTTGAATTGACACTACTAGACGTTACATGTGGTCATGGTGACTTGGCAAGGTAGTATTATCAACAATATTTCAACTTACCATTGCAACCTTAGGTGTTTAATGTGATTTAGAAGTCAGGTAAGCATTCTTATCTAATTATTAAGGGTACTTCCACACTTTGGCTGTGCCTCACACATTGCCTGCCCCACATTACAATTGGCCCTCCATCTCGCACTGACAGCTGAGGTGTGGAAGGTCCCAAAACTTACTTTCCATTTTCTCATCAATTAATTTTCATAACAAAGTAAATATAGTCCATTGTCTGTTATTATTTTTTTTAATTTCAGCTTGGCTTCTACAATGCCACAAAAGAAAACAGAAACCCCCAAAAGAAACATTGTGGATAGAGGAAGATTGTTCAGTGAAAAGTAGAAACATGACCTCTTCTTTGTCAAGGAAAACAGTAAGGCATCTGCCTAAAATACAGGGAATTTGTGCAACTTTTTAAACACTATAACTTGAAAAGGCCTTGTATGCAAAAACATGCTGCCAAATTCAATGCATGTAAAAAATTGTTTCATAAGGACAATATAGTGGAACTGAAAAAAGTCTGTCTTCTCAAGAACAAAAAAATGTTTTAAGCTGATAACTCAGGGGCATCCCATTGTAGAAGCTGGTTATGTGGTAGCGTATTTAATAGCAAAAAAAAATCAAAACTATTTGCTGATGGTAAGTGTATTAAGCAATGTATGGAAGGCATGGGAGATGTAATTTGGCTTGAAAAAAAGGGAGATATTTCTAAAATTAGTTTGTCTCACCAGACTATAGCTGAGCAAATTAAAGCAACTGGAAAATCTATCAAAAGAAATTTGGAAAGTAAAGCTTCTAATTTTAAATTTTATGGTTTGGCAATGGATGACAGCACTGATGCCACAAATATGGCTCAACTTGCAATTTTTAGTAGAGGTATTGATAACAAAAATAACATCAGTGAAAAAATGGCTTCTTTAGTGCCATTAAAAGACATAGCTACATCAAGAGATTTATACAAAACAGCAAAAAATATGTTAAGCCTATTTCTCCATTGTCAATATATCTGGTATAGTTACTGATTTTACCCTGGCAAAAGTAGGTAAAAGAGAATGACTTGTAAAATTAATAAAAGATGGGGCAATTCCTGCCCCAAACTCCTGCTTGATGAGGTATCATTGCATAGTACACCAAGAAAATTTATGTGTAAAATATTAAAAATGGATAATATCAAGCAAATTGTCGTGAAGACTGAATTTCCTAAGGGCCAAGGGATTGAATCCTCGCCAATTCCAGGAATTCCTTAACAGTATCAATGGTGACATCATTTACTCTTTGAAAGATGGCTAAGTCAAGGCCAAGTGTTGGAAAGATTTTACGATTTGCGACATATTATCAAGTTGTTCATGGTAATAAAAACCAAATAGGTACGAGAACTTGATGATGAAAACTGGCTCACAGATTTAGCAATTTTACTGCATTTAATTGCTCATTTAAATGAGTTAAATGTGTCTTCATGGTTAAAACCAACTTAATATACAATGTTTTAAACAGTAACAGCATTTCAAATGAAACCTAAATTATGTCAAGCTCAAATTAAAGAAAACAATTTTATGCATTTCACCACACTGGCTAACACAGTCCTGTGAACAGTGAAAAATGTGCAGACTTGCTTTTCTACTTCACATAAAAATTTGAAAATAGATTTCAAGATTTCTGAGAAAATACTCCATATTTTGGTGCATTATTACTCCATTATCAGTCAACATTAAATTTTAAAATGACCAATTGTAAAATGGAATGCATAGAGCTGCAATCTGATATTCAAATGAAATAAAAATTTGATCATGTCTCTTTACTGGACATTAATAGGTTTTGTCTTCCCAGACACAAATACCCCTCACTTGACAATCACACCATTGTCATGCCATCACTTTTTGGCAGCACCTGCTTTTGTGACAAACTATTTTCTTTTTTCTTTTTTTTTATTAAGACAAACTATTTTCAAGAACACAGCACATTAGACTAAACTTAGAAACAAAATATCTGATGAGCACCTTGAGAACTCACGGAGAATTGCAAATAACATCCATCATAACCAGATATTGATGCATTAGTTTCTGAAATACAATGTCAAATATCCCACTAATTTTATGTTGCCCACTTTTCTTTTACCTTTATAATAATGATAGAGCCAGGATACTTCACACCAAGACAGTTCCACTCTGGAACTGAGCCTGGATTACCACGTGATCCAAGGCACAAAGTACCCAAGGTGGACATTCCCTTGGGAGTCACAGTCCTTGGGAGGATGAGGGCAGGAGGGAGCTCATCAAGGTAGTGTAAGAGGTCCGAGGCCCAACCCCAGGGCCAGCACCGTGTAGGTGGGTGACTGAGGACAAGGAGAGAGCTTCCTGAGTGCTGCCAACACCCAGCCAGAGGCTGAGGTGCGCACTGCATTTTTAAGTGGATACAAAATGATTTTGGCAATGCTGACAATTAGGTGCATTTTTGTCAGTGATGGTGCTATTGGAAAAACATCTCCCCATATCATACACAGCAGATTTCCATTGGAATATGTAGTGCTGTTTCTGACAACTATGCAGCCACCTTGGTGATGATGGAGAGCATATTCCCTTGGACTTCCTGACCCTGTGGGACAAGGGGACTGTGACAGTTTGCAGCTGCTGAGTGAGTACCCACAAACAGATGTATTTCTAGTCAGTTTTAGTGAGCTCATTTGAAAAATGCATTCAAAAAAGTCTTTCTTGCTTGTCAGGACCCACATTGATCTTAAAGATGACCCCTCTGCTACTAAGAAACTTGTCAAGAGCAACCAGAACAAATGGAAGCCTGTCACTCCAAAGACTGCTGGAAGGCTGTGCACGGGTGGAGGGCTCTGCACTCACCCACAAGGCCTGAAGAGTGTGCTGGCAACACAGCACTGGCTCCCTGAGCCTGCAGAACGGAAGAGCCACAGGTGTGAGCTGCCAGGAACATTCTTCCAGAGCCCTTTCTGCACAGCTGGGGCCAGAATCAGACTAAACGCAATGTTAAATCAAACTAAACATTACCGGTTTAAGTTTGTTTTCTGCAGTCATGAGAAAAGCCCTGCACCCACCTGTGTCTAGTCGTGCAAGTTGAGGAATACCGGTGCACCTAAATTTGAGTAGTTGTTTATTATCAGAAAAGTGATCATCACTCACTCTTTTTGGTGTTTCCAAATGTGTTTGTTTGAAAGCAAGCATGCTCATCGTGACTCTGTAACCCACCAATTCAAACTCTTGAAAAAACTCCTTAGTCCCACTCTATGTTTTAGTCCAGTGCTGTCTAATAGACATATAATATGGGCCACTGACACAAGTCATGTGTGTAGTTTTTAAATTTCTGGTAGTCACATTTCAAAATGTTTTAAAAAACAGATGTAACTCATTGTAATATTTTATTAGCTTAACATAGCCAAAATAGTATCATGTTCACCTGCAATCTGTATAAAAAGCACTAATGAGGTATTTTATGTATTGTTTTGTACTGTCTTAGAAATCCAGCATGTTTTTACAGTTAACAGCCATCTCAATTCAGAATCACCACATTTGAGCCCTAACATTTGGTTAACGGCTACTATCTGGGACAGCATGGGTCTAGTCTATTAAAAAACACAATGTCAAAATCTAGGTAATGCAGAATGTTAGCCATGGATTAGGTAGGCGGGTCCTATCTGGAATGAAATGACAAGCCCTGGCCCCTAAGCAAACTTGAAGTTGTGATGGGTATGCTGGTCTTGACGCCAGCCGCCAGCTCCTTGACACCCATGCAAGTCCCAGCAGCTTTCTCTCCTGAGTCCTTTCATGCTGTTCCCTGCAGGACTGGCTGAGTCCTTCTCCAATGCAACTTGAGGTCAGGTATTTAACATGGCTAATATGTTGGCCATCACATCTCCCAGACAGGCCTCACCCAGAAAGAGCAACAGATTTTTCAAGCATCCTATGTTGAGCAGATACTTGGCAAGAGCCCTTTCTGGGTCCTTCAAACCCACTTTGGAGGCTATCCCAGGAAACCCAGTAAAGAGTGGAGGACCAAAAAATGATCTTGAAAGTGGAAGATGAGGGCTCCTCCTTCTTGCTGTCCAAAAAGTTGGGAGCCTGTGCCGGTTGCAGCCTGGGGGCACCAGTATATAGTGAAGGCTAAAAGCTGGCGCCGCTTCACTGTACTTGAAGCCTGCCACAGAAGATCCAGGGCCTTGCTGCCCTGTCTATATTAGGACTGACATGATTCTCTGTCCTTGAATCTATGAGGAATTGGACAGAGCTCTTTTCTGCAAATTCCTGGGCAACAGTGCAGAGAGGAGGCAGGCCCTTCCCAGCAAGAGAGGACCTGGTGCTGAGGGCCTGGCCTAAAGACCGCCCCATGTGCCTCACTGGATAAAGACCCCTTTGCTCTGCCAGAGGGAGTCCCCATGCAGGCTGGGAAGGGCAGACTCACCTGCAGGGCAAGAGGACTGTGAGCTGGGCTATAGGGGCTTGTCCTCCAGGATGGAGGTCACAGGCCTGCTAGGCTAGAGCCATCAGAGAAGGCAGCCCCGAGGAGGAGAACTGAGAAGGACACTACCCAGGGACGTGCTTATTTAGGAGCATCAGAGGAAAAACAGAGTGAGAAAGCCCCACATGGTGGGACAAAAGGGAGAAGTTCTTATCTTTCTACTCTACCCCTTCCCTGGCTGGTGCCTAAAACGGGGTTTTGGAATCTGTCCTCAGCCTGTGCCTGAGCTAGATGCCCACCCATGCTGGTGGCACCCACACTAGAGGGTGTGGATGGTGAGAAGTCCCAGGCCCACCCATTGTCCACCCCAGGTCCTCATGGATATTACCTCTTCCCCACACACTAAGAGCAACTCACTGTTCCCCGAGGAGTAGCCAAAGACACCAAGGATCTGGGATCCTACCTGAGCTGCTCTCCTCTAGGCCAGGGCCTCTGGAGTCCCTAGACACAGCCACATTTGACCAACATCTTGAGGCCAACATGTGCTTTTATTGGAAGGACTCACAACCTGGCTTCCCCAGAAGGGACCAATTCTAGATTTGAGGTCCAGTCTAGGAGCAGGACTGACCCTGCCCTCTATGGGGCACTGGGCCAGGACTTCATAGTATGGAATCCACAACTCCGTGCCCAGCCACTCAACTCCAACTTGAGGAGGACGGGGGCCTGGCCCTCAGGGAGCCTGATTGTTGTCTTCTGATTGTCTCAATTGCTCCACGGCATTATTAGAGGGAGGGGGTGTGACCAGTCTCTGGATCTGGGCACTGAGAATCGTGTTCTTGTCCACTTCCTTAGTCCCAGCACAAGACAAGTTGTCCTCAGTCATCTTGTTGTCATTTCTGCTTGTGACGGAGCCCTCAGAGAATAAGCCCCGAGACGTATCTTTCTGGGAACTAGGAAAAGTAGCAGCTTTGAGGGACCTTCCTCTGTGCCCAATTCCCAAGAGGTGGGGCTTTCTTCCTCCCACAGGTCCCCAGTCTGGCTCCACCAGGAGCCCAGGAAAGAACCTCACCTCCAGGTTCATCCCTGCTCCATCTAACAACCCCAGCTAGACCCTTCTCTTTTCTGTGTCCTTGGGTTTGGTCTACTACCCTCATCACTAGCATTTAATAAGCACTTTCCATGTGCCAAAGCCTGTGCCACCACTGTATGTGGGTGTAATCCTCTCAGAAACTCTGCAGGAGGGGAAGGATGGACTACATCTGCCTTACCTCTCTGTGCCTCAGTGTTCTTATCTGTAAAATGGGGATAGTCACAGGACATACCTCACATTTGGTTATTTTGAGGACAAGAGAGTTAAGGCATATATAGAATAGGACTCACCACCTGATAAAGAATACATGTTGGCTATTTCATTACTATGTTATTCCATTTTGCAAAAGAAGAAACTGAGTCTCAGAGGTAAGAGCTAACTTCCTTGTGCACATGCTAGAAAGTGATAGCACAGAATAGAAATCCAGGCCCTCTGGCTGAAGAGCCTGTGTCCTCAAGCACTCTGCTCTCTTACTCTGTAGCATTGTACTTGCCCTGTCTACAGTAGGGCACACTCCTATTCATCCTTCAAAGCCCTACTCAAATGTTCCAACTCCCCCCCAAATTAAAGTTCTTCTCTTGTTAGATCCTATAGGTCCTGCACATCCTGTTCTCAGAGTCCACTAGTGAAAACTACTGTGCATATGTCTCCTCATGAACATGACTTGCTCAAGGGTGGGAGGACCTCTGACTTCTTGTTGACAGCTCAACTCTGGCACAATGTGCAGGACATGTTGTTCTGGTGAGGGTTTGAGGGAGGGAGGGAAGGAGGTGGATGGTGGCCAGCAGGGCATAAGAAGGCCAGAGGCAGCAACTCCTGTAGTATAGAGCAGAGGGCACTGTAGGACCTCAGGCAGTCTCTGCTCCACTGTGGTGCTTACCCCAAGTCCAGGGAGATAATGATGGGCTCTTTGGCACAACGCCCAGCAGGGATGGTTCTGCTGATCAAGATAAATCACATCAAGGGGACAACAGGCCAGCAATGCCCAAGGAGCTGTTAGGTAGAGCCCAGTTCCCAAATGGAGTCCTGGGATACTGGGCCCAAGAGGCCAGAGGCATTAACAAAGCCTGGGTTATTTAGGAGGAGCAGAGAGTTCACCAACAGGAAAGAAGCTGTCCTCAGGCAGCCAGTTCCAAGCCAGTAACCTGCATCCCGGGAGGGACAAGAGCCCAGGGGATCTCTGAAGGCTCCTGGTAAGTATCCACCAAAGCAGTGCCTCTATCCAGAGGAGCAGACAAGGTCAAGGAAAGGGGAGACCTTGACCCGGTAAAGTCAGGAGAGCTGGCAGAAGCTGGACTGCTCTGGACCTGGGAAGGCAGCAGCATCCAGAAGAAATAGAGACGTGTGTGCACACAGACCTTGCTGGTAAAGGGATACAGATGGACAATAGCTGACTTCTGTCAGTGCCAAGGTCTTTAGAACCAGACCACTTACTGGCACAGCTGGGACCTGGCACACCTACCTCCTCTTTCGTAGGAAGTAATCCTGGTTGTCAGAGAAGGGGTGATCTTGCATTTCTGGCAGCAGATAGGAGAAGCTAGTGGCCAGGATGGCTGAGACGCAGCAGAGAAAGGCAGGCAGGTGGGAGGAGGTCTGGTCAATGATTACCAGGAATGAGCTGAATCCAACCCCAATGACCAAAGATGTGAGCCCCAGACCTGTGGCCCTGAAAGTGAAGGCGAGAGCTCTTCTGGAGGCCTCTTAGCCAAGGGTGGCCAGGGTGGGAGAAGCAGCTGCCTGAAAGTCCCCACCCTCCAGTCACCACTATGTCCATCTCACTCTTTCTTAAAGGCCTCCCTAGTGGAGGTGAGGAAGGGAAAAGGTAAGGACCATGCAGTGCTGTGTGCATGTGAGGACAGAAGGCACTGGCAGTGATGCTGGGCAGGCAGGAAGATGTTCCCCCACCACCAACTTCGAGACAAGGCTGAGCCTTAGATGGACCCAAACAACTTCCAGGCAGTGAGTGCAAGGTAGGAACTGAGTCAAAGCACCTAGGGCCTAAGCCCATCTCTGACACTTACTATGACCTTGGTCAACTGCCTTTATCTCTCTGGTTTGCTTTCTAAATATGGTTAATGATAGTACTTGTGGGCGTTTTTTTTTTTTTTTTTGATTGTTGTTGTTGTTGTTGTTGATTGAGATCATCCATGTAAACCATTCAGCACTGTGCTCATCACCAGATGAATGCTCAATCTCTGCTGCTGTGTGTTCGCCTTGTCATTATCTGTCCCTCCCCACCCCCCTCACCCAGCATACTCCGTACCTGAGGACGGTGGGGAGGAGCTCAGCATTGTAGATGAACAAGACAGTACAAGCAGCACCCAGGCTGAACTCTCCAAGCACAATCGTCAGGATCTTTATGAATATCAGCTCTAGGGCCAGACAACACAGTCACCTGAATCTGAGGCCATTCTCCCCTCCAGGCATGTGGGGGAGGCCTGACCATCAGCCCTCTCTTGATCCCTCCCAGAAGGCATCTGAACAGTCCTCCCTACCACCTGGTCAGCTGGGCAGCAGACTCAGGCATAGTCAGAGGGTCAGTGAGCAGGGGCCCAGCCAGGCTGGGAGTTAGGACATCTGTAGTGGGAGAGTTGGTCAGTAAGGGTGGGGAGGCCCCAGGCTTCTACTTATAGGGCTCTGATCCACTGCCTCACCCAGCATGGCCTCACCCACCACCTACTCCTCCTCAAACCTCCACTCAGAGCCAGGCCTGCATCCTGTCTGCCAGGATCCCACTTAGGGTGCTCCACATGGGCTCTGTGAGGTGGTCAGGGCAGGAGGCATTTGTTCCTGGGGC
>NW_003852477.1:17926-21859 GCF_000181295.1 Otolemur garnettii | reverse complement strand
AGCTGTCACCCTCTACAGACCCTGCCCCATCCTCATTTCCCACTGTGGACCTAGCTTTTCTTGACTCTGAAATGAAATTGGAGATCTAGGTTGTATCCACTGGGAGTCTTGTTCCTAGTTTCTCTCACACATGTGTTTTACGTATTTCTCCTTGAGTCAGTATATATAGAGAGCCACTTTTTAAGAAAACCACCAAGGCCCCAGTGAGGTAGCTCAAGCCCAAATCCTAGAACTTTGGGAGGCCAAGGTGGAAGGATGGATCCCTTGAGGTCAGGAGTTTCAGACAAGCCTTAACAAGAGCAACATCCATGTCTATTAATAATGGAAAACTTACCCAACCATAGTAGGTGGGTGCATATAGTCCCAGCTACTCGGGTGGCTGTGGCAAGAGAATCGCTTGAGTTTGGGAGTCTGAGGTTATAGAGATCTATGATGACACCACTGTAATCTTTAGCACAGGCTACAGAGCAAGACTCAGTGCCACCCCACAAAAATCAAAGAAAACCCCAACCAAGCAACAGATAATAATGAGTTTGTTTCCCATTTTGTGTTTGCCAATCAACTGCCCACATTTGTGAGAGAAGGGTCTCAGTGGAGATGTACACAGTTCCAGCACCCAGAGAAAGGGAGGGAGCCCCTCACAATAGACCTGGACACAGCCTCCCCTGTCCTGGCCAGGCCTCCACAGGGCTCTGGACTCAGGAAATCTAAGTGGGTGTGCACTGACACATCCCCCTGGCTCTCTGTGTGCTAGGGATATTCACTGTCTAGGGCTTCCTGACATTTTGAAAATATTGCCTGTCCTCACTGCTTTCTTTTCTAGTGGAGATCCTACATGAGCAGGGCTCTGAGCCCAAGGGAAGGACAGGACTTCTAGCGAGAGCAGCTCCTCAGAACTGAATGAAAGATTCCACTCAATTTTTAGAGGTCAGGTTATTTCTGGAAGTTAAGGTTAATAGGAATTTTCCAACCATGGGGGCTGCAGAAGAGAAGGGAGCCTGGTGTCGCAGTCGAAAGAATATTTTAACATTAGATCTGCTTCTGGAGTGGATTGGAATCAGCTGGAAAAAAGATTGCCCACTCTCCCACGCAAAGGTGATTCCTCTGAATAGCACACCTTCCTGTCTCAGGTTTCTGACAGTGTGGGAGTCTTGCTCAGGCCCCCTCTGAGAGGGGAAGTGCTCTAGAGATTATAACCCTCTCTGAAGCAGTAGTAGCAGGGTTGTGGGCTATGGGTGCAGGAGCCGAGTCCCAGTCTGTCTCCATGGCTGGCCGGGTCACAAGCGCTGGCCAGGGACCTGGGAAGTGAATAGGCTGGGCAGGCCCCTGTTGGGGTGGGGAAGCCGCACCTTCAGGGAGGACAGTGAAGAGCAGGCAAAGGATAGCACCTAGAAGGAGAGTCACAGCCAAGCTCCACTTCTTCTTCATCTGCTCCATAAGAAACATTGAGCACAGCCGGGCTGGCACCTCCACGAAGCCACGTTGCGCCTGTGTGAAGTAGGTGGTCATGCCAAGATCTTTCAGCTTGAGAATCAGAATCAAATAGCTGGAACTGACGGCAAACCTGGAGATCCAGGAGAAACATATACACAGACAGACATACACAGGACAGAGCCAGGGATAAAGACCTGGGCAGAGGAGAAAGGGTCAGGGAAGGAAGGAGTGAAGGACAGAAGTCGGCACAGAAATCCATTCTGCATGTTGCTGGGTCCTCTCTGCGACATAGCCATTCTCTACTCCCTCACAGGAGTCTCTGGCCTGTGCATCTCCTTACAGTCCCCATCAGCCAGCTCTGGATACTCACCACACAATGCCCAACACCACAATCAGGTTGCAGACTTGCTTATTGTTATGAAAGTCCAGGAGAGAAGCCTTAGTCACCTTCTTTCCATGGAGGGTCAGCTATAGGACAGACCAGACCATCCAGAGGCAGGGCTGAAACCTGGCTTGCTCCCACCCTAACAGGACCCCCAAAGTCTGTGCCCCACAGTCCCAGTTGGCTTTCCACAGGTAGGGTTCAGTTTTGCTATCACCACAGTCCTCAGCATTAGACTGGGATGGCCTGTGGCTGAGGAGAAAGGCCTACCTCATCAAGCAGAGTGAGAGGGATGGTCTTCTTATTTACACTGGCTGCATAGCACAGCACCTTCTTGGCCTTCTTCACATTCCCTGTCATCATCAGCCACCGAGGGGACTCCGGGACCATCCTGCATGGCCATAGCTCTCTTATCTCCCCATTTCAGAATGTACGAGGGACCCATTTTGACCCATCCAGTCTCAGTGGTGGCCATGCTGCCCCAACATGATGTGACTTGAGATGTTGGAACCTTAATTAAAGAGCACCCAAACCTCAAGCTGCCCTCTGATCCCCACTAACTATCAGCCCTGCCCCTGTAAAACCCACACTCAGAACCTGATTATTGCTTGGTGACACCCTGGCTACCAGCTCCTATGCTTTCTACCTCCTTTACTTACTTTCAGTCTTCTCTAAGAGCTCAGGGGACCTCTTTGCCTGCCCAAGGAGGCAGAGGGCACAATAGCCCCAGCCACACTCTCTAGTCAAGACTCCATTCTCATAGCTGGGATTTATTCTGTTTCCCAGACTTACCAATATCCTGGAGAGTGTGATGGGGCAGGAATCCACATCTAACCCCAGGGCTTGACCAAGCTCAGCTGTAAGGAGTGATGGGTGAAACCTTCACTCTGTCCTGTCTCTCCCCTGCCATATCTCCATTTCCCCTGGCCTCAGAATAACTCTCCCCTCCCATCCTACTAGCTTGCTTGTGTCCACATAGATTAACATGTAAAGCACTTCTGCACAAAGAATTGTGCACAGCGTCCTTGTATACATAGTCTCATTTAATCTTCACCCAAATCTAGATCCAGTATGATTGTCCGAATTGAATGCTCAGCCTCAAGGAGTAGGGACTTGCCCAAGGTCACAGAGCCAGAGCTGGTACCTCCTCAATCCCTGGAGCTGCTACAACCTGTTCACAAAGCTATGCCATCACCCTGCTCACTTCTTGCACTTCTTGCACTCTCCCTAGCTGACCAGGACTCTGTGGCTGGCTGCTGTAAACATACACTCAGGACGCTGGAGACAACTTCATTCCCTCTACTGTCCTGCCACTCTTCCCTCCCTTCAGAGTCCAGCATCGTTCTTCTTTTTCTCTCCTAAGGCTGAGGAAGTCCACTAAAAACAAGCATCAAACTGAGATTCTTCAAAAAGCTGGGGGACTGACCATATGCCCACTACTAGAGGAATTTTTAAAAGATAGGAATTCTCAGGAGCAAAGGAAATGAGAGAGAACTGTGACTAATGCACAGAAGCCCAAAAGTCAATGGAGGAGCACTTCTGACCATGTCAACAGGTGCTCTGCTCTGAATGTCTGTATCCCCCCAAGTTCATATGCTGACATATATCTCCAGTGTTAAGAGGTGGGACCTTTAGGAGGTGATTAGGTCATGAGAGAAGAGCCTCTTAAATGGGATATGTAACTTTACATGAGAAGCCCAAGGAAGCTTGTTCATGGCCTTCCACCACAGGAGGATGCTGGAAAGAGCACCGTCCATGAGGCCTCATCAGACACCGAGATGGCTGGTGCCTTGACTTTCGACTTCCTAGGTTCCACAACGGTGAGCAATAAACTTCTGTTGTATATTTACCACCCAACCAGAAATATTCATTAAATAGACCAAGACAAATGGTATCAAGAGTGAGGAGCTGCCATAACAAATGAAGAAGCAGTTTTGGAAGTGGGTAATGGGCAGAGGCTGGAAGAGTTTGGAGGTACATGGGGAAAGCCTGAATAGCCACTACTGGAATGTTAAGGGTGACTCTGGTGAGGGCTCAGTAGAAGACGAGCCGATAAAGAAAGCCTCAATCTTCTTAGAGATGCCCTAAGAGGTCTCAAATAGAATGGTGATGGAAAT
>NW_003852477.1:5245-17859 GCF_000181295.1 Otolemur garnettii | reverse complement strand
AATAGCAAAGAGCTCAACTGAATGATAATCATGTCTCATTGTGTTATGGAAAAAGAAACTTGTGAGTGATGATATAGGACACTTGGCAGAAGAAATCTCTAATCAGACTGTTGAGGGTGCTGCATGGTTTCACTATAAAATGCAAAAAACAGAGAGAAATTAAAGACAGACCTTATAATCAAAAGGGAAGCAGAACATAAAGATTTGTGAAATTCTCAACTTGGACATGTTTGTTCCATTTTCAAAATTACAACAGTGTGTTTTAGACAGAACACCAAGGATGTGGCCTAGCTACTATTTGATAAAGAGACTAGTGTGGGTCAGCAAAGGCCAGGTGCTATTCATGAAGACACCAAAACAGTGACCTCAACAGCATTTTGGAGAATGTTTGTTCTTCTCCTCCCATCACAGGCCCAGATTGCCAAAGCAAGAGTGCAGAACTATGTCTGTATGTTTGTTTGTTTTGGCTGGGGCTGGGTTTGAACCCGCCACCTCTGATATATGGGGCTGGGCCCTAGTCCTTTGAGCCACAGGCACCGCCCCCAGAACTATGTCAAAACAGGGACATGGGTACACCCACAAAACATGAGTGCTTACAGTTAGGAATCCCCCACCCCAAGTATATACTCCTTACATTCAGGTGTAGCCATCCTCCGCCACCCCATGTCTAACTCCAGTGCAATAACCCTGCTTTAGTGGCAGTCTCTCCTGAGGTCATAAACCTTGACTGTGTTCACGTGGAGCCAACTCTGCAAGAGCCCACTGTATGAGAGCTGTGCTTATGTCCCTGCCTCCACCTAGATTTCCAAGGATGCCCTGAAGAACCTCTGAGCTGAGGGAAAGAAGACTGCCACAGGGACAGGGCTGCCATGGTGAGCCCCTCCTAGGGCAATGCCCAGCAGGTCCATGGGAGGCAAAGCCACCCTGCACACCCCAGACCGCCAGAGCCTCCAGCCTGGGATAGCTGCATGCACTTGACTCCAATGGCTGAGAGATGCTGCTTGTGCTGCACCCAGCAAAGCCCCAGGCCCAATTGCCCAGAGCCTCAGGGGCCCAATGTCTGCCCCTGTGTGTGGAGAAGGCAGGACTTTGAATCAAAGAAAATTACTCTTTGCCTTAAGAGGTGATATTTTCCCTGTTTAGTTTTGGATTTGGTTGGGACCTATTATCGCTTTCTTCTTTCCTATTTCTCTGGTTTAGAATAGGAATTCTTCTCCTGTGCCTGTCCTACCACATATTTTTGAAGCACATATTACTTTTATTTCATAGGCTCAATGCTAGAGGGGAATGTGTTTCAGGATGAATCATGCTTGAATGTCACCTATATCTGATTCAGTTATTTTACTTTAATACACACACACACGCATATATATACATATATAACATTTATAATTTCAGAGAAAGGATCTCTCTCTGTCACCCAAGCTTCAGTGAAGTGGCACAATTTTAGATACTGCAGCCTATCATTCCTGTGCTCAAGGCATCCTACTGTCTCAGCTACCCAAGTAGTTAGGACCACAAGTGTGTAACCACCATACCTGGGTAACTTTTCTGTACAGAGTTGAGGTGTTTTTATGTTTCCAAGTCTGGTCTCTTCCTCCAAGACTCAAGTGAATCTCCTGCCTTGGGAGGAGATTGTAGCAGTGAGCCAAGCCACCTGGCCTCAAGTGATATATAGACGATACTCTGGACTCAGACTATTGAAGTGATGCTGAAACAATTTAAGACTTTTGGGGCTTTTGGAATTGAATGAATTTTGCATGGTGGAAGAACATTCAATTATGTGTGTCCCTCCCCCAGTTCATATAACGCAATTTATCTCCAATACTAAGAGATAGGACATTCTGGAGGTGATTAGCTTATGAGAGCAGAGTTTTTATAAATGACCTCTCAGAAAAGAGGCCAAAGGGGGCCCATTTGTCCCTTTTGCCATGTGAGAATACATAGAAGATGTAATCTATGAGAAGCAGGACTTTCTCCAAACACTGGATCTACTGGTACCTTGACCTTGTGAGTCCCAGTTTCCAGAACTGTGAGCAATAAATTTCTGATATTTCTAAATTACTGAGGCTAAGGTTTTGTTTTGTTTTGCCAGTCAGCCACTCAGCTCCCTCTCACAGAGAGCTTCCCATTAGCTTCTTAGAGACCAGACCCTCTCTTAAATAGGAAGAGATGACAAATATTGAAGAAAACCCACCAAATTAAAAAAAGGGTTCAAAATAGTCATAAATAAAAATGACCCAAGACAACACAGAAATTAGCAAACAGAAAGGGAACTGAAAACAAGACCTTAACTTTTATCCTAAAAGGATCTGAGCATGTTTTCTTCATAAAACAAGATCTAGATGCTGTTGAGAATAAAAGACAAAATAAGATTACAAAGAAGAGCAGGGTGATAGAATGTAAACTGGAAGTTTTCTGTTCTGGAATTTCAACTCAAGTCCAAAGCTGGTATTAATACACATAACGGTGAAAGATGACTTCACATTCTAAAGAGAGGGCACATTCAAAGAGACTCAGGGGAGGACTTACTAAAGTGAAAATAGCAGGACTGTCCAGTAGCCACAGCCCCAAGCCACATCTAGAGGCTGCGGATCTGGTTCATGGAAGTGAACAAATCTTTTATCTCTTGTCCATCCCACTTTCCACTCAGCTCTCCTTTGCCCAAGTCAGGTCAAGAGTAGTTCAAGAGACCTCCTAGGACAGAAGAGGGAACTGCCTTTGGAAAAAGACATCTGCCCTCCCACATTCAAGTTGGAGTCTGCTGCCTCAGACATGTTGGAGGTGAGGCTTGTCATGGTACTCCAGATAGTAAGAGAATTTGTGGGAGACTTAATAAGTGTCTCTTGAAGTTTGACAGCCCTCACAAAACAGATAATGATGCCTTTTTCTTATCAGCATATAATAAAGGCAAGAGGTGGTGAGAGCAATTCACCATGACAGAGTGGGGCTGGGGCAATGAAAGCTCTTGGCCAAATGGACTCTGCTGTCTTATAGGTACCCCATATGCAGGCTGAGGAGACCCCTACAGAAATGTGTGGTGAGTTGTAGGGACAGGAGCTGAGTGCTGGGACCATTAGGAAACTCCAGCACATGAAGGTGCACAGAGGTCCTTGTCAGAGTAGTGGCATTGATCACGGACATATGGAGGTCACTGACACCCTGTAGCAGCCCCAGACGTATAAGTCATTAACCTATTTTCTGACAAGAGACTAGAAGATCAGAGCTGGGAGAGGAAGAATATAGGTCAGAACAGACGTTTTCCCCTTTGGCCACTAGCCTGAACCAGGGGCCAGAGACACTCTGTGGATTCAGTGTAAGAATTAAGTTTATAATTTAAGTGCAGTGCATTTATTTAATGCCTAAGAGTGAGTCTTGATTATCAAAATGAGACTGATTATAACCACCAAGAACAGCTGGAAGAAGATGAAACCTGACCAAGATATTGTCATGTGTCAGGGAAGGAACCACTTACAGGACATGGCAGAAGGGAGGAGCTGAAGAAAAATGTCCCCCAGTGAGTTCACCCATTCAATGCACTGTCTACTCATAACATGCAAGACTATGAAGAAATCTACACAAAAAAAGAGCTGAGGAAGTTCAGTGTGATAGCTTGGGGGGAAGGAACTAGGGACTGAGGTGGGGCAGAAATTGGTCTTATTTTTCATCATAAATCTCTTGATACTACTTATGTATAAATCTACATCTATCTACTACTTCTACATCTACATCTTACTACTATCATATTCATCTATTACATTAAGAACATTTTTCAGATGTTTTAAGGTCAACCCAGAAACCTCTATTTCCTAGGTTGATGACAAATGCATGTCACTGGCATCAGCTACGTCCCACACTCATTTGGGTATATCCAGGCTGCCAAACTGGTCTCCAGCATCTATAGAACCTGGGAGGTCTCCAAGCCAGCTACATGCCCTCACTCTTAAATGGTAACCCCGCCTGTTATCATCCTTACTATGTACAAAGCACTGGCTGAAACTCAAAGGGTTTACAGTCAGGCAGGTGAGTTCAAATCTCAGGTCCCTCACTTCTTAGCTGTCACCTTGGGCAAGTTATTTCCCCCTTGGAATCCTCAGTTCTCCTTCCTTTCCACCTACTATGGCATGGGAGTAACATCTGCCATGAAGATTACATGTGACAATGTCAAGATTAAAAATGATAACTACTTCATGTAGAAATGTCCAACCCTTCACCCGTAAGTCCTTTCAGCTGTCTTCCTCCCCCATCCCCCTCTGCCTTCCCCTCTGTCCATCCCCTTTGCTTACCTGCCTACAGTCAGCCATGCCTTCTCTGTTTCTCAACCCCTCCTCACATCTCCATTAGTAGCCCTCTCCTAGCTTCAATCCCTCACATTCCTGTCAAGGACTCCCTTACAGTTACACAAATCAGCTGCCCATTCCTGCCTCTGTCATAACAGACTGCACAAGTCATCACTTCCTCTCTCTTTCCCCACAAGAGTCCCCTCCAGGGAGACTCCTCTGCTTCAGCTCCTAAACTCCTCAAGAAAGTCACCAAGGCCCGCAAATCCTTCTCCAGCCTCACCTCTGTTGCCTTCAAGCCTGACCCTCCCCCTTTCCTTGAACCCCTGCCTTTCAACACTCTTCCTTCTGGCTTTCTGACCACCTATCTGCTGTCCATTTAACTGTCTCCTCTCGGGGTGCTAATCCCAGGGATGCAGATGCTCTGCCCTTGGGTCCTTCTCCCAGGGAAATCCTACCCACTCCCACAGCTTCAGGGCCCCTCCACTCCCTCCTTATGCAGCCCATCAGACCCAGCGCTGTGCCTACCCTGTACTTGCTTGCTCACCAGATACAGATGAGGAGGGGGAACACAGGTGCCCCTGCCAGGAGAAACAGCAGCCTCCAGTGGGGAAGATTATAAGCAAGAAGCACCAGCAATAGGATACCCATAGACAAACAGCAGTGTTCCAGGATTATGGCATGGGCCCGGTGCTCACCTACTAGCCACTCAGTAACTGTGAAGAGGTCAAGAGGACAAAACAATTGTCAGCTCAAAGTTCCCAGGGTACCCCAGTATTCAACCTTTCATATACCTGCCTTGATCTGGATAGTTCAGATTGGACACAGGGTTTTCTGCCTACTTGTGATCTGCACCAAGTCTAGAGACAAGTCTTCAAAGCCAGGAAGAGTGCCTGTGCTCCCCCAGGGGCTCCTTGGGGTCCTTGCCTGACCTTCTGATATCATACATAGCCTCCTATTGCTGCTCAACCTGGCCAATCCCTCTTAACTCCTACCCAACCGCATGCTTCTCATAGAGATGACCTGGTTCTATGCACAATATCCCACAATATTCCACACAGGGCAAGACAAGCAATCCCTGTCCTTGCCTTTGCTCTGAATGTATTAGTGCTCTGGCCATGAGGGCTAGGGCTCTGTGGAAGATCTCCCAAGGAGAAAAGGTCACCTTCCAGGGAAGTCCGGACACACCCAGCATTTGCAGTTATAAGACTGCACTCAGGGCTTCAGCATCACATAGCCCTCGGCTAAAATCCCAGCTTCTTCTCTGAAGTGCTGTTTGACCCTGAGCAAGTTGGTCAACTTCTCTGAAGTACCCTCCTCAGCTAAAGAAACTTTAGAATATTTCCTACTGAATAATGTAAGGATGAAACGAAACAATGCATATAAAGGGTTTAGCAGCTGCCTGGCCCTTCTTCAGGGCTCAATAAATCTAAGCCCTGGGGGTGGGATATGCAAGGAGGAAGTATATAGGGGGAAGGAGAATTGGGGGAATGTGTGAGGTGTGAGGGGTTTAGGGTGGAAAATGAGGGTGGAAGGGCAGTCTGGGCACAGGTGGTCTGGCATCTTCAGACAGCAAAAAGTGGAGATTCCTTCTACTTCTGCTTTCCCAATTAGGCCCTGACTATGTGTTCCGTGGGCTTCCACCAGGTCAGGCCTGCACTGGAACACCCCACTTCTATGCCCCTACCAAGCTCACCATGGCCAGGCTGCCCCTGTCTTTCAGCCCAGCCCTGCCTCTTTATGGTCACCTAAGGATGTACTGGAGATGACATAGCCCACCATCGCCTGTGATACACAGAAGCGGAAGAACAAATATTGCTGAAAACTGTTCACAAAGGCTGTCCCAAAGCCGAAGATGACCAGCCCCAGCAGTGACAGCAGGATGGCAGGGTGGCGGCCAAACCTATAGGAGAGAATGGGAGGATGAACAAAGTGCCAGGATCTCCTTGGCTGGCCCCAGTCAGACATCTGAGCCAGTCCTTAAACCTTACATGGAACCTGAGAAGACTGTACCATCACCTCCCCAGCTTGAGAATCTTCACCTCTGATGTCCAGGAGGAGAAGACACGGTATCCTGGGAAACTCTGGGGACTTACCTGTCACTTAAGAGCCCAAAGAAGATACAGCCTGTCGGGATCCCTGCCATGAACATGGTCTTTACAGTGATCGTGTTCTGCTCCAAGCCACACACCAGGTCAAACTGTGGGTCAGATACAGAGATCTGCCCGGGCCCTGCTTCTACAGGTTGACCTCAGGCTAATGGCTTCCCCTCTCTGGGCCTCAGTTCCCCCACCTGTTCAATGAGAGTGGGGGCACATCTCTGGGCTTGTGGGGTAACCATGGACGACCCAGCACAAAGCACACCTCTATGTTCAGTGATCGCTTGGTGTTGCCAGGATAGATCCACCCATCTTGGCAAGCCTCTGTTGTGTTGAGGCCAAACTGGATAATAGAAGATAGATTCCAGGGCACAGGTAAGTACATGAGGCATGTCAGAAAACTGCCACTGGGATCTCGGGGCAGCGTCAGATTCAGCTGCTCTGCCTCTGACAGGTTGGGGCCCACTGCCAGGATCCAGCTGGTGTTGCAATATGGCTTGTCATTTTCAAACACAAACAGGTCCGTATACATGAAGAAGCCTGCCACGATGTTGGGGATAAAAGTGAGGGCCACCAGCCTCCGCTGGAAAGTGCCAAACTCCCCCACTGCATCCAGGACATCAGCAAACTTATCATCCTGCTTGGTGCAAATGGCCCTCAATCTGCAGAGCAGCCCCTCCAGAGACAGGGTATTGGAAACTGCCTCACGCCGGTTCAAGTTCCAGGAAGTGTTCTGGGATCCTCCCTCTACTTCAGGATTGTATTCTTCTGCCATCTGTTCAAAGAAACAATGCAGTTAGTCTCTACTGACACCCCTAATAGACTGGATATCAGAGACCAGCATGGGAGCCACTCACCAGAAATTGGCCTCTGGCTTCAAACCTTAATGTTACAAGTTCTTCCCACTTTTGCTTTTGAAGTATAGTATAATTAGTATAATCGGACCACCATTGGCCCAACCATCCTGACTTTTAGTGCAAGCTTAAATAGTATTGGCTTAGAAAGTGTTATTCTTCTGTTGTCAGGAATGACTAAGTTCTGAGGACACTTTCGGCAATTTCCCCATGATCTAAACTTCCTTTACTCACATACTGAGGCACCAATGGACTTTCAAAAGGTAGGAGAGACTCTTTCTTCAAGAAAACAAAGACCTGCCTCAGGCATCCAGGAGCTAAGTCCCATGTGGGAGGCTGAAAGCCTTGGTCACAGTAAGTGGCAGTCACATCTGGTACAGGGGGCACCATAATAGTAGGGTGACAGCCAGTAGCATGGAGCCAAACTGCACAGGCAACTAAGGGGGAGGAGGAAAGTAAGCAGTACTGACCATAAGGAGATTGCTACCTTGTAACTACAACAAGGAGATAAACTAAGCTTAAAATTGCTTTGAACCAAAACCCTCAGCAGATCTAAAAGCTCCTGGGCATGGCACACTTTCTCTCTGAGCAAAAACAGAAACAAGCCTCCTCTGAAGGAAAATTTCTCCAAGTTGAGGCTGCAGGACTTTGACAGATAAATGTCAACTTGAGAGATTATAGCTTGAGAAGACAAGCCACTCTGACAGTGTGAACAGAACCCAGAGACAACAGACTTAGACTGTTGTCTATTGGGACCGTCAGATACAGAACACAGAACATCTATTGAATCAACTTCCTAAAGAAATAAAAGAAATAATTTCAAAATGAACTTGGAATTCCTTTGGAAAGAAGACAGTAAAATTCTAAAAATCAAATCTTATTAAATGGGAAGTTGTGATTTTTGATGTTAAAAGATTAATCAAATTTGACACAAAGAATTAGTACATTGGCATATACAGCTGAAATGTGAAGGAGAGGTTTATAAAAGGTTGGTAGATAGACAGTTTAAAATGTATCCAACTGGAATCCCAGAAGAAGAAATGAAGAAGTATTATTAAACAAATAAAAATAACTTTTCTAAAACACGAGAAATCTTATGTAGGTTCAGGAAAAACTGATGTCAAGGAGGATATAAATAAAAAAGAAACCTATGGCTAGACTCACTGTAATGAAGCTGTTGGATACTAAGGAGAAAAGATTTTGATAATCAGCTAAAGAGAAGACAGATCACTGACTAATGAACACCTTCAGTGTCTGCTATCAAGAAGTACAGGGTGTTAAGCAACAAGGAAGCCAGAGATTATGAATAATACCTTCAAAATGAGTATAGAAAATTATAGGATGGCTAGAGTTGTTTACCCAGCAAAATTATCTGTCAAGAACTGTTCCCTCAGCCAGGCATTGTCTCACGCCTGTAATCCTAGCACTCTGGGAGTCTGAGGTGGGTGGATTGCCTGAGCTCAGGAGTTGGAGACCAGCCTGAGCAAGAGCGAGACCTCATCTCTAATAATAGCCAGGTGTTGTGGTGGGCATCTTTAGTCCCAGCTACTCAGGAGGCTGAGACAAGAGAATCACTTGAGCCTAGGAGTTTGAGGTTGCTGTGAGCAGTGATACCACAGCACTCTACTGAAGTAATAAAATGAGACTTTGTCTCAAGAAAAAAAAAAAAAAGAACTGTTCTCTTTCTCTCTGTACTTATGCCTACCATGTGAACTTTATAATCCATTATAGTATTTAAAAAATAGCTGAATGTACTTTTGATGAGATTGTATTGAATCTATAGGTCAAATGAGACAGAATTTACATTTAACAACAGTATGAAATTCTCTAATCTGGGAGTATGGAATGAAGACAAGTAAAGATATCTGCATTTCTTGAGTTAAAAAATCTTATGGATACTTCACAAGTGAAAGAAAAAAATTACAGTGGAAAATTTCAAATATTCATAAATTATGAGTGATAAAAATATAACATATCAAAAATTATTGTTGGTATAAAGTTCAACTTTGTGAGAAATTTATAGCTTTAGTGTTTTACAATAGAACATTAAAAATATTAAAAATTGATCAACTAAACATCTTACATAAGAAGTGAGAGAGAAAACAAACTAATAAAGTAAACAAGGTGGTAATAAAGTTAAGACAAAAATAAATGAAACAGAAAACAAAAAAATAGGGGAATTAACAAAGTCCGAAGTTATTTCTTAACTACATTAATAAGATAGACAAATTTCTGGTAAAATTATATAAAGAAATAAAAAAGAAGCCACAAATAAGTCTTATGTAAATACAAAAAGGAATATACAGATACAGCAAGTTTAAATATATTAACTACTAACATCAACTTTATGCCAATGAATTTGAAAAGTTATGTGAATTAAATTCCCAGAAGAAAATTAATGAAAATAGAAATTAGAAAAAATAGCAGGCCTTACAAGTTCTATAATGGCTAAGGAAATTAAAGTAAAAGTTAAGAATCTCCTCCCCTAAAAAAACATGAGTTACCAAACTTACACAAAATAACTTCTTTTCAGAAAATAAGAGGAGATATACTCCCAAGTCATTCTTACTTTGATTACAAAACCAGAAAACTGAGGGTGGAGGCAAGATGGCAGACTGCAGCCAGCTTTCCACAGAGGCTCCTGTCCAGAAGGAGAATTAAAAGACAGAAGTTTAGCAAGTAAGCTGATGGTTTGAAGCTGAGCCAAGAGAGAAGGTTAAAGAATGCACATCAACCCTGCTGAGGCAAGCTGTGACCCCAAAGATACAAACAAAAGGTACTAAATCTATTGCCAAGCGGACAGGAGTCCCGTCCGCATGAGAAAGGCTCGCAGTAAACTCCATACAAATAAACAAGTGAGAAGAGTTCAAACATCCTCCCATTCCATCCCACGGGAGAGACCCTCTAAAAACTGGACCTCCTACCCCTACTATGGTGCCATGGCATTCCCCTGCTAGGCATAAAACTGTATATATTCTCTACCCGCAAATTTGAACTCCCAGCATTCCCCTCCACTCTCACCCCAGGTCTGGAAGCCTGTCCCCCATGGAGTCCAGATTCTTGGGCATTTTCTCAAGAGGTGTGGATGGGGCAGGAGCTGTTTCTGGTCTGTGCTGATTCTGTGGCATGGGAGTGAGGAGAGGATGGTCAGCTGGGAGGGAACCACACAAAAGTTGTGATGCCTGAGGTGTAGAGCAGCAGCAGCAACAGTGGGAACAATAAGGCTCATGCCCCTGGGTCTTTTCTGAATAGACACGCCCTGTCTCTCTGGGCAAACAGAGGAAGCCAGGCATCTTCTCCGGTGGCAGCAACTGGCAGAATGGATCGCCCCATGAGTAAAGGAAAGGTGGCCTGAGGTGATAGCAGCTTTGGGCAGAGCTCGGGACTAGAATATGCATACAGAGAGCCAGCAGACTCCCAGGGCAGGACTGAGCCAGAGGACTACTTTGGCTCAGATGCACCTGGCCCTCAGGGGATCATAGCTGAGACAAAGGTGGGCAGGCAGAGGCTGGAACTGACAGCTTAATTGCTTGCCATTACCCTGGACTCAGTCCTGGTTTTTGTCAACTCAAGCAGCGTCTGATCTGCAGGGGAAACTCTGTGAAGTTGTTCTGTCCTGTTCTGCCGGCAGCCTCAGTCAGGGATGGGGCTGGAACTGAGTGAACTGCACCAGCCTCCATTAAGCACCCAAGATTGTCAGGCCACACCTCCCCCTACCAGATAGTAGCAGAGAGCAGCAGCCTGGCTCAGGACATATAGATCTCCTTGTCATTCAGGCAGTTGTAAACCCCTGGAGCATCTGCTCCTTGGAGGGAACTCAGTCACAGCCCTATGGGGTTAGAAGTGACTGGATGTGACAGAGGTGCAAGGTGGGGAAGGAGGCATCAATCTTCCCAGACTAATTTATTTGCTGGGTGGGTCCTTCTGACTTCACAGAGCACTGGAGTGAGTCATACTTGAGCTGCTAGCAGACCCCTGCCGTCTAGTTGCTGGAGACATTTTGAACTCTCCTACCTGAGACCGGTGCTGACTGGGACAATTAATTTGGACCTCTCGAACTGGGCCAATCACCTGAGGACTATCCAAAGTGGTACTCTGGGTATGTGATTGCGGGAAGGTTTGATTTATCTTTTCCAATTGTTGCTTGTGCAGGGTGGGGTGACTTAATTTCTGGTATTTCTCCACAGCTGAAACTTCAACCCAGAGTAACTGATTCACTAGGGTAGGACAGAGACCAGCTGAAAACAAGACAGAGCCAGTTAGCCCCAGCACACCAAGTAGACCCCTAGGTACCCAGGCCCTAGCACTGTATGGGTCCTTGGCAAAGCTCTAGGAGAAAAGGTACAGACACCAGTCCCAGTTTGGGGGCAAAGGGCTACTTAACCACTACTCCTGGAGCCCCAAACCCAACTTGTCCTGATCTGCTCAACTAGCCAAATGGTGTAAAATAAGCATGGGGCAGAATCAGCGGAAAAATTCCGGTAACATGAATAACCAGAGTAGATCAACCCCCCCACCCCCAAGGGAGGATATGGCAGATGCAACTAAAGACCCCATTCACAAACAGATGGCTGAGATGTCAGAAATCGAGTTCAGAATCTGGATAGCAAATAACATCAACAGAATGGAGGAAAGGAGGGAATTAGAATTTCAAGGAATTATTCAAAAGATGTCTCAAGAATTCAACAATTTCAAAGATAAAATGACCAAAGATTTTAACACATTGAGGCAAAAGCTTGCAGCCCTCAAAGATCTGAAAAATACAATAGAATCCCTTGGCAACAGAATGGAGCAGGCAGAAGAAAGGATCTCTGACACTGAAGACAAAGCTTTTGAATGTGCCCAAGTGCTCAGAGAGGAAGAGAAATGGAAAGCAAAAATGGATCATTCTCTCACAGAACTCTGGGATAGTTCAAAGAAAACTAATATTCGCCTTATAGGAATCCCTGAAGGTGACCAAGTTGCTTCATAAAACACAGTGCTCTTATTCATGAAATTATGAAAGAGAACTTTCCAGACATGCCAAGAGATTCTGAAATGCAGATAGCAGATAGTTTCAGAACCCCAGCATGACTCAACCCAAATAAGACATCCCACAGACACATCATAATTAACTTCACCAAAGTTAAAATGAAAGAGAAAATTCTGAAAGCAGCTAGATGTAAGAAAACCATAACCTACAGGGGGAAGAATATTAGAATGACTGCAGATCTCTCTGCCAAAACCTTTCAGCCCAGAAGAGGGTGGTCATTGACTTTTGATCTCCTAAAACAAAATAAATTTCAACCCAAGATCCTGTATCCAGCTAAACTGAGTTTCATTTATGATGGAGAAATTAAATACTTTAATGACATTCACATGTTGAAGAAATTTGCCATAAC
>NW_003852477.1:0-3281 GCF_000181295.1 Otolemur garnettii | reverse complement strand
AAGCTTTTTAGTTTGATCAGGTCCCAATAGTGTATTTTTGATGTTGCTTCAATTGCCTGGGGGGGTCTCCTTATAAAATATTTTCACAGGCTTATTTCTTCAAGAGTGTTCCCTGCACTTTCTTCTAGTATTTTTATAGTTCATGTCTTAAGTTTAAATCTTTTATCCAGTGAGAGTCTATCTTAGTTAATGGTGAGAGACGTGGGTCCAGTTTCAGTCAGGACATGTCACCAGCCAGTTCGCCCAGCACCATTTGTTAAATAGGGAATCTTTTCCCGACTCAGTGTTTTGAATTGGCTTTTCAAAGATCAAATAATGGTAAGTAGCTGGGTTCATCTCTTGGTTCTTTATTCTGTTCCAGACATCTACCTCTCTGTTTTTGTGACAGTATCATGCTGTTTTAATCTGTAAAATTTATAGTATAGTCTGTCTGGTAGCATGATTCCTCTGGCTTTGTTTTTATTTCTGAGTAATGTATTGGCTATTCGAGGTTTTTTCTGATTCCATATAAAATGAAGTATTATTATAATTATTTTGCAGTTTTTAGCCAGGGCTGGGTTTGAACCCACCACCTCTGGCATATGGGGCTGGCATCCTACTCTTTTGAGCCACAGGCACTGCCCTAGATGAAGTATCATTTTTTCAAGATCTTTAAAGTATGATAGTGCAGCTTTAATGGGGATCACATTAAAATTGTATATTGCGTTGGGCAGTATGGACACTTTAACAATGTTGATTCTTCCTAGCCATGAGCCTGGATGGTATGTTTTTCCAGTTGTTAACATCTTCATCTATTTCTTTTCTTAGAGTTTCATTGTTCTCTTTATAGAGATCTTTCATATCCTTTGTTAGGTAAAACTCCCAAATATTTTATCTTCTTTGGCACTACTGTGAAGAGAATAGAGTCCTTGACTGTTTTTTCAGCTTGACTATTATTGGTATATATAATGGGTATATATTTATGAGTGTTGATTTTGTAACCTGAGATGCTGCTGTATTCCTTGATCACTTCTAAGAGTTTTGTAGTAGAATCCCTGGTGTTTTCCAGATATACAATCATATCATCTGCAAAGAGTGAAAGTTTGATCTCTTCTGACCCTATATGGATACTCTTGATCACCTTTTCTTCCCTAATTGCAATGGCTAAGACTTCCATTACAATGTTAAAAAGCAGTGAAGACAATGGGCAACCTTGCCTGTTTCCTGATCTGAGTGGTAATGATTTCAATTTACCTCCATTAAATACAATATTGGCTGTAGGTTTGCTATAGATGGCCTCTATCAGTTTAAGAAATGTCCCTTCTATACCAATTTTCTTAAGTGTTCTGATCATAAATGATGCTGGATATTATTATCAAAAGCTTTTTCTGCATTAATTGAGAGAATCATATAGTCTTTGTTTTTTAATTTGTTTATGTGATGAATTATATTTATAGATTTACGTATATTGAACCAGCCTTGAGACTCTGGGATAAAACCCACTTGGTCATAGTGTATAATTTGTTTGATGTGTTCCTGGATTCTGTTTGTTAGGATCTTGTTGAATGTTTTCACATCAATATTCACTAGTGATACTGGTCTATAATTTTCTTTTCTTGTTGGGTCTTTTCCTGGTTTGGGGATCAAGGTGATGTTTGCTTCATAGAATTTGTTGGGTAGTATTCCTTCATTTTCTACATTTTGGAAAAGGTTGAGTAATATAGGTACTAGTTCATCTTTGAAGGTTTGGTAGAATCCTGATGCGAAGACCTCTGGTCCTGGGCTTTTCTTTTTAGGGAGATTTCTTATAGTTGATGCTATTTCAGAACTTGATATAGGCCTGTTCAACATTTCCACTTCATTCTGCCTAAGTTTTGGAAGGTGGTGTGCTTCCATATATTGGTCAATTTCCTTCAGATTTTCATATTTCTGAGGATAAAGTTTTTTGATGAGAAGAATGTGTATTCAGTTTTGTTAGGATGAAATGGTCTGTAGATGTCTGTTAAATCCTATTGTTGAATGGTTAAGTTTAAATTTAAAATTTCTTTCCTTAGCTTCTAATGGGAGGATTTATCCAACACAGCCAAAGGAGTGTTAAAATCTCTAACTATTACAGGGCTAGTGGAAATCAAGTTGCTCATGTCTGTTACAGTCTCATTATAAATTAAGGCTTATTCTGGTTGGGTGCGTAAATGATACAAATATCTTTGTTGTAATGCGATTTTTGGTCTTCTGAATATATACCTAATAAAGGAATTGTATGATCAAATGGAAGGTTTATTTTTAGTTCTCTAATTGTTCTCCAGATTTCTTTCCAAAAGGAACATATTAATTTGCATACCCACCAGCAGTGTAGAAGTGTTCTCTTTTCTCCACATCCATGCCGACATCTCTGGTTTCAGGATATTGTGATATGGGCTAATCACATCATATTGAGTGTTACCCTTAACAAATATGAAGTGACCATTCTTATGTTTCCTTACTTTTGTTGGCTTAAAGTCTATTTTATACATGAATGAAATTGCAACACTTGCTTTTTTGTGCTTTCCATTAGCCTGGAATATAGATGATCATCCCTTCACCCTGAGTCTATATTTATCTTTTAAGGTAAGATGAGATTCTTGTATGCAACAGATCTCTAGGCTGAGTTTTTGTATCCAGTCAGCCAACCTGTGCCTCTGTAGAGAACAATTTTAAGCCATTCACATTAATTAAGAATATTGATAGGGGCGGAGCCAAGATGGCAGACTGCAGCCAACTTTTTACAGAAGCGCCGGTCCAGAAGGAGGCTGAAAAAACAGAAGTTTAGCAAACTAGCTGATGATTTGGAGCAGAGCCAAGAGAGAAGATTGAAGAGCGAACTTCAACCTTCCTGAGGTGAGCTGAGACCCCAAAAATACAATTAAAAGGTACAAAGTCCACCACCAAGCGGATGGGAGTCCCCTCCCCCACAACAAGGGCTTGCAATTTACTCCATGCAAACAAGCGAGCAGAGTTCAAACTTCCTCCCACTCTATCCCACGGGAGAGACCCCCTAAAAACTGGACCTCCTACCCCTGCTGGCATGCCACGGCACCCTCCGGCCAGGCATAAAACTGTAAAATTGTATAAATATGTATATATATTCCCCACCTACAACATTGAACTCCGAGGAATCCCCACCCACCCACTCCGAGGTCTGGAGGCTTATTACCTATGGAATCCTGATTCTTGGGCATGTCCTTGGGAGAACTGGAGGGGAAAAGGCTGGTGCTGTTCTGTGCTGACTGTGGTGCGGGCATGAGGAGAGGAGAATCAGCTCA
>NW_003852476.1:8877995-8880302 GCF_000181295.1 Otolemur garnettii | reverse complement strand
GCCACCTTAGGTGTATGTGGCTGGCTCCTTAGCCGCTTGAGCCACAGGCGCCGAGCCTCTCTGACCTTTTTCCTCCTAGTACCCTAACTCTGGAATATTTGTCAGCCCTTTCCTCATCTCAGTTAACACTCTTTCTCTCCCATCTAACGGCATCAGCTTCTTCCATGGCTCTGCACGCTGAGTCATGTACACACTCTCATTACTTCTTCCAGCCTCTCACCTTCCTAATCTCTGCCTGCAGATCTTCCACCCGCTTCTCCAACACTGTGCAGTGGTTTAAGAGGTCCTTGTAGCACTCCTGGCTTTCACACAGGTGTTGTGTTGCGCCGCAGAGTTGAAGGTCAAGAGAATTTTTCTCCTCTTGTAGCTCAGACAACTGAAACAGAGGACAGGGTAAGAATCATGCTAAGAACTTTTTCACCGTAAGTTGTACTCTAGCTAACTGTCCTGCTTCTAAGGATCTAATTTTCTTCATTAAGTCCTTTCTTTTCAACAATAGAAAAGTATTCTTGTGTGTTCTTTCAAAGTGAGAAAACTCAATTTTTTTTATTTTTGAACAAGAAAGGAAAACAATTTTGGAGGAAGAGCAGGAAGCTTTTGTTTATGGTACCTAGTGAATTAATTTATTTCATACTGCCCCTCTCCCAGTGGGAAGTGCTCTAACCAATGAGCTATGAGTGCCGCCTTCTAGTCTTATTTTCAAGGAATTGATTCTCCCAAAGAATTTGATGTGTTTCTAAACACACTCCATCTCCCCAAACAGATGTTTTTACCTGTCATTACTTGCATGCTTTTAAATCATGCTGAGTTGCAACTGGCTTTATGAGAATGAAATGAAAAAAAGCAGACTGATAAAAAAAAGCAGACTGAAAAAAAAGCAGCTGCTTAGTACCAATGCTTCCATCTGTTTTTAACTTGTGTGTGTAGACGGGCACCTATTGATTTCCTTCAGATGGCAGGTTGAGCATGCTGCCCAGCTTTTCACTTGTCTGTTTTGCATTGCTCCTTCAACTATTGTTGATTACTCAGTTTCTGATGCCTGGAATCAACCTGGACTCTCTGGTAGGAGGAAATAATCCTCAAGTTATTATCTGAATTCTGACCTCCTCATGATGAATTTGGAATCTTGTGTTTCAAGGAAGCATTGGAGTCTTTCATTAACCTTCTTTTCTCTAAATGTCCCATATTCTTTTTCTTTCCCGAGATGTTGCACACATCGCATGACTGAAATAGCTTTCTCCCAGCTTATCTAGAATGTTATCTATCCATCATGGATTTGCCCCTCTCCCACCTTTCCATGTAACCTTTCTTGACTATGACACTCAGAGCAACCTCTTTTCCTCTGAAAATACTTCATATTGCTGCTTGCTTTGACACTTATTTGGAAAGCCTGAGTGGATGGAGTGTTACAGTACAAATGAGAAGGGTGTGTAGTAGAAGAAATCAGCAGATGTGCGTTTGGTGACAGCAGAGGAACCAGAAAGTAACCTCCTAATGGTAACATTAGCTCTGTGCAGAAGCACCTCAGAAAAAACTTTCATGATTCAAAGACATTCACAAAACAAAAATATGTGGGTGGGTGGTCAATCATTGCTGGACATGTAGAACTAAGAAACAGCCATCCACTAAGTATATCAAATTTGCCAAGATAAATGGCACTTTTGCAGATTTCCTAGTGTTCCCTAAAGATACACTTACCTGCTACACATCTGCTGATTTCTTGTACTGCACACTCTGCTCACTTCTAGTGTAACACTCTAGCTACTTTCATCTACTAAGACTTTAAAAAGTGACTTGTCGAATTATTAACCACAAGACTTCATGGTTCTTCATCCTAATATTACAAGGTGATCCCTATGCCTACCTGTGCAACTTGTTCTGCCTGTGTCTGGAGGAGCTGGTCCTGCAAAGCCTTAAGTTCCTTCCTCTCTTTGAGCAGTCGCTTCAGCAAGTGGACAGATTCGTCCATAATTGGAGATGTCTCCTTATGGTGAGGGCATAAAAGGAAAAACACTTTAGCAAAAGAATTAGCACTCTGAATTCTTTCACCTCCCCTTCTTGTGATTTCTTCTACTATTCACCCTTCTCATTTCTACTGTAACACTCTAGCTACTATTAGCTACTAAGACTTGAAAAAGTGACTTGTTGGCTTGGCGCCTGTGGCTCAAGCGGCTAAGGCGCCAGCCACATACACCTAAGGTGGCAGGTTCGAATCCAGCCCTGACCCGCCAAACAACAATAATGGCTGCAACCAAAAAATAGCCGGGCGTTGTGGCAGGGGCCTGTGGGCCCAGCTACTTGGGAGGC
>NW_003852476.1:8854881-8876348 GCF_000181295.1 Otolemur garnettii | reverse complement strand
TTTTTTTTTTTAGGTGCACCAAACTTTATTTTTCAGAAGGCCAGTGATTTGGAGAACAGTGAGAGTAGACTCTCTAAGACTTCTGTTCTTCCATTTACAAAACCAGTTTTATACATGAAAGTTCAATGAAAAACCATGTTAAGCTTTATCTTAAACACAATAATTGGCATAACTCATGACTACAACATTCCAATTCAAAAGTGAATCTCCTAAATCCTCCTGAAATTACTCATGATGGGCATCTTTAGGGTAGGAGCTAAATTTACAAAACAATGAGAATGGGAGATAGGAGATGAAGGTTATGTAGGCCTTAAAAGGACCATACCACCTGTGTCATGATTGCTCTAGCCTGACAGGGGCACACTAAATACAACAATACACAAAGATGCCTGAGAATAATACACTTCCCATCCTGATGACTGAAGCTCTTAACCATCCTCTCTGTATAGTTCTGCAGTCCACTGGTCCAGCCTGAGTTCACTGATTTTTTGGGGGGATTAAGGTTTGATGCCGGAGTGATGTAATCCAGCCAACTTGACTGCTATATGGGTGGCAATCAGGATGTCTCAGGGGCCAGTAGTCCACTTTCCTTTCAGTTGTTCATCAGGATGTTCCCTGTAAGTCTTCAGGAGAACGTAATCATCAGCTGGAATGTATGCAGGTTTCACAAAGCAGAGTAAGGGGCCTCCTTTTAAGCTTCCATCAAGAGATGGAAAAAGGCTTTTTTTGACTTCTCAAAGGTTTCTTCTATGGATGCTTCCATTTCTTCACTAAAATGTGGCCAATCAGACCATGGGTTATCATTGATAGAACCTGTTTCTTTAAATTTTTTCATCCACTTGGATATGGAATTCCTGTGTGGCGCTTCTTTCTTGTAATGGCTTCTAAACCTTCTTTGGACAGCAGCAGTAGATTTTAGTTCAACCAACCACAGAACACAGTTTACTTTCTCTTCTAGTGAAGCCATGGGTCAAAAGTGATTCTTTCGGAAGTGGCAGAGATCGGAAGGCTGTCACCTTGAGAGAATGAGAAAGCTGGACTCAGAAATGACCAAGCAGAGGAATCAGATGAGCACAGCTTGGAGGTCGCGTCCACCCACTATCCTTGTTGCTATACTCTTATTTAAATTGTAGTGTGTGTATTAGAATACTTAATGCAGATGGCATGATAACACTTGATACAAATATCAATCATAATTGTTAATTGAACTGACATATAAACATTGATTCTTTTAATTACCATTGAATTATTTTTCCAGTTCAAAAATAAGTATGGACCAGGTGTGGTAGCTCACACCTAGAATCCTACCACTCTTGAGAGGCTGAGGCAGGTGAATTGCTTGAGCTCATGAGTTTGAGACCAGCCTAAGCAATAAGCCAGACCCTGTCTCTACTAAAAAAATAGAAAAACTGAGGCAAGAGGATCGTTTGAGCCCAAGAGTTAGAGATTGCTGTGAGCTTTGATATCATGGCACTCTACCCAGGGCAACAGCTGAAGACTCTGTCTCAAAAAAAAAAAAACAACAACAACAAAAACCCAGTATGGACACATTTTTAATTCAATTTAATTTAATTTTTTTTTTTTTTGAGATAGAGTCTCACTACATTGCCATTGGTAGAATGCCATGGCGTCACAGCTCACAGCAACCTCAAATGTTAACCTTAAGTGATTCTCTTGCCTCAGTGTCTCAAGTAGCTGGGTTCTGCAATAAACACCACAACAATGGCACCCACCACAACGCTGGGCTATTTTTTGGTTGCAGTTGTCATTCTCCTTTGGCAGGCTTGGGCTGGATTCGAACCTGCCAGGTCCAGTGTATGTGGTTGGCGCCCTAGCCATTGAGCTACAGGCGCCAAGCCCATTTTTAATTTTAAAATGAAGTCAGACACTTGATATCTAGTTCACTCTTTTTTATTTCTCTGTAATATTCTTTTGTTTAAATATTCCTCTGTTGATAACCCTAAGAAATGTCTTTTGTCTTTGGTTATTGTAAGTAATTGAACAGTGCTGGTGGAGTCCGAAGTGAAGGGCAAGGAAAGTCAGAGAATCCCAGCTCCCATGTTTTAAAAAACAACATATAAACACAACAAGGGAAGCAGGAATTCTGATATGAAGATATTTCCTTTCTGTTTCTCAATAAAACTTCTTTAAAAAGTAAGAAAAAAAACCTTTCCTGAGTCAACTTTCCTTCTAAAAGTTTAGAAAAAGAAATTTCCTATGAAAGTAAGGAAGAGAAACGGATCTGGGTCAAATCTCCATACTGAACCTCAGAGTCAAAGCATTCTATGATAGCCATACTCTGATATGACATTGAGAATGTTACTTTTTTTGCATTGTTATTGTGATTGTTCAATATTTCATTGCAGCAATCATCTGATTTCTTTTCTAAATGTATTTATCTTCATTCATTCTTTACAAGGTTTTTGTTTCTAGTACTTATCTTAAACATTGTTATTGTTATTAAATTTTCAGCCTTTTACTTTTGTGAAGGCAAAAAGTGGAAACTGAATAAACACATATACATATACAGAGAAAATTTTAAAAAAAGAGAGAGAGATTTCCTACAAAAGTAAGGAAGAGAAATGGATCTAGGTCAAATTTCATATAAACTTATTATGAAAACCCCAAGCAGCATGTTCATGCCCTCAGCCCTGTCGCCCTGTGATTCCCAGTACCAGCTGGGGACAGTCCAGATCCCCACCAGCTAGGCGACCCTCACCAGACTGGGCCCCTTGACCTTGGACTTAGCATCCATAGCTATAAAATAAAAACGTATTTTCTTTATACACTACCCAGTTTCAGGTATTCTGTTACAAGCAATGCAAAACATGCTAATACAGAAAATTGGCACTAAGAAGTCAGTTGTTGCTGGTAATATCTAAAAAGGTGAAAGTGGCTTTGGTGTTAATTAATAGATGGAGGCGGGTGGAAGAATTTGGAGGAGCTAGAAAAATCCTAGATTCTGGTGAGGGCTGAGAAGACAAGAAGACTAGGAAAAGTTTGTCATTCCCTAGACACTGGCTAAGTGCTCATGTCCAGAGCACTGATGGAAATCTCAGCAGTGAAGATTATTCTGTTGGAGCAGAGGAACAAAGTCTTGGAAACTGGAGTCAAAGCCATCCTTGTTATAAGTTGGAAATGAACTTGACTGAACTATGCTTGAGAACTTTGTGGAAGTCTGAATTGAGTGATGAGCCCTAGTATCTGGTAGAAGAAATTTCTAAGCAGCTAAGTGCTCAGGCTGCCTCATGAGTACTTCCAAGTGCTTACAGCCATCTATTGGAGAAAAGGGAAATGAGAAAAGATTGGAAACTACAGCTGGGCCATGTGGTAGAGAATGATAGAGCATTTCAGCAGAGGAATCCAAGAGTGTAAAGTCACCACTAGCTAAAGAGATTAGCATGACTAAAAGAGAGCCAGATATTAATAGTCAATACAAGAAGAAAACGCCTCAAAGGCATTTCAGAAAGCTTCCAAGCTTCCCCTCACAGCACAGGCTAAGAGGACTAAAAGGACAGAATGGTTTCAGGGAATAGGCTAAAGACACCACTTCCATGCACCACCTCAAAATGCGGCTCCCCACATCACAGAGGTGTTGCAAGTGGACCTCCATGCATTCATGACCCACCTCCACAAGTTACAAGTTATGAACACTGGGCAGAGTTCAGGTGATGCTAATTCCACAGCCCTGAAGAAAGCAAGAGCTATGGAGGATGCAGAAAATACACATGATGACACTGAAACCAAGGAAACCCAGACCAAGATTGGTCTCAGGGAAAGAACCATCATAGAGAACCCCGACTACAGCCATGCTGAGCAATAGTGTGGGGTTGGAAGTGCGAGAGAATTGCGCCACCCAGGCAATACCTAGTGAAGTTGTGGGAACAAGCCACTGCCAAGAGTCTGCACTAGGTTAATGCCCAGTGGAACTATGGTGCCAAGACTGCCACCAAGACCCCACAACCACAGTGCAACCATGGCAAACCTGGTACCATGTGGCAAGCCACAGGCACAGGACTGTCCAAGGCTTTGGGGACCCAGCACACACCACAAGATTGGAGAGGATGCTGGACATAGAATCAAAGGAAATGATTCTGGAGCCTTTAGACCCAATGTCTGCTCTCTTAGGTTTCAGACTTGCTTGGGCCTGTCACCCCTTTCCTCTTCCTTATTACTCCCTTTTGAATGGGAGTGTGTACCCTATGCTTGCCCACCATTGTATCTTGTAAGGACATAACTTGTTTGGATTTCACAGGCATACAGATGGGACTTTGTACTTTTCAGCTGGTGCTACAGTCACTTAATATTTTGTGGCCATGAGCATGAAAAGAATGTATTTCTATGTTTGAAGGAGATAAGTTTTACAGGCACGGGGTGGAATACTTGGATTAGCATGTCCCCTCCAAACTCAAGCTCAAATTTAATGCCCAGTGTGGCAGTATGAGGAAAGGGGGTTTTCAGAAGTTACCAAATCATAAGTCTCTGCCCTCAGGAATGGATAAATTGATTCATGGATTAATGGGTGGATGACTTCATGGCTACCATAGGAGGGGAACAGGTAGCCCTGTGAGAGGAGCCAGAGAGACCTGAGTGAGCACGTTAGCACAGCCAGCCTCCTCACCCTGTAATGCCTACATCCTTCTGGATCAGCACAGAGAGCCCCCACCAGCGAGAAGACCCTCAGCAGCTACAGCCCATGACCTTGGACTTCTCAGCCTCCAGAACAAATCCATGACTTTACTTTACAAATTATACTAATAGACCAAGGAGCAGAATAACATGCTTACACGTAATAAAAGCATACTAGAGGTATATATAAAAATGTAAAAATTGCAATCCATTTCGAAAAGAACTTTTTCGTAGTTGTAAAATTATGTGACATGAGAGGAAAACATGAATTAGAATTTTAAAACTCAGAAGGGAAGTGATGGAACTCATGAAAAATTGGATATCAAAGAAAAAATATTTTCAGAATAAAAGGTAGAATAAGAATGAGAACAAAAATAAGTGCAATTAAACATTCTGGTACAAGTATCTTTGTTGTAGTGTGATTTTTGGTCTTCTGGATATATACCTAGTAGAGGAACTGTACGATCAAATGGCAGGTGTATTTTTGGTTCTCTAAGTGTTCTCCAGATGTATTGTGGAATATGGGCACCATGGAATACTGTGCAGCCCTAAAGAAGGGTGGAGACTTTACCTCCTTCATGTTTACATAGATGAAGCTAGAAACTATTCTTCTTAGCAAAGTATCTCAAGAATGGAAGAAAAAGTATCCAAGGTACTCAGCCCTACTATGAAAGTAACTTATATCTTTAGGAAAGCTATAACCCAATTATAGTCCAAGAATATGGGGAAAGGGGAGAGGGAGTGGAGGGGAGGGGGGAGGATGTATGGAGGGAGGGTGATTGGTGGGATCACGCCTATGGTTCATCTTATAAGGGTACATGTGAATCTCTCTAAATGTAGAATATAAATATCTTAACACAATAACTAAGAAAAATGCATGAAGGCTATGTTAACCAGTTTGATGAAAATGTTTCAAATTTATATAAAAACAGCACACTATACCCCATGTCTGTATTAATGTACACAGCTAAGATTTAATAAAAAAAAAAAAAGTAAATAGAATATGTTAAGTGAAATAAAAGCAAAAAATAAGAGACTTTAAATAAAAATTTTATTAAGAAATAGATAAAAAGAACACAGAGAAAATGATATATAGTGTAGATCATCCATGACCAAACATATGGATAATAGAAATCGCCAAGTAAGAAAACCAGAAGATGGCAAAAGATCACATACTACTATACACTACCTAATTCAAGAAAACCTAGTATAAAATTGAAACATGTGTAATCATATATTGAAATAGAATAAGGGAGTACCACAAATATCAAACCCAAATTACAAACATCAGTACTTCTGGTAATAAAATGATTAGACAAGAAGGAAGGAAGGAAAAGAGGGAGAGAAGGAAGAAGGAAAGAAAAAGCAAGTATGGAAGGGAGGAAGGAAGGAAAGGAAGGGAGGCAGGAAGAGAGTTAGAAGGACCCTTACAAATCAATAAGTACCCACTGGGCATCTAGAAAAATATATTTGTTATATAATAAGACAATGGGTTTTAGTGATTTGTTCACCTAATAATTACGAAGTAACATCACACCCCTGCCTGGGCAGCTTGCTCTGCCTGTGCCTGTGTAAGCTCAGCTTCCAAAGTAGTCATTAATTCCTCCTTCTCCTGGAGTTTAATTTTTATTTTCATCTCTTCTTCTGTAGAAGTCTATTCATGCGGAAAATGCAAGTGAGGGGATCACTTCTGAGGTTTATCTTACAGGGGTACAAGTGAATCTAAGAGTAGAATGTGAACGTTTTAAAACAATAACAAGAAAATGACATGAAGGCTGTGTTGACCAGTTTGATGGAATTATTTCAGATTGTGTGTGAAAACCCCACACTGTACCCCAGAAGTGCATTAATGTACATAGTTACCATTCAATAAAAAAAAAATGCAAGTGATAAAGTCATTTCATTACAAGAATTCCAATTAGGGCCCAGGGCAGTGGCTCACACCTCTAGTCCTAGCCATCTGGGAGGCCGATGTGGGTGGATTGCCTGAGCTCATGGGTTCGAGACCAGCCTGAGTCAGAGCCAGACTCTGTCTCTAAAAGATAGCAGGGCATTGTGTCAGGCCCCTGTAGCCCCAGCTACTTGGGAGGCTGAGGCAAGAGGATCTCTTGAGCCCAAGAGTTTGAGGTGGCTGTGAACTATGTAGCCACTCTACAGAGAGGGTGATAGAGTGAGACTCTGTCTCGAAACAAACCAAAAAAAAAAATTATAATTAATACATATGTGATCTTTTGCTCTAATTTTCCCTTTGGGTGGTAAAGTGAGACCCTGTCTCAAAACAAACCTAGCACTCTACAGAGGGTGATAAAGTGAGACTCTGTCTCAAAACAAACCAAAAAAAAAAAAGAATTATACTTAATACATATATGATCTTTTGGTCTAATTTTCGCTTTACAACTGGGAAAAGCAAGAAAAACTACCTGACCTACCCACAAGTAAAGAATCCTAGGGTTTTCCACTTACAGCATGGCCAAGCAGCTCCCATTAGAACCATCCTCCCACAGATGACAGCTCTTCACTGTGCATAAGACAGAGAAAAACCATCAGAAAAGACTGGAGAGCAACTAAAGCAGGAAAATGCTGGGAAGTGATACTTGGGAAACACGGCACTGAGTTTCCCATTTTGATGTCTTTTTTTCTGAGGCAAAATTAATCAGTGCCATGTCCCACCGAACTTTGATTCAGACACCACAGTCTTGTTGCCTTGAAGAACCAAGGAAATACTTTAGGAAACTACTGTTGCCAAGTGAGAAGAAAAACATCAGAAAAGAATAGAAAACCAAACTTTCAGTAATCTTTTTGTCTTTCTTCCCACACTCTCTTAGACTGAGAGCTACTCAACTGAGGTTCTGCCTCTCTACTGAATTCACTGCCCCCAAAAAACCTCGCCCTTTTCCTGGAAGTGCAAAGAATAAGTTTGCATTTTATTTCACATACCATATAAGAGTCCCTAGCATTTCTTCAATTACATTTCCCACAGAAAACTTAACCCTGTGTTGGGTGTACTGTAGTTGAAATGTTGGTATAACGGATTGCTATACTTTAGAAATCATTTATTTCAGGAAATGAGCTATATCACATTGTTTAGGTTAAAATCTCAGAGCTCAACATTAAATTAAAAAGCACCATGGAAAATGGATAATTTAAAAAGCTAATGATATCACTATGGGGAAGTTAAAGGAACAAACCAATATGGGGAGGGAAGTGGGTGTTACCACAGCCAGTGGGGGGTTAGAATTCTCAGAGAAAAAAACAAACAGCAAGGAAAGAGGAATGAATAAATTATTTCAGAAGAGCTTTTAAAATATGCTTTGCAAAGTTAAATAAGGTTATCAATTCAAAAAAGGGTATGTCCTCTCAAAATAAACCTTCAAAACAAAACAAAAGAAAACAAAGCAAAACATAACGAACTTGGGTACCAGAAAGCTTACCAGTGACCCCAAGGGTTGGGCCTAGATAAATTCTTAAAACCCACTTCACACAAACAAAGCAAATTGAGAATAGGAATACAACTGGATGAAAAGGTAAAGCAAAGGAAAATTGAGAAAATAAAAAGATCTCTTATGCAGGTGAAATCTGGGCTCAATTAGGATGATGTGCACAGGTAATATTCCTGCCTCCATGTGCCAAACTCTCCACAAGACTGAAGTGTCCACTTCTCCAAATGGCTGAACGTGAATATCTGTAACCACAGAGGACAGATGATGAAAGTGCATATGGGGGTCAATGCTTTGATCCTCAAGAGGCAGGGCTACCCTTAGTACCCTCTGGGTCCCCAGTCTTAAATTGTGTTCATGGATGAGCAGCACATGTGACTCAAAAGGGTAGGGTGCCAGTCCCATATGCTGAAGGTGGCGGTTCAAACCCAGCCCTGGCTTAAAAAAAAAAAAATTATGTTCATGGTAGCAGTTGAAAGCCTCCTTCCAAGGAGTCCATGGTAATCGAAGTCATGCACACAAGAACCCATGAAGCCATAGACGACACAGAACATTCCATTAGGTGTAATTGAAATGATGGATTTCAGAATTGGAAGAAACCTTAGAGGTCACCTAATCTTCTAAACAGTGATGAAACGCCTCCAGAAGAGATGTATTTCTCTTCTCTAAATGATCCACATCAGTACTGATTTCCTCTTGTAATTTTTTTTTTAATTTCTCTTCAAGTCTGAGTCACAGTGAGACATTCCACATCCATGTTTCTGTAGCATTTTTTTTCACCCTGTGTGCAGCTATAGTCTGCTGAGCCCCAAGCTCACTAGGAAAGGACAGCATTTAGTGCTGTATGATTTATCATCTCAAATGTCTGTGATAAGTGGAGGTCTGCTTTACTATTCTGATATGTTGGGAAGCATTTCTGAATGCGAAAATGTACATTGCGCCCAGTCACCATCCCTGGGAGAGTGGCTCTTCCGACTGATGTTGTGCCTTCAGTTCTTCTGTTTGTTCAACAGAGTGACTTCAGCCTTCACGCGCAGTCTTTGTTTTTTTATTTCTTTATTGCAAGCTTTTTTTTCATTCTGCAATGGATGGTCAATAGAGAAATTTTTATTCATCCCTTATACGGCTATAACCAGGGTTATGTTCAGTAGACTTCATGTTACTGTATTAGAGAAAACAGGGACCCGATTGTCTAGTAATCTTCATGAAGAGACAAATCTAAATGAATGGGTATCTGTGCTTCACTAAATGTTCTGCCAGGGCAGAAACAATAGTACCTGGTAGGCTTGATCTTTTTGCTGTAGCTGACCATCCTTTAGTCTGATGATGTCTTTGAGCTCTACTACCAACTGCTCTGCACAAGCCAGGTCTTTCAAAACACTCTCCTATGTAAAGTTAATCCCAGTTTCCTGGGTTGATTCCTACATTTCAGATAAAAAGAAGTGGCCAGTACAGCAGGGAAAATGTATTAGCTTCCAAACAGGAGTTTCCTTACTCCAACTTCATTATCTGTTTTACCCAACTCATATCCTATTAACTTAAAAATCTTTGAAAACTTGATCCAATAATAAGAATAATAATCACAGACACTATACTGTCCTAAGTATTATAAATGTTAAACATTTGGGTGGTACCTGTGGCTCAAGCAGCTATACCACATACACCAGCACTGGAGGGTTCAATCCAGCCAGGGCCTGTCAAAGAATGATAACTACAAGCAAAAAATAGCCGGGCATTATGGCAGGTGTCTGTAGTCCCAGCTCCTTGGTAGTCTGAAGCAAGAGAATTGCTTAAGCCCAGGAATTAGAGGTTGCTGTGAGCTGTGACGCCATGACATTTTACCCAGGGTGATAGCCTGAGGTTCTGTCTCTCAAAAAAATAAATAAATAAATAAATAAACATTTTATATAACTTATCTCATTTAAACTATTATCCTACTTGTAGTAAGCAGAAAATTGAAAAGAAGTATACATCACAAACCATTAAGAAGAAAAGCTCAAAATTTAAGTTAAGAGAGTTGTTGAAAGCCAGTATGCCCACACAGAGATTTGTCTCAGGAGAATAGCCCCCATGAAAGCTATGCCAAGGGGAAGTGCCACAGAGAGTCTCTATCAGAGTGATGCAATGTTCTGCTGCTCAGGGCAGGACAAGGACCTCTATTTTCTCAGTCTAGGTGAACACAGAATGCAGTATCATTACTGAACCTCATCGCAAAATACAAACAGGCTCCCTCATTCAAAACTGAAAAGGGTCAGATTCCTCAGTAAATTTCAGGATCACTTTCTACCCACAGGCCCCTAGCAAATTATGCCATACTTCCCCAAACCTGCTGCCCACAAGATAGGAAAAGCAGTATTTAAAACCCCTAGACTAAATAGTCAGGGGGCTTCCATATTAGATTCCCTCCTCCACTGCTAGAGGTTCTTTTCCCACTGGCTCATCCCTCTTCCCATTAATCTTTCCCTGTTAATGAACTCTATGATGTTGGTTATCTGCATGGTCTGTGGTTTCATTCTTCCAACTCAGAGACCAAAGACTAGGCATAGAGAGAAATTTTCACAACGAGGGCAATGCCCACTGAAGCTGTGAGAGCAAAGCCACAGCCACGAGTCTCCACTAGGGTGATGCTCAGTGGAACATGGTAGCAGGACTGCCACCAAGAACCCTAAACTATGGACCTGGCAGTGTGCAAGACCAACCACGACCCAGCCAAGCCATAGGCACAGGAATGCCCAAATCTTTGGGGACCCATCCTGCACACCAGAGTGCAGAGAATGCTGGACATAGAATCAAACGAGAGTATTCTGGAGCTTTTAGACCAGTGATTCTCAACTTTCCTAATTACTGCTTTGTTACAAATGGAAGAAAGTGGTTACAATCCACAGAGAACTGCTGCTTTAGACTCAATGTCTGTTCTTAGGTTTCCCCTTTTCTGTCACACCTTTTCTCTTCCTTATTTCTCCCTTTGAAATGGGAATGTTTACCCTATGCTTAGCCCACCATTCTGTCTTGGAATGACATAGCTTGTTTGAATTTCATAGGCTTACAGATTGGACGTTGTACTTTTCAGCTGTTGCTGAAGGGACTGAATACTTCGGGGCCATGAGCATGAAAAGAATGCATTTGTATATCAGAAGGGGATAAGCTTTACAGGCCCACGGGTGGAATGCTGTGGTTAGCAAGTCCCCTCCAACACTCCTATTCAAATTTAATACCCAATGTGGTAGTATGATAGAAGAGGGGTTGAAGAGATTACCAAATCATATGTCTCTGCCCTCAGGAATGGATACATTCATTCATGGATTAATGGGTGAATGTCTTCACGGGTACCATAGGAGGGGAATTGGTGATCCTATGAGAAAAGGAGAGATACCTGAGCCAGCACATGAGCACAGTCAGACTCCTCATCCTGCCATGCCCACATCCCTCTGGAGCAGTACAGATAGCCTCCACCAACAAGAAAACCCTCACCAGCTACAGTCCATGACCTTGGACTTCTCAGCTTCCACAATAAATCAATTCCTTTTCTTTACAAATTAAAAAAATACACCAAGGAGAAGAATAGCAAGCTTACAAGTAATAAGAGCATACTACAGGTATATTAGGAAATGTAAAAATTGCAATCTATTTCCAAAAGAATTTTTGTCTAGTCTTAAAATTAACTGACATGAGAGAAAAACGTGAATCACAATTTCAAAACTGAGAAATGAAGTGACAGAACTCAAGAAAAATGTGCTATCAAAGAAAAATTATTTTCATAATAAAAGGTAGAATAAGAATGAGAACAAGGGCAGCACCTGTGGCTCAAAGGAGTAGGGTGATGGCCTCATATGCTGGAGGTGGCAGGTTCAAACCCAGTCCCAGCCAAAAACTGCAAAAAAAAAAAAAAAAAAAAGAGAGAGAGAGAATAAAAATAAATACAAATAGAATATGTTTAGTGAAATAAAACCAAAAAATAAGAGACTTTTAAAAAAGAATTTAATGAAAAATAGTGAAAACAACCGAGAGAAAGTGATAAGTACTGAAGATCATCAAAGACCCAACAAACGGATAATAGAAATTGCCAAAGTAGAAAACCGGAACAAGGGAAAGATCACATACTACTACAGACTACACAATTCAAGAAAACTATTATGAAATAAAAATGTGTGAAATCATATATTGAAATAGCATACTGGAGTATCCACAAACAGCAACCCCAAATTACAAACATCAGTGCATCTGGTAATAAAATTCTTAGACAGGAAGGAAAAGAGGGAGAGAGGGAAGAAGAAAAGAAAAAGTCAGTGAGGAAGGGAGGAAGAAAGGAAAAGAAGGGAGGGAGAAAGAAAAAAGATATGAAGGAAGAAACGAAGGGAGGCAGGAAGGGAGATAGAAGGACACTTATAAATTAATGACTACCCTCTGGGCATTTAGAAAAATACATTTTTCATGTAATAATGCATTGTGCTTTAGTGATTTGTTCACCTATTAATTTTGAAGTAACGTAACACCCTACCTGGGCAGCTTGCTCTGCCTGTGCCTGAGTGAGCTGGGCTTCCAAATGTGGACTTAATTCCTCCTTCTCCTGGAGTTTAATTCTTATTTTCATCTCTTCCTCTGTAGAATTCTATTCATGCAGAAAATGCTTTCTTTACAAGAATTACAATTAGGATATATTTGATATTTTGTTCTAATTTTCCCTTTACAACCACTTAATTATACTTTTATTTAACTGATGAAAACAAGAAGAACCACCTGACCTAGGTACAAGTAAAGAATCCTAGGGTTTTCCAGCTACACTATGGCCAACCAGTTCCCATTAGAACCACCCTCGCACAGATAACAGCTGTTAACTGTGGATAAGACAGAGGAAAGCCATCTGAAAAGACTGGAGAGCAAGTAAAGCAGGAAAATGCTGGGATGTGATCCTTGGGAAACATGGCACTGAGTTTCCCATTGTGATGGCTTTTTTTCTGAGGGCAAAACCAAGCAGTGCCATGTAGGACCAAACTTTGATTCAAATGCCACAGTCTTGTTGCCTTGAAGATCAAGGTGGTTTTATTCCAGGGTTACAAGGTTGGTTCAACATACATAAATCTATCAGCATAATATATCACACAAATAAAATAAAAAACAAAGACCATATGATTCTCTCAATTGATGCATTAAAAGCTTTTGATAATATCCAGTATCCTTTCATGATCAGAAAACTTATGAAAGCAGACTTAGATCGGTCATTTCTTAAACCGTTGGAGGCCGTTGACAGCAAACCCACAGCCAATATCATACTGAAGGGAGTAAAATGGAAAACATTTCCACTCAGATTTAGAACTTGACAAGGATGCCCATTGTCTCCACTGCTATTCAACATAGTAATGGAAGTCTCAGCCATTGCAATCACTCAAGAGAAGGCAATCAATGTGACCCAAATGGAGTCAGAGGAGAGCAAACACTCACTGTTTGCAGATGATATGATCTTATACCTGGAACGTCCCAGGGACTCAACTGCAATACACTTAGAAGTGATCAATGAATACAGCAGTGTTTCAGGATCCAAAATCAATAATTACAAATCAATAGCTTTTATATATACCAACAATAGTCAAGCTGAAAATATACTCAAGGACGCTATTCCTTTTACAGTAGTGCTCAAGAAGATGAAATATCTGGCAATTAACCTTAAAAATGACATGAAAAATCTTTATAAAGGGAATTATGAAACTCTGAAAAAGAAATAGCAGAAGATGTTAACAAATGGGAAAACATATCATGCTCATGGCTGGGAAGAATCAACTGTTCAAATGTCCATACTACCTAAAGAAATCTACAGATTTAATGCAATCTCTATTAAAATACCATTGTCATACTTCAGAGATCTTGAAAAAATATTACTTTATTTTATATGGAATCAGAAAAAAACCTCAAATAGCCAATACCTTACTGATGAATAAAAACAAATCAGGAGGTATCACATTACCAGATTTCAGGCTAACTGAATAAATCTATAGTGATCAAACAGCAGAGTACTGGCACAAAAAGAGAGAGATTTATGGAACAGAATAGGTAACCAAGACATGAACCCAGCCACTTATTGTCATTTGATCTTTGATAAGCCTATCAAAAGAAATCATTGGGGGAAAGAACCCCTATTTAACAAATGGTGCTGGGTTTACTGGCTGGCAAACTGTAGAAGACTCAAACTGGACTGCCAAATTTCACAATCAGCAAGAATTGATTATCACTGAATAAAATATTTAAACATAAGACATGAAAGTATAAAAATACTAGAAAAGAGTGCAGGGGAATCACTTGAAGAAATTGGCCTGGGAGAATTTTTTATGAGAACCTTCCCACCATCCCCGGCAATTGAAGCAGTACCAAAAATATATTACTAGGATCTGATCAATCTAAAAACTTCTGCATAGCCAAGAGCACAGGGAGTAAAGCAAGCAGACAGCCTCCTTCAGAATGGGAGAAGATATTTGCACGTTATATTTCCAACAAAGGTCTAACAACTACAATCAAATGAGTCAATAAGAAAAGAAAAAACCCGTTTCTTTGTGGGCAAGAGACTTGAACAGAAGCTTCTCTGAATGAGACAGGAAAGAAAACACGTGAAAGAAAAGCTCAACATGCCTAATCATCAGAGAAATGCAAATCAAAACCACTTGGAGATATCATCTAACTCCAGGAAGATTAGCACACATCATAAAATCCCAAACTACAGATGTTGGCGTGGATGTGAAGGGAACACTTGTACACTGCTGGTGGGAATGTAAGCTAATATATCCCTTTTGGAAAGAAGTTTGGAGAATATCAAGGTACTAAAAGTAGACCATTTCATCCTGCAATTTCTCTACTAGGTATCTACCCGAATGATCAAAATTTATTTTACAACAAAGATATGTTCACCAGAATATTTATTGCGCCCAATTCATAATTGCCAAGTTATGGAAGCAGCCCAAATGCCCATTGACCCATGAATGGATTAACAAATTGTGGTATGTGTATAGCATGGAACGGTATGTAGCCATAAAAAAGAGGGAGACTTTACATCATTTATGTTTACCTGGATGGAGCTAGAACATAATCTTCTTAGTAAACTATCTCAAGAATGGAAGAAATAGTATCCAAAGTGCTCAATACTATTCTGAAACCAATATATAATCACCTACACAATCATACTAATAAGAAAACAAAACTATGGTCCAGAGAAAAGGAGAAAAGAGAAGAAGATAGGAGGGGAGGTGGGAGGTTGGGGTGGGGGAATTTGGTGGGACTTCACCTAATGTGCATAATGCAGTGGTACTTTTCAAAACTATTAAGATTAGAGTATAAATGTCTTTCCACAAGAAATAATTAAGTAAGGTGATAGTTATGTTAACAAGTTGGATGTTAGCTTTCCACACTGTATATCAAATCAGCACATTGTACTCCATAAATGCATTAACATACACAGTTTGATTTCATAAAAAAATATAAACTATGCTTTGAAAAGTTAAATAAAGTTACAAATTCAGAAAAAGAAATGTCCTCTCAACATAAACCCTTAAAAGAAACACAACAAAACCCAAAAGAAAACAAAGCAAAACATAAGAAATGTGGAGCCTGGAAAACTAACCAGTGACCCCAAGGGTTGGGCCTAGATAAATTATTGAAACCTACTTCACAAGAGCGAATGAAATTGAGAAGAAGGATCCTAGTGTGTCAAAGGGTAAAACAGAGGAGAATTGAGAAAATGAAAAGGTCTGTTATGCAGAGTGAAATCTGGGCTGACTGTATAACAATAATGTGCACATGTAATATTCCTGCCTCCATGGGCCAAACTCTCCACAAGACTCTCCTCTGCTTGTCTAAATAGCTGGCTGAACATGAGTATCTGGGCTGTAGCCACAGAGGAAAGATGATGAAAATGAATATGGGCATCAAAGCTCTGTTCCACAAAGAGCAGTGCTGCCCTTATTACCATCTGTGTCCCTAGTCTTAAACTGTTTTATGGTAGCAGTTGTAAACTAGAAAGCCTCCCTCCAGGGAGCCCATGGTAATCTAACTCATGCACACAAGAACCCATGAAGCTTCAATCTGCCACTATGTGGCCATAGAGGACACAGAACATTCTGTATAGTGTATTTGAAATGAAGGATTTCAGAGCTGGAACAATCCTTAGAGGTCACCTAATCTTATAACCAATGATGAAATGCCTCCAAAAGATATTAAATATCTTCTGTCACTACTAATTTCCTCTTGTAGTTTTTTTATTATTGTTATTTATCTTCAAGTCTGGGTCACAGTGAGACATTGGATGTCCATGTTTCTGTAGCATTTTTCTTCTCCCTGTGTGCAGCCTATAGTGCAGCTGGACCACAAGCTTACTAAGAAAGGCGCATTTAGTGCTGTATCTACCATCTCAAATGTCTGTGATTAGTGGACATCGGCTTTACTATTCTGCTATGTTGGGAGGCATTTCTGAATGAGAAAATGTACATACATTCCCAGGTCACCATACGTCGGAGTGTGGCTCCCCCCGCTGACATTGTGCCTTCAGTTCTTCTATCTGTTTGTTCAACAGAGTGACTTCACCCTTGGCATGCGGTCTTTGGTTTTTTATTTTTTTATTAGAAACTTTTTTTTCATTCTGCAATGGATGGTCAACAGAGAAACGTTTATTCATCAGTTACCTAGCATATAACCAGAGTTATGTTTGGTAGACGTCATGTTACTTTATTAGGGAAACAGGGACCAGATTCTGTGCTAATCTACATGAAGAGAAAAATCTAAATGAACAGGTATCTGTGCTGTACTAAATGTTCTGCAAGGACAGAAACAATAGTACCTGGTAGGCTCGATCTTTCTGCTGTAGCTGAATGTCCTTCAGTCTGATGATGTTTCTGAGCTCTCCCACCAACTGCTCTGCCCAAGCCAGGGGTTTCACAACACTCTCCTGTGTTCTCTTGGTCAATTTCATCCCAGTTTCCTGAGCTGATTTCTGGTTTTCAGATAAAAAGAAAAAGTGGCCAGCCCAGCAGGGAAAATATATTACCTTCTAACAGGAGTTTCCTGACTCCAACTTCATCTTTAGTTTTGCCCAGCTAATATCCTATTAACTTAAGAATCTTTCAAACTCTGATCCCATAGTAATAATAATAATCCCAGACATTGTATTAAATATTTGAAAAATTTGAAACAAATTTTATAAATGTTATCTCATTTAAAATATTATTCAACTTGTACCAAAGAGAAAATTAAAGGGAAGCATACATTACAAAACATTAAGAAAAAGAGCTCAACATTTTCAGTTAACAGAGTAGTTGAATACAATTCTCTTAACCACAAACCAGTACCGCTTTACTTTTCTAAAACTAACCACTTCCTTTGATTCTTTATCTGGCCCTCAGAAAATACCACATAAATTATGAGAGGATAGGTGGATAAAACTATAAAGGTAAACAGATATTCTCAAGACCAAAAGGTGTCCTAGTACCACCATTTGTCATTTAAATCTTTCCTGTGGAAGATAAGATCTCTACTGCAGGATCAGAAGAAAGTCTTTGTAATCTGACATAGACAAGCCCCTGGAGGGGAATGAAGAAGAATGACCTTTCAAATACCACCTTTGGTTCCCATCACTGCATCTCTTTTCACTACAAGCTTATAGAAAGAGCACCACTTATAATGTTTCAAGACATTTTCAATCCCAGCTTCCACCAGCACCAGGGAGCAAATTCACGCTTTTCTATCTGAAATTTGGAACATATGTTTTATCAGTTTAAATCAGAACAGAGCTACTCACAAAGCTCAAGGGAGCCATCTCATTTTCATATCTTATCTTCTGAAAATCCATGCTCACCAACATTTTCTAATTTTGATAGGGGAAAAAACATAAGAATTTGCAAATTAGACACAGATTTCTCCTACATTTGATAACTGTATCATATGTAAGTGAAAGACAACTGTGCACGTGACATATGTTAGATACAGTCTACTACGTAGTGCTGTCTTCAAGAAGGCATTTGAGTGAGCACAATGTACTCACACACTGTTCTGCTCAGTGACAACTGTGCAGCGATTTGACATTCATCATCATTAATAGCATTTCAAAGATAACATACCAGTATATAATTTGTTGAGCACAAGTATGGTGAAGTACGCCTTAACAGTTATCATTCATGCCTTTACCTTAAGGCAGTTTCATTCAAAAACATGAAGTTATTACTCCTTCTTCCTCTGCCAGACTATTATTCTTTCCCACTTTTTAAAACAAACTCCGTGATTTTCCAAAATGTTGCTTACCAGACACCATTGTTACCAGAAGCTTTTAGGTGGTCACTAAAATTTAAATATAAACATCATTTAAAGTGTATAGCACTAAATGGATATATTAGAAAAAAAGAATAAAGAGAAAATAATAACTTATGCTGCTTCTGTAGGAAACCAGATGAAAAAGCAAATTGATTCTAAAATGTAACCAGAAAAGAGGAAATAAAAATTAGAGCAGAAATTAATAAAATAGAAAAATAGAGAAAATATCCTTTCAATAAAACCGAAAGGAAATTATTTGAAAAGATCAATAAAATTGTTAAAACTGTAGTCAGCTAACCAAGATAAACCAGGTAAGACACAAAGTATTGACATCATAATTGAGAGAGGAGATGTCATTGCTGATTTAACAAACATTAAAAGATAATAACCATGTGAAGTGGCTCACGCTTGTAATCCTAGCCCTCTGGAAGGCTGAGGCATGTGGATTGCTTGAGCTCAGGAGTTCAAACCAGCCTGAGCAAAAATGAGACTATACCTCTCCTAAAAATAGAAAAATGAGCTGGGTGTCTGTAGTATCAGCCACTCAGGATGCTGAGGAAGGAGGATCACTTGAGCCCAAGGGTTGGAAGTTGCCATGAGCTAAGACACCAGGACATTCCACCCAGGTACATTGACTGTGACTATGTCTCAAAAAACTAAAAACCTCAAACCAAAGGTAAAAAAATACTCAAAGGTGATAATTTTAAGAGGCTCTGAATCCCAGAATAATGGAGGCCTCCCACTTTGGAGATCCTCAGAGATGCATCAACTTTCTTGAAAACCAAGGAGGCAATGGGCAGTGCCTGTGGCTCAAAGGAGTAGGGTGCCGGCCCCATGTACCAGAGGTGGCAGATTCAAACCCAGCCCAGGCCAAAAACAAACAAAAAAACCAAGGAGGCAACTTCATGTGCTCTTCAAATCAGGTAGGTGTTTTCTGTAGACAAGATAATTTTTATTTAATGTTATTCTTTCAACTTAATATTTTTTGCATATTTTATATGTGATAATGTCCTGCACCACCAACAGTTAAATATATGAGGTTCAAGGCTCATACTTGTTTTAGTGATAGGGTGTGCAATTAAAATGTGTAGAAACTAGTGCCATAGTTAAGGAAGTGAAGACAAAAGCACTAAATGCATTCCATGGTTAAGGGACAGAAAGAGAAAGCTGTGAAGCACTTAACACACAATGTCTGCAATTTGGAGTAATTTTCAACTTTTTCGATTCCAAGACAAATTGCTACCATTTATCCGACAGAATTATTTGTGGAATTTTGACCATTTATATGCATTCTAACCATCTCAATTTTATCAACTAATGCTCTGGAAAGGCCTAATAGTCTTTCTGTAAGGATTTCTCCATTGACATCTGGTATAGAACCATAAATGATCATATAAGTGCTCTGATAGCTTCCAAATATCTCCAAATACTTACCCAACATTTTAATATCACCCCTACTCTTAAAATGTACTCTGCTCTTAAACCAACCAGAGCTCTTTAAATAAGACAAATGAATTCCTGATTCCTCCAGGGACTCACCCTCCCCTTCTCCTGCATAACAACACAATAAACATATTCCACACATTTAATGAAAACATAACATCAATATCATTCTCACGGTCATTCCTCTAATAACCTGGCGACCTCTGTATGCTTCCAGGGATTTGAGTGTTGTTAGGAGTGCGGATATCATCTTTCTCCTCAACTCTTCCAAGAATCCAATTAGCATTAGCAGTATAACTGGACAGGCCTTTGTTTGCATTCAAATCTCCAATGCCTTTGTGGACTCTACCCTCAAGAAATGTGACTTGTCCTGGCTGGGCGCCTATAGCTCAACCGGCTAAGGCGCCAGCCACATACACCTAAGGTGGCGGGTTCGGATCCCCAGCCCGAACCGCCAAACAACAATGACGGCTGCAACCAAAAAATAGCCAGGCGTTGTGGCGGGCGCCTGTGGTCCCAGCTACTTGGGAGGCGGAGGCAGGAGACTCACTTGAGCCCAGGAGTTGGAGGTTGCTGTGAGCTGTAATGCCACGGCACTCTACCCAGGGGGACAGCTTGAGGCTCTGTCTCAAAAAAAAAAAAAAAGAAAAGAAAAGAAATGTGACTTGTCCTTATCTTGATGTCCTTTTGGGATACTAAGTATGTTTGTGGTCCTCCCCCCCTTCTACTTCTCTTAAGCCACCTTCATCTCATCCAGCTCCACCTCTTCCATCTGCTCCTCTTCTTCCCTCCTCACCTACTCTCCCTGTCTTCCTCCCTCCTTCTCCTCCATCACCAGGTTTAAAATCATATTGCATCAATACTCTCCCTCCATGATATTGAAAACTACATTATTCCATTTTATCCTCCTCCTACTCCCATTACAGAGATTTCACTGTTGGTGGGATTACAGGCACCATTCTCCTCATGGTTCCAGAAATGACTTAATATCAGCAAGATCACTGGGCAAGCCTCTGTCTCCATCAAAGTATTTAAAGTTTTTAAGACTTCTACCTTACAGACCCTTGATTTGTTAACATCCAGCCACACTTATGGGACAATAAGGTTGTTGAGGACCCCATTGTGGGAGTCTGGGAGACTCTAACTGCTCTGGGAACAAAGTCATGTGTACATGAGTAACTGGGATGCTTTTTCTGTTATCTGTCAGAGAAGAAACAATGGAGGGGTGGAAGGGCAGCTAAACAGGAGAATGTCCTCCAAGGGTGCAGAGAGACTGCAAGCCACTGAAAGGACCAAAGAGGCAGGGCCATTACACAACTATGCCTGGTAGGTGAAGAGAGATGGGTGAAAAAGTAACTGGATCCCAGGCTGAATCCAGGAGACATTGGTTGGGAAGGGAACTGGCATGTAGCTGCTTTGGTGGCCCACTTAGGACCCTGTTTCCAGGTAGTGGTTACTTAACTCCAAGAGAGGAGTTCGGGAGATTCCCACACTCAGCTGAAAGTAAGTCAATGGAAGTATGGCTTCCCCCTTCCCAGTTTAAGGTACCTGAGCTCGGGAGCCTGTAAGAGACACCCATCACAACCATGTCTGCCACGGAGTGAGCCACTCACGATTGGGTTGGAAGGTAACATTAGAGCATCAGCCATTCGTTGGAAGGGCATTACCAGGGTGACC
>NW_003852476.1:8849307-8854587 GCF_000181295.1 Otolemur garnettii | reverse complement strand
ATTTTACCTTAGCCCTCTGAATCATGTCTAAACTGTCTCAGATTCAAGTTTCTATTCCATCTGCAGAATCCAGGTCTCTGGAAGAAAAATGATTAAACTTTTTCTGTAGAGGGTAGAAATGTGTTGTTATTCAGGAATGAGGCAACAGTAAGAAACAAAGATGCAACAATAGTGGATCACTTTGACCACGACAGTGCCCCTTTCCAACTGCTGACACATCTCTTAACATCAATGTCTTTAAGGAAAAATCTGAATTTCCTCATCCATGTATAGATGTCTTTCTCAAAGACATGGGCCAGACCATGTCCACTGCCTGATATCACTACATTTTTCCTTTAGAAAGCAGAAGGCAGAAGGCACTATCTGGAGGTAATGGTGTCAATTGAACCCACATTTCACCGGGAAAATGGCATCCTCCTCCACCACTTCTTCCCCTCCTCCTTGTATTCCTCATCCTCCTAGTACTGGGCATCATCCTCCTCCTCATAGTCCTCCTTCTGGTCTTCGTCTGGTTCCACCTCCTTCTCACCCACGTCCACCTCTAGCACCCCCTCCTCCAGTTGCACCTCCTACTCCTCCTCACCTGCCCTTCCCGAGATCTCACTGTTGGGGGATCTCAAACACCATCCTTCCTTTCTCAGCTTCCCACCAATCCATTAGCCTTGGTAGGATCACTGGATGGGCCTCCTTTTGTATTAATACCACAAATGTTTCTATGAGAACTATCCTCAAGAAATGTAATTCATTTGGGTCCTGCCTCTCTCTTGGGATGGTAAGTTTGTTTAGGACCTGAGTGGAGGTGCCCAGAATCGGGTCACTCATATGAGTTGCCATGTATGGAGGCCACCTATAGCAGGCTGCTCTGAGAACAAGGCCATGCACATTGGGCTTTTTCCCATATCCCTCAAAGGGAAGCATCCTGAGTTGAGGGAGTGGGTCATGGCAGGCAGACAGGAGAATGTGCTCCAAGGCAGTGCAGAGAGACCACAAGCCCCTGAAAGGGCCAAAGAGGCACTACGGTTAGCACAACTATGCCTGGTAGGTGAGGAGAGATGGGTGAACTCACTGGATACCAGGATGAATCCAGGAGACATGGGGTGGGCAGGGACCTTGAGTGTGGCTGCTTTGGTAGCCCACTTAGGAACCTGTGGCCAGGTGGCAGTTAACGAAGTGACAGAGAGGAACTGGGGAGAGTTTCCCTCTCACTTGAACGTAGTTATCAATGGAGGCTACAGCTTCTCTCCTCCTAATTTAAGCTGCCTCAGCTCAGGTGCCTGTAAGAGATAGCCACCACTGCTGAGTCCACCACAGAGTGAGTCACTCATGGTGACTCATCAGAGCATCAGCCAATGAGGACTGTCAGAAGGGCGTTACCAGGGCGACCAGGCACACCCTCTTGGTGACCAACAACCATCCAAAAACGATGGATTTGAGGTAAATTTATCAACTGTCATTAATTTGTTTTAGGTCAGAAAAAGAGAGAGAACCATCCTAGAGAAGGTCCTAATAATCACACCGAAAATGGAACCAGACTTTGTTTGGGAATCCAATTAAGTGACCCTGCAAGAGCCCAGTGAGATTACCCGGGGAGCTACACCTCCATTCAGGCTTCCTGTTCACACTTCTGATCATAAAGATTCAAGTAGCAAAACTATCTGAAAACCCTTCACTTTGAAAAATAATTCATCACATACCACTATGCCCCCAATTTTACCTTAGCCCTCTGAATCATGTCTAAACTGTCTCAGATTCAAGTTTCTATTCCATCTGCAGAATCCAGGTCTCTGGAAGAAAAATGATTAGACTTTTTCTGTAGAGGGTAGAAATGTGTTGTTATTCAGGAATGAGGCAACAGTAAAAGAAACAAAGATGAGACAAATGTGGATCACTTGGAATAGGACAGTGCCCCTACTGAACTACTCACTCATCTCTTAACATCAATCACTAAATGTTTTGTCCTGATTTAATGAAACATATTTTCTTTTTTCTTTTTCAGTTATTGGCTGGGGCCGGGTTTGAACCAGCCATCTCTGGTATATGGGCCTGGAACCCTACTCCTTGAGCCACAGGCACCACTTCTTTCAACCTCAATCTCATTAAGGGAAAACCTGTATTTTCTCATACAAGTATAGATGTCTCCTTCAAAGACATGGGCCAGAATTCCATTGAATGGAGTTCATTGCACTCTCCCCCTCCACTTTGGCCTCCAGCAAAAGACTCATATAATGTGGGTTTATCATCTGAACAATAAAATCAATCCAGTACCCAAAATTCATAACAACAAAGAGATCTCTAGTCTAGAAACAGAAGAGAATTTGAAAAATTCATTACCTTCATGATTAAGCTCTTTGGTAACTAGAAATAGAACAAATTCCGAGACCTACTAAAAGCATTCAGTGAAAAATCTGCACCCCTACTCCCAGAAGGCAAAAGTATGTTGATATTGAAGGGAAACATTATTCAATTCTCATGAAATTGGATATAGTATTCATAAAAGGTACAATATAAAAGGAAAAATAAATTCTCCTTGCTGGAAACAAAGAAGTAAGAATTGTGTTTTGTAGATGTTGATTTTCATTTCCTTGCAAAAATGTCTAGGGATAGAATTACTCGGATAGAGAGTAAAAGTATTAACTTTATAAGAAACTGCCAGAAATCTTCCCAAGAGATTTTCACACTCCTACCTGCAATGTGTGAAGATTGTAGTTGCTCTGTGTCTTTGCAGACATCTAGTATTGATCCTTTTCATTGTAGCTGTTTCATTGTGGGCAAAATTGCACTTGTGGTTTTAATTTTTATTTCCCTGATAAATAATGTTAAGCATATTTTCATATGATTATTCCCATTCTGGTGTCTGTTGCAAAGTACCTCACATCTTTCACACAATTGCATTTTAGTTTTTCTTATTAGTGAGTTGTAAAAGTTCTCTTTATAGTCTATGAAAAGTCCTTTGTTAAATATCGTAAATATTTTGTCACAATCTCTGGTTTGCCTTTTGGTTTTTTTGTTGTTCATTTTAGAGAAAGTTTCCCTCTGTTCCCCATGCTCTAGTGTGATGGCATCATCATGACTCACTGCAACCTCAAACTTCTGGGCTCATGTGATCCTTGTGCCTCAACCTCCCACATAGCTGGGACTATAGGCATGTGCTACACACCTGGCTGATGTTTATATGTTTTGTAGAGAAGAAGTGCAGCACTATGTTGCTCAAGCTGGTCTTGAACTGCTAGCCTCAAGTGATCCTCCTTCCTGGGCCTCTCAAAGTGCTAGGATTATAGGCAGGACACACCATGTCCAGCCCCTTTTTATATTCTTATTGGAATATGCATTATGATGAATAGACATTTTACATTTTGATGAATTCCAATTTACCAATTTTTTTTTTTTTTTATGTTTTGTGCTTTTATGAGAGGGCTCTCTAAAAATTCTCTGCCTTCCTCAGGCTTTGGAGAATCTTCTGTTTTCTTCTAGAAGCTTTATTTTTTTACTTTTACATTTAGTTTTATGAAGGGATACTTATTTTAATGTAGCAATAGGAATATTATAAGGATTGGATTTAAATCTAAATCTTCCAGAAGACTGCCCACCTAAAGAGGAATAAAAACTAATTTATTTCAGGGCAGAGGCAAGATGGCTAACTGGAGCCAGCTTTCCACAGAGGTTCGTATCCAGAAGGAGAGTTAAAGGACAGAAGTATAGCAAGTAAGCTGATGGTTTGGAGCTGAGCCAAGAGAGAATGTTGAGGAATGCACATCCACCCTGCTGAGGAAAGCTGTGACCACCAAGGAAACAAACAATAGGTACAAAATCCATCACCAAGCAGACGAGATACCCCTCCCCCATGAGAACAGCTCACTGTATACTTTGTACAACAAGCAAGCAGATGGCTTCACATCAGAATTCTACCAAAGCTTTAAAGAGGAACTAGTACCTATATCACTTAATATAGCAGCATCACAGGTTACAAAAGCAACACCCATAAATCTGTAGCCTTTATATATACCAACAATAGTAGAGTTGAAAAAACAGTCAAAGACTCTATTTCACTCACAGTAGTGCCAAGGAAGATGAAATATTTGGGAGTTTCCCTAAGAAAGACCATGAAAGATCTCTGTAAAGAGAACCATGAGGTGTAATCACTAAGAAGCTGAGGCACTTGCATCTCCCAAAATGCTGGATTACCTCGGTGCCAATCAGCAGAAAACCAAAGAGGATGAGAAGGACAACGAACCCATCTGAGCTCTGGATGAGGGGGATATTGCCTTGCTGAAAACTTTCGGTCAGAGCACTTACTCTAGGCAGATCAAGCAGCTTGAGGATGATATTCAGCAACTTCTTAAGAAAATCAATGAGCTCAATGGCATTAAAGAGTCTGACACTGGCCTGGCCCCACCAGCACTCTGGGATTTGGGCACAGATAAGCAAATGCTCCAGAGTGAACAGCCTTTACAGGTTGCAAGGTGTACAAAGATAATCAATGCTGATTCAGAGGATCCAAAATACATTATCAATGCGAAGCAGTTTGCCAAGTTTGTGGTGGACCTCAGTGATCAAGTAGCATCTACTGACATTGAAGAAGAGATGAGAGTTGGCATGGACAGAAATAAATACCAAATTCACATTCCACTGCCACCTAAGATTGACCCAACAGTTACCATGATGCAGGTGGAAGAAAAGCCTGATGTCACATACAGGGATGTTGGTGGCTATAAGGAACAAATTGAGAAATTGAGAGAAGTATTTGAAACCCCACTACTTTCTCCAGAGAGATTTGTTAACCTTGGTATTGAGCCTCTCAAGGGTGTGCTGCTCTTTGGTCCCCCAGGCACAGGCAAGACACTCTGTGCTCAAGCAGTTGCTAATAGGACTGATGCTTACTTCATTCGTGTTATTGGATCCGAACTTGTACAGAAATATGTTGGTGATGGGGCTCAAATGGTTCGTGAGCTCTTTGAAATGGCCAGAACAAAAAAAGCCTGTCTTATCTTCTTTGACAAAATTGACACTATTGGAGGGGCTAGGTTTGATGATGGTGCTGGAGGTGACAATGAAGTGCAGAGAACAATGTTGGAACTAATCAATCAGCTGGATGGATTTGATACTTGAGACAATATTAAAGTGCTAATGGCAACTAATACTGACACTTTGGATCCAGCACTGACCTGACACTTTGGATCCAGCACTGATGAGGCCAGGGAGGCTGGACAGAAATAATGAATTTAGTTTACCTGATTTAGAGGGTCTAACTCACATCTTTAAGATTCACGCTTGTGTTTATCT
>NW_003852476.1:8826609-8848670 GCF_000181295.1 Otolemur garnettii | reverse complement strand
ATACTTTGTTTTATATGGAATCATAAAAAAACACAAATAGCCAACACGTTGCTCAGAAATAAAAACAAAGCAGGAGGAATCATGCTACCAGACTTCACACTATACTATAAATCGATAGTGATAAAAAGAGCATGGTACTGGCACAAAAACGGAGAGGTAGATGTGTGGAACAGAATAGAGAACCAAGAGATGAATGCAGCTACTTACTTTGATCTTTGATAAGCCAACTAAAAACATTCAGTGGGGAAAAGATTCCCTATTTAACAAATGGTGCTGGGTGAACTGACTGATGACCTGCAGAAGATTGAAACTGGACCCACACCTTTCACCACTCACTAAGATAGACTCTTAGTGCATTAAAGATTTACACTTCAGACATGAAACTATAAAAATACTAGAAGAGAACGCAGGGAAAACACTTGAAGAAATCAGTGAATATTCTATGAGGAGGATCCCCTGGGCAATTTAAACAACACAAAAAATACATTACTGGGACCTGATCAAACTAAAAAGCTTCTGCACAGCCAAAAATACAGTAAGTAAAGCAAGCAGACAGCCCTCAGAATGGGAGAAGATATTTGCAGATTATGTCTCTGACAAAGGTTGAATAACCAGAATTCACGAGAACTCAAACATATTAGCAAGAAAAGAACAAGTGATTCCATCTCAGGGTGGGCAAGGGACTTGAAGGGAAATGTCTCTGAAAAAGACAGGTACACAGCCTACAGACATATGAAAAACTGCTTATCATCCTTAATCATCAGAGAAATGCAAATCAAAACCACTTTGAGACATCACCTAACTCCAGTAAGATTAGCCTACATCACAAAATCCCCAAAACCAGAGTTGCTGGCATGGATGTGGAGAAAAGGAAACACTTCTTCTGCACTGCTGGTGGGAATGAGAACTAATTCGTTCCTTTGGGAAAGATGTTTGGAGAACACTTAGGGATCTAAAAATACACCTGCCATTAGATCCTACAATTCCTCTACTAGGTATATATCCAGGAGACCAAAAATCACTTTACAACAAAAATATTTGCACCAGAATGTTTACTGCAGCTCAATTCATAATAGCTATGTCTATTATGGAACATAGACATAGAAGAATGGAAGATGCCCAAGTGCTCATCAACCCATGAATGGATTAATAAATTGTGGTATATCTACACCATGGAATGTGATGAAGCCTTAAGAAAAGATGGAGACTTTTCCTTTTTCGTGCTCACATAGATAGAGCTAGAACATATTCTTCTTTGCAGAATATCTCAAGAATGGAAGAAAAAGTATCCAATGTACTCAGCCCTACTATGAAACCAATTTCTAGCTTTCATATGAAAGCTATAACCCAATTATAGCCCAAGAAGAAGGGGAGAGGGAGAAGAGGGGAGGAGGGAGGTTGGGTAGAGGGAGAGTAATTGGTGGGACCACAACTACGGTGCATTTTAGTTAAATTTACAGTATAGAATACAAATGTCTTTTTTTTGCAGTTTTTGGCTGGAGGTTGGTTTGAACCTGCCACCTCTGGTATATGGGGCTGATGCCCTACTCTTTTGAGCCACAGGTGCTGCCCAAATATAAATGTCTTAACACAATAACTAAGAAAATGTGGTAAAGGCTATGTTAACCAGTTTGATGAAAATATTTCAAATTGTATATACAATCACACATTGTACCCCTGGATTGGGTTAATGTACACGCCTGTGATTTAATTAAATTTTTTGATATTAGAAAGTTTTTAATTAATTTTTTTCATATTAGAAGAACCTTTTATCCAATAAAAAAAAAGAAGAACCTTTTTTCTTACTGTGACAACAATAATAGCTACAATACTATGATTATATTTCATTCTTTTCTTTTAGGACTTTAATTTGTAGAAGTGAATAAAACTAAATTTGGAAGATAGGATGCCTATAGCTGTAGAAAGAAAGTATGCTCATATTAGAAAAAGATTGTATCATCTGGGATACTGCCATACTCTGACAGTGGAGAGTTTACCATTAGCACAAAATCTTTTCAGGTAAAGACAAAAATACAGTTCTCAACCTATATAATCCTTAATCTGCTTTCACAATTTTTGATTGAACTTCATGCTTCAGTAAAGAAAAGAGTATATTTTTGAAGTCTTTAAATCATCTGAAGCTCAGCTAATCTTCCTTGAATCCTACTCCCTTGTCCTCAATCAAGGTTTCATCATTGTATAACTCTAGCAATCACCGTTCATACTGAACTGTTCATAGCAAACATTTCTGAAGTTTTTCTCTGACTAGGAGTACAATATTTTTGGTTTCTAATAAAGGGACCAGATACATGTCTTAAGTTCTGTGTCTGCTTCACAGTCATGCATCATTTAACGAGGGAGATACATTCTCAGAAATGTATCATTAGGTGATTTTGTGAAGGGCATATCATGGAGTGTACTTAGAGTTGATGGTGCCTACTACACATTGAGGTTATGTGGTATAGCCTGTGGCTTCTAGGGTGCAAACCCTTACAGCATGTTACTGTGCTGAATACTATAGGCAGTGTAACACAATAGTAGATACTTGTGTATGCAAATATACAAAAGTTACAATAACAATACAGCATAAAGAAAGGAAAAATGGAATACCTATATAGGGCATTTACCAGGAATGGAGCATATAAGACGGAAAGAGACGGTGGGTGAGGCAGGGAGTGGTGAGTGAATGTGAAAGCCTCAGACATCACTGTACACTTCAGTTCCACTGAATTCATTTAAAGCATTTTTTTCTTGGAAGCCAGGCATGGTGGCTCATACCTTGTAATCCTAGCACTTTGGGAGGCTGAGGTCAGTGGATCTCTTAAGGTCAGAAATTTGAGACCAGCCTTAGAGAGACCCCATCTCTAAAAATAGCTGGGCATTGTGGCCAGTGCCTGTAGTTTCAGCTCCTTGGGAGGCTGGAGCAAGAGAATCACTTGAGCCCAAAAGTTTGAGGTTGCTGTGAGCGTGACACCATGGCACTCTACAGAGGGCGACATAGTGAGACTCTTTCCCTAATGAAAAAAAAAGAGAGAGAGAGTTCCTGGGGAGGAAAAGAAACATGTGGATTAGATTTTTAGAATTAAAATTGCTGTAAAGAGTATGAAATGCTGTATCTGAACAAATGCTCTTAAAATAACTTTTTTCTCTTACTGAAAATTAAAGTATAAAGTAAGGTGAAAGCTGTATATCACTCTGATTGTTTAATAGTTGGTCTTTGAGCAGTAGCTCTTATGTACCAACCATGCTAGGGACAGAAAAATAAATAAGAATTCCTGCTATGGATGGCTCGGTATCCGTAGCTCAGGGGTTAGGGTGCCAGCCACATACACAGAGGTAGGCGGGTTTGAACCCAACCTGGGCCTGCTAAACAACAATGACAACTACAACAAAAAACTACCTGGGCATTGTGGTGGGCACTTGTAATCCCAGCTACTTGGGAGGCTGAGGCAAGAGAATTGCTTTAGCCCAAGAGTTAGAGGTTGCTGTGAGCTGTGATGCAACAATACTCTACCGAGGGTGAGAAATGAAACTCCATCTCAAAAAAAAAAGAAAGAAAGAAAGAATTCCTGCTATGGGATAGTCTAGCAGGAAAGATAAATTTCAAAACAAGAAATGACATGATAATACAAACGCAATGCAGTTGGCCCTCCATATTTGCTGATTAAAGAGAAAAAAACCATTAAAAAGTAACAATACAGCTATTTATGAGACACTTATATTAGGTATTATAAGTAGAGATGATTTTCAGTGTATGTGTGCAGGTTATATGGAAATACTATGGCAATTTAAACACAGGACTTGAGCATCCTTGGATTTTGGTTCTTTGGGGCTCCTGGAACCAATCCCCTGAAGTTACTGAGGGGAGAGATGACTATATATATTTTTGGTTAATTCAATAGTTGAGGAGAGCTTAAACTTAAAAGATTTATTTCTTAGATGGTTTATAGTTGAAAACAATCTCCTTAAAATACCACTCCCTTTTCTTCTGTATTCAAACCAATTAATATTGAGTGTCTAAAATGCTTTGCCCTGGGAACACAACACTCAAGATAGACTTAGTTACCTTCATGGACCTTCCTGTCTGGCAGGAAAGGTCTTGAAAGACAGGAGACTTTAGGGATTAAAGTCCTTGGGAAACTGAAAGGAATCTAGGCCTGTGAACAGGAGCAATAAACTTCTCTGTACTTTCACACGGTCTGCTTTTAACACCACCTTTCTGGCCATAATTCACGTTTACAGGTCACAAAAGTCATAGAATTTTAGAACTAGAAGGCACCACAAAACTTAGTTGATTCCATTAATGATGCTGCCACTTGGAAAACTAAGGCTCAGGGATATATAAGGATCTCCCTAAGGTTACACAGCTAATTAGTCACTTCTACACGATGCAGTGTGCCAGGGAAATATTTAAATAAGACTGTTTTGAATTTCAGTCATTATCACAAATTTTTACAGAGGCCCAAAGGTCTAACCACATTTCCCCCCCAGTTCTGAAATAAAGTCAAAGTAAAAAGGTATTTGATAACCCTTCTGGCTCTGCCAGCAAATCTTCTGAATCCTGACCTCCTACACTTTATTGGGTTTCATTGTGATGAGCTTCTATAGTATCCCTTCATACTACATGCCATGCTTGTAATTTTGATGAATGGCTGTCTGTAGTGAGAAGAAAGAACTGAAGGCACCAACAGTGGATGCAGGGAGACCAATTAGAGATTAGTCCAGGTGTCAATGAGGGGATGGTGAGAAGTTGATGGATTATAGAGTTTTAGCAAGTAGGATATATAAGACCTAGCAATTGGGGTGGTGCCTGTAGCTCCACGGGTAGGGTGCTGGCCCTATATACCAAGGGTGGTGGGTTCAAACCTAGCCCCAGCCAAACTGCAACAAAAAAATAGCCCGGCATTATGATGGGTGCCTGTCCTCCCAGCTACCTGGGAGGATGAGGCAAGGTAATCACCTAAGCCCAGGAGTTGGAGGTTGCTGTGAGCTGTGTGATGCCACAGCACTCTACCATGGGTGATAAAGTGAAACTTTGTCTGCACCAAAAAATATAAATAAAAATAAACCAGCAATTGTATAGGGCAGGGCCTAGGAGCTAGCTATTAGGTTTCTGATTTGAGTACATGATAGATGCCGGTGTTTGAGATAGAGAATATTGACGATTTGGTGGTTGAACAAGTCAGTCACAAGAAGATCCTTTATCATGACAAGATAAATTTGTTGGGCAACTTTTGTTTGAACCAAAAGCTAAATTTTGCAAACTCCTCTTTAGATATCATATGTAGATGAATTTGTGCTGAGTTATCAGCTGATGTCTCAAAGAAAATCTACTTGATTAATCAAATATAGTTTTGTTTCAGCTATAAGTTTCTCTTAAAAAATGAAATACAAGGCTCAGCACCTGTGGCTCAAGTGGCTAAAGTGCCAGCCACATACACCTAAGGTGGCAGGTTCAAATCCAGCCCAGGCCCACCAAACGACAATGACGGCTGCAACCAAAAAATAGCCGGGCATTGTGGCTGGTGCCTGTGGTCCCAGCTACTTGGGAGGCAGAGGCAGGAGACTGACTTGAGCCCAGGAGTTGGAGGTTGCTGTGAGCTGTGATGCCATGGCACTTTACCCAGGGGGACAGCTTGAGGCTGTCTCTCAAAAAAAAAAAAAAAATGAAATACAAGCCAAAAATAATATAATGGAAGTGGGGATAATTGTATAGTATGGAATGCTAGCTGTGTTTAATTTTATTAGTTAAAATTGAGTGGGAAGGGAGACGAGACTAGCACTTAAGACCACAGGTCCCAAGAGAAGCTAAGAAGAGGAGACATGTGGGTCATTTGAGATAATGGTTTTCAATAAAAGTGAACTTTGAAGTTTCCCTACATTTGTATTAAACAGTTGTCAACAACTATCTGATAAGCATAACTATGGTGTACATTTATGCTATCATTTCAAAAACATTCAAGAGTAAAAGCACATTCAGAGCTCCAGTGGGAAAGAGTATCTCCTTCCATTATCTCTTGATAATTCAAACCTATGAAGTACCTACACATGGTAACATGTTTGTTAAGCTGAAGCTCCTCATTCAATTTCCCCATCTTGGTAGGTTTATTTTAAAATCATGAGTAAAACAGAGCCTCAACCTATTCTCTCAAGCTAAGGATCTAAAAATAAGGCTTTGTAATGGGGGTCTCCAGCCAATCCCCATAACTAAGGAATAAACACTCCAAGGTATTCTTCTGAGTTCTATAAGTAGCCATCCTATCAAAGATAACTAAAGAAAATCTGGAGACAATAAAAAACAAAGTGATAAACTGATGACGGTCATCAGTCTCAAGAGCCTATCAAAGAGTTCGAACTGACTCAGGGCAAAAACAATGTGGGCCCAGAGTATTTCCTGGGTAAAGTCACTAAGCTTTGGGAGGGTAACGATGCCCCAAGCAGTACTCACAGCCTGGCTCCGAAACCCAGCCTGGCCCCACACCCTCACCTCGCTCCAGGGCACATAGCCCCCCTCTCTTCCCTCCACCTGACATTTTCCTACCCCATTTGCCAGGGCTGCCCACCAGCCCAACCTCCCCTGCTCCCCAAACCCCAGCTCCCAATAACCCACATCCAAGTCAGCCGTGGTGTGTTCCAACTCCCACTTCACCCCCAGTGATCCCCACCTCTTATCATATGCACAGGGACTTGCAGCCCAGCTGACAGTGTTTCAACGGAGTTGTTAATTGAGATCACACCTGCAGAGAATTAAAACAGCCAGTTAGAAGCTTTAGGAGCCCTCTCGGCTCACTCTGAGGCCAATTACCCAGAGACTTCCATCAACTAAGCTCTGGGGGAAAATTGGTGCTCCTGAGGTGGAACCGAGGTGTGAGGGGGTTGAACAGCTGATGGGGGTCAAAGATCACACGTTGGTGTCACCAGGAAAGCAGTCTCATAGTGGGTGTGTTGGGGTGAAAGAGAAGCAAACCTAACTGCATTCTGTTGTTTTGCTGTTCCTGAGAGTCAGTGGGCGGCAAAGCAGGCCTCATTCTATTCTGTTGTTTTGCTACATTTTATTGCTTTGGAAGAAAACCGGTTCCGTTTGCCTCCCCACCCTTCACATGGTATTGTAAATGTACCTGATTAGAACTGTTAGAATTATTAATATTGTGTAGAAACATTGTGTACAGTCATCAGGCTCAAGTCTCAATTCTACACAATTAATATTGTGTAGAAACTAACATTTTTGTGACAACAACCCTCATGGTTATGTTAAGGTAGTCTTCATGCCATCTGTTTATGATAGGAAAATGCTAAAAGAGCAAGTTTGACTCCACTTTTCTGTTATATTTCCTTCTCTATCCTATTTTATTGCCTTAGAAACTGGTTCCTGACTGCACTCCTGATTATATCCTTGCTGATTACTGTGTTTCCCCACAAATAAGACCTACCCAAAAAATAAGCCCTAGCAGGATTTCTATGCATTTGTTAAATATAAGCCCTACCCCAATAATAAGACCTAGTGATGGGCACGGTTATGCAGATACACTACATAGCCACGCCAAGCATTTCGGCGTGGACAGTAAGACATCCCCTGAAAGTAAGCCCTAGTGTGTCTTCTTGAGAAAATATAAATATAAGACAGTGTCTTATTTTCGAGGAAACACAGTATTGCTTTTTGTGATCATGCCATTTACAACCCCCCACCTGCAATTCCTCTGCCCTACACTACTGTGGAACATTATGGATTATATTTGTTTTGTAGAAAGTTACTAAGTGGTCTCATGATCATAACATTGTAAACTGACTAAACTGCCACACTCTCATGATGTTGCAGGAAGACGAGGCCCAGTGGAGAGAAAGAGCACCCAAACACCATGTTTATAAGAGAAAGGGCTTTAGTCACCAGCTGGGAGTTTACAGCATAGGAGAATTCCAAATGGCTGCACTCCCCAACTGGCTTGGTTTTTCCCTTTTTATCAACAATCAAAAAGTTCCACCCCACAGGTACCCTTCTCATTGACCAGTTTGAATCAAGTGGAAGATGCTATTCTAGCCCCTACAAAATTACAGGATTTCACAGAACTTGGAAATTTGCAAGTTCCAGCAAGTTAAGTTTACAAATTCCCAAGAGGTAAGTCACCATGGAGAGGACTCTGCTGGTGTATCTTTGTGGTCTCCTTAAGAAGACCCATTCTCCTAGACCTCACCCTTTTCCGGTATCCTCTCTTAGTGATCTCCCCAACTTGTTTTTGCCCCTCGTGATTTCCCCTAAACTGCTGTTTTTCCACTTCTATGACTGTTTATCTCCCCCCTGGAAATATTCTGCCTTATAAAAGTCAGAGCCCCAATCAACTCGGGGCTGCTCTCAAAAACTCCATGTTGGGACACTGAGGCAGTCACTGGCCACCTCTTCCATAAAGGACTCTTCTTTAATTTAACTTGCCTGGTTGTGTGGTCTTTGGGGGAGCTCCTGGCAATGCTCCATCACTGTTTCTGTTGCAATCTTTTGCATCGATTGGTCCCACATATGGTGACCTGCTTAGGAAACCTGGAAAACTTTTTCTTTCTGTAAAGAATTCTTGGCGGGAAAACAGTTTCTTCTCCTCAATAACACTTATAGAGCTACCCGGGAAAGAAGTTTACCACCTTCCACAACGCCTTGCATCCCAGAAGTTTCATCTGCAAGTTCCTTCTTATAAACACTTCAGCCTTTTTGCAGTGCAATCTCCACCAGAGAATAATCGGATTGGTTGCACACGTGACTCTCTGAACACTCCTGGTGAGGGAACATAAGTACACACAAGTTTCTAACCAAGGTAAGTGAGCATGCCAAGAGCCACTTCACTGTGTGCACAAACTCAGTGAGACTAGAAATTTACCCCCTGCTCCAGCATATAACCGGCAGTATGCTTCGCACCCAAGTCCTCATCTACCCTTTCTGCCAGTGTGCATCCAGACAGCACTCCTCTTGCACAACACCTGAGTCCTCACATCCCCTTTCTGCCAGTGTGCATTCAGAGAACACTGCACTCCCAGCACACCCAAGTCCTCACCTCACATTTCTGCTAGTGTACATCCAGACAGCACTCTTCTCCCAGTGGACCTAAGTCCTCATCTCGCCTTTCTGCGAGTGAACAATTACACAGCACTCCACTCCCAGAGGTCCCCAGCCCCCACCTTGCATTTCTGCTAGTGTACATCCAGACAGCACTCCTCCCTTAGAGGTCCCGAATCTTCACCTGTCCTGTCTGCCATGTAAATCCAGACAGCACTGCTCTCCCCATCACAGAGCTGGAACTGAGTAGCTGGGAGCTGTGGGCTGAACAGGCAGGGATGTCCAGCTATCAGAAGGCAAAGGAAGGTCAGCAGAGCAGCCAGAGGACCACGAGGGCCGGGCCAAATGGGGAGCCCAGGCGCCGGGGAGCCCGCCCCACTCAGGGCCTCAGTAGGGAACCTCACCACTTCCTCACTGGGGTTGCCCTGTTTCGGGTCATACTGCACCTGAATGCAGCCACCAGTCCCTCGCTGTCATTGCTGGCTTTGCAGGAGTGGCTCCAGCTCTCACTGTACATGGAGGCAGGTGTGGGGAAGTAGAAGTGGAAAGGTGGCAAGCAGCTCTGGCTGGGCACTGGTTATCCGCAGGGGTCCAGGTCCAGCCCTGGGCCAGTTGCTGTTGTAGGTGTTGAGGAGCCACGATCCTCCACCAGCGCTCACAGCCCTCTTCGCACAGGGGGATGTTTAAGACCTGCTTTTCCCACCAGCTCTGGCCTCAGGTTAAAGGTGCACTCGCCGAGGCAGGGGTGGTGGGTTTGCAGACAGGCTGCGCCATTCCGCAGTTGTCCCTGTCCTGAGTACAGGCAGGAAGTATCCTGACGGCTTCTGGGCTGGGCTGGAGGAGCTGCAGGCTTCCTTCTTCCAGGGAGTGCACTAGTGGTGCCAGTTGTCCTCGGGGCTTGGGTTTCCCTGTGTACTTGACATCAATACTGATGTTGAGAAACTCAGTCCTGACCCAAGTAGTCCTGGGCTGGGCCCCCTACAACAGCCACCCAGGCCAAAGGAGCAGCAGAGGTGTTATCCACTGGGCCATGGCTGTTCCTGAAGGGATTCTATTTAAATTATTTTATTTACTTACTTTCTTATTTGGGACAAGTTCTTGCTCTGTTACCTGGACTACAGTGCACTTGGTGTGATCACTGCAACCTCACACTCCTGGGCTCAGGTGATCCTCCTGCCTCAGCCTGCAGAGTAGCTGGTATTACAGTCATGATCTGGCTAAGAAATCTATTTATTTTAAACATCTTGAATTCTAACAGCAGTGGACTCTAATCCCTTTCCTAGGTACCCCTTCTCCTTTTGTCCAAATAAAAGTCCAAGCTGATACAACATTATGTGTCATCATTTACCTGTGGTAAGCTGCTAAACTGTGGCTTAGTACAAATTATGGCTGGCCAGGTGCCTGTGGCTCCTGCCTGTACTCTCAGCACTTTGGGAGGCTGTGGCAGCAGGATCACTTGAGTTCAAGGTTGCAGTGGGCTATGATGACGCCAGTGCATTCTAGTCAGGGTGAGATAGCATGAGATTCTGTCTCAAAAAAGGTTTTTAAACAATAATGGCCTTCTTCTGGCTATTTCTTTTCTGTAACAATAAACATTCTAAAAGAGAGATAGAGGACCAGGCATGGTGGCTAATGCTTATAATCCTAACACTCAGGCAGAATTGCTTGAAGTCAAGGGTTCAGGACCAGCCTAAGCAAGAACCAGACTCCAACTCTACAAAATATACAAAAATAAGCCAGATGTGATGTCAGCTACTCAGGAGGTTGAGGCAGACAGGTCATTTGAGCCCAGAAGGTTAAGGTTGCAGTGAGCTATAATGATGTCCCTACACTCTAGCCCAGATGACAGAGTGAGACAGGGTCTCACCAAAAACCAAAACCAGGCCAGGTGTGGTGGCTCAAGCCTGTAGTAAATTCCAGCACTCTGGGACGCCTGAGGCAGATTGATTGCCTGAGTTTGAGATGAGACTGAGCAAGAGCAAGACCCCGTCTCTGAAAATAGCCAGAAGTTGTGGCAGCACCTGTAGTCCCAGCTACTCGAGAGGTTGAGGGAAGGGGACCACTTGAGCCCAAGAGTCTGAGGTTGCTGTGAGTTATGACACCACAGCACTCTACTGAAGCCAACAAAATGAGACTGTCTCAAATAAATAAATAATTTTTCCTTGGTGGATAATTATGATTTTTAAATTCAGAAGAGAACTTCTCAAACTTCACAGATCAGATGAATTAAAAGTTAGAAATGTTGGGAAACATTTTAATTAAAATTTCACATAGCTATAAAAATGAATATTTACCTGTTTTGAATTTCACTGCCCAATATGGTAAAAAATAAATAAATTTTTATGCTAATACTTAAAAACTACTGACAATCTTTCTCTGACTTTTTTCTTTTTCTTTCTTGCTTACTTTTTTCCTTTTTGTTTTTCTTTGTAAGTCTACATCCACTGTGTTTTACCTCTGCATGAAATCCTTTAAAACTCAAAATCATTTTCCCATTCTTCTGTGGCAGGGTGCATTTTTCCTTTCCTGAATCACCATCTTCATCCATTTGTGTCTTTCACCCACTAATTTCTGTAGGTTCTCTGCCTCTGTCTGTCTCTTTCTCTCTGTCCTGTTGGCTTCTTCCTTTCTTTGATTTCCACTTTTCTTTCTCTTGGTTTTCAACCAAGCACATTTATCTTGAGAACTCAGACCAAGGAAAAACTGATTAATTTGGAAACCATAATTTAGTATCTTTATTTTCTTTTTAATCCATTATGTTTATTTTGAACATTTATTTATTTATTTATTGTTGTTGAGACAGTCTCACTTTGTCACCCTTGGTAGAGAGCTGTGGCATCACAGCTCACAGCAACCTCCAAATCTTGGGCTTAAGCAATTCTTTTGCCTCAGCCTCCTTGTAGCTGGGACTACAGGCACCTGCCACAATGCCCGGCTATTTTTTGTTGCAACTCTCATTGCTGTTTTAGCTGGCCAGGGCCAGGTTCAAACCCTCCACCCTCTATGTATGGGGCCGGCACCCTACCCTCTGAGCCACCGTACCCTCTGAGCCACCCTATTTTGAACATTTATTGATAAATATCTTTGCCACCAATAGGCTACTACAAATCAAAATAATGATACTTTTTATACAGTATAAGAATACAAGAAGAAGGCTCGGCGCCTATAGCTCAACCGGTTAAGGCGCCAGCCACGTACACCTAAGGTGGCAGGTTCGAATCCCCAGCCTGGACCTGCCAAACAACAATGATGGCTGCAACCAAAAAAAAAAAAATAGCCGGGCATTGTGGCGGGCACCTGTGGTCCTAGATACTTGGGAGGCTGAGGCAGGAGACTCGCTTGAGCCCAGGAGTTGGAGGTTGCTGTGAGCTGTAATGCCACGGCACTCTACCCAGGAGGATAGCTTGAGGCTCTGTCTCAAAAAATAAAATAAAAAAGAATACAAGAAGAAATAATCTGAACATGGTTCCCATAAATACATGGTTTCTCCAATGTTGAAATTCTCTCCAAAATATTTCTTAAAATAATGCATAATATTTTAATGACTTCAGTATTCATTAAGATTCTAAGAAAAATGAGCATTATATTAAAATACCCTCTACTTTCAGAAGTTGATGGGAAATGAGTAAAGAAAAAAAGCTAATAAACTAATTCTTATACATTGCTAGAGAAAATCTTGAACTTCAAGAGAAAAAAGTAGAGGAATCATACAAACACACAAGCTATTAATAAAATAAAAATAGACCAGGTGTGGTTTCTCATGCCTGTAATCCCAGCACTTGGGAGGCTGAGGCAGGTGGATTGTCTGAGTTCCAGACCAGCCTGAGACAGAGAGATACCTGCTTCTAAAAAATAGCCAGCTGTTATGGCGGGCGCTTGTAGCCCCAGCTACTTGGGAGGCTGAGGCAAGAGAATTGCTTGAGCCCAAGAGTTTGAGGTTGCTGTGAGCTGTGATGCCGCGGAACTCTACCCAGGGTGACAAAGTGAGACTCTATCGCAAAAAAAAAAAAAAAAGCAAATGCCAGTAACAATGCAAATAATCAAACCATGCTCAGACTTTTTATTCTACAATATTAGGTACCAAAGAGCAAGGAAACAAAATCTTTGTACTTTGACAGAAAGAAATTGAGTCCAAAGATTTCTATAATCAAGATGTCACTTCATATGTGAAAAGAACAGACAAATAAATTCAGATATGCAAAGAATCTGACCATAACTCTTCCTGAAAATATACTCAAAGATTCTAGCCAACCAAGAGCCTGGTCCCAATAGAGATTCAAAACTGTGGGGATCACTGTATTGAAAGATTGGTAGTGAGAATTAAAATCTTACAAAAATCATAGAATTGTATTATAGTAATTATGAACACTAAACAAATCAAAACATTAACAAATCTTAAAAGATACATAATGTAAAGATAAAAGTAACTTGACTATAAGAAATAATTTCAATTCCACAAAGAAAAAGGAGCAAATAATGGGGAAGAATATATTAGAAAAAATGTAACTGTCCCAATAACCTTTAATTTTTTATTTTTCAAGTATATAATTCAATGGCTTTTAGTACATTCACAGTTGCCCATCCATCCCCATTATCCATTTTAAAATATTTTCACTACCCCTAAAAGAAACCTTGCACCCCTCAGCCCTCACCCTGCCACCACCACCACCTCCCCCCAGCCCTCAGCAACCACTAATCCACCTCTACCTCCATGGATTTCCCTCGTCTAGACACGTCTTGTAAACGGGCTCCTAGCACATACCGTCTTTCTTTCCCTTGGCATAATGTTTTCAAGTTTCAGCTATCTTCTACATATCACCACTTCATTCCTTGTTATGGCCAAAGAATATTCCTTGGAGATAGACCACATCCGTTAGTTGATGGGCACTTAGGCTTTTCCCACCTTTTGGCTTTAAAATAACGTTTCTGTGAAAATGGTCGCATAAATTTCTGTGTAGACACGTTTGTTATTTTTCTTAAACAAGAAGGATGTCCGGAAAGTACTTAGCCATTGTCAGTACTATTTTTCCTAGTATATGGCTGTATACTTTTCAGACAGCATACACGCAGGAGTGGAATTACTGGATGGTTAGGTAACTCCGTGTTTGAAGAAATGCCAGACTCTTTTCCAAAGTGGCCGCACCATTTTAAATTTCCATCGGTGTCCAGTACTTATTATCATCCGCCTTTTTTTTTTATCATCTGCCTTTTGTAATATAACCGTCTTAGCATCTCTTTGTGGCACTTCCTCCAGCAGTGGTGGGTTTGATTCCACTTTCCTAGTGACGGCTGATGCCAAGCATCCTGCGTACTTACTGCCTGTTTGTATCGTCTTCCCTTAGTCTCAGCAGGGGACTCCAGGGGTTTCCAGAATCCCTGAGGATACAAAATCCAAGGATGCTCATGTCCCTCACATAAAATGGCATAGTACAGGCATTTTCATATAACCTATGCACACCCTCCTTATGCTTTAAATCTGCTCTATAAGATTACTTATAATACTTTATATTGTAAATATTATGTAAATAAGCATTATACTGTATTACTAAATTTATATTAATATTTTGTTTTTCTTCTCTTTTTTTTGAGACAGAGTCTCACTATGTCATCCTTGGCAGAGTGCCATGGCATTACAGCTCACAGCAACCTCTAACTCTTGGGCTTAAGGATTCTCTGGCCTCAGCCTCCCAGGTAGCTGGGACTATAGGCAACTGCCACAACATCTGGCTATTTTGTTTTGTTGTTGTTGCAGTTGTCTTTGTTGTTTAGCTGGCCTGGGCCGGGTTCAAACCCAGTTCCCTCGGTGTATATGGCTAGAACTGCAACCACTGTGCTATGGGCACAGAGCCAATTTTTTGTTTTTCTTTCTTTTTCTTGTTTTTTTCTCTATTGGTCCCAGATGAAGTTTGAACCTGCCACCCCTAGTGTGCAGGGCCAGCACTCTAACCACTGAACTATGGCACCCGGTTTATATTAATTTTTACTGAATTGTTCTTTTTTATTATCTTTCCCCCAGATATTCTAATCTGCGGTTGGTTGAATACACAAAAGCAAAACCTGTGGACATAGCAGTACAACTGTAGGTGCTTTTGGAGCCATGACTATTTAAATCTTTTGCCTATTTCTTAATTGAGCTTTTTTGGTGTTGGTGAGTTGCAAGTATTCTTTATATGTTCAGGATACTGGCTGCTTATCATATATAATTTGCAAATATTTTTTCCCAGTCAAGTAGGTTGTCTTTTTACTTTCTTTTCATTTTGTTCTTTCTTTTGAGACAGTCTCACCCTATTGCCCAGGCTAGAGTACCATGGCATAGCCTAGCTCAAAGCAACCTCAAACTCCTGGGTTCAAGCAATCCTCCTGCCTCAGCTGGGACTGAGTAGTTGGGACTACAGGTGCCTGCCACAATGCCCACTAATCTTTCTATTTTTAGTAGAGACAAGGCCTCACTCTTGCCCAGGCTGGTCTCCAACTGCTGAGCTCAAAGTCTACCTCAGCCTCCCAGAGGGCTAGGATTACAGGCACAAACCACTGCCCCCAGCTGCTTTTTGCTTTCTAGATAAACTTTTTGATGCTCAAAAGTTTTAATTTTAAGGACGTTCAATTATCTTGTTTTTCCTTTACAGTCTGTGCATTTGTGTTCTTCCTCAGAAACCACCGCTTAACTCAAGGTCTCCAAGATACTCACCTAGATTTCCTTGTAAGAGTTTTATATCTTCCTGTCTTATATTTAAGTTGATGATTTGTTTTTGGTAAGTTTTTTGTAATTTGGGTGATATTTATTCAGTTTCATACATGTGGATGTCATCCTTCTGTACATGTATATCCAGTTGTCCCAGCACCATTCAGTGAAAAGATTATTCTTTTGTTATTGAATGTTCTTGGCATGTTTGTCAAAAGTTAATTGACCAGAGTGGGAAGACTTATTTCTAGATTCTCGATGCTATTCTATTTATCTGTATATCTACCCTTATGCCAGTATGGTACTATCTTGATTACCCTAGCTTTTAATAAGCTTTGAAATTGGGAGGAGTGAGTTCTCCTCCTTTTTAGATAGCTTTGGCTGTTCTGGATCCCTTGCATTTCCATATGAATTTTAGGATTAGCTTATCCAATTCTGAAAAAAAAAAAAGGTAGCTTTGATAGGAAGTGCACTGAATATAAATCAAATTGGAAATTATTACCTTAACAATATTCAGTATTCCAGCTGAGCACGGTGGCTCACACCAATAATACTAAATTTATAGTAACTACTATATATTAAGCACTCTGGGAGGCTGAGGCAATTAGATTGCCTGAGCTCACGGTTCAAGACAAGCCTGAGCAAGACCAAAAACCCATTTTTGTTGTGGCAGGTGCCTATAGTTCCAGCTACTTGGGAGGCTGAGGCAAGAGAATTGCTTGAGCCCAAGAGTTTGAGGTTGCTGTGAGCTACGACATCATAGCACTCTACCAAGGGTGACAAGGTGAGACTCTAACTCAAAAAACAAAACAAAAATATTCTGTATTCCAGCTCATGAGTATGCCCATACATACACACACACACACATATATATATATATTTTTTTTTTCTTTAGCTGGCTCAGGCCAGGTTCGAAACCTCAGTGTATGTGGCCGGTGCCCTACCCACTGAGCTAAATGCACCACTGCCTGCTTATATTTTTATAAAATTCATATTCTTTTTGAATGATGTCTTTTTGTTTACTTAGGTCTTTCTTTCCTTCTTTCTCTTTTTTTCTTTGAGACAGAGCCTCAAGCTGTCACCCTGGGTAGAGTGCTATGGCATCACAGCTCACAGCAACCTCCAACTCCTGGGCTCAAGCGATTCTCCTGCCTCCACCTCCCAAGCAGCTGGGACTACAGGCACCTGTCACAACGCCCGGCTATTTTTTGGTTGGAACCATCATTGTTTGGCAGACTGAGGCTGGATTCGAACCCGCCAGCTCAGGTGTATGTGTCTGGCACCTCAGTGGCTTGAGCCACAGGTGCCGAGCCTCTTTTTTAAGAGACAGGGCCTCACTGTCTCAGGCTGGAGTGCAGTGGTGTGGTAACAGCTCACTGCAACTAAAAACTCCTGGGCTCAAGTGATCCTCCCACCTGAGCCTCCTGAGTAGCTCAACTATGACTACAGACAGACACGTGCTACTGTGCCTGGCTAATTTTTAATTTTTTTTTCTTTTTTTTGAGATAGAGTCTCACTTTGCTGCCCTCAATAGAGTGCCATGGCGTCACAGCTCACAGCAACCACAAACTCTTGGGTATAAGCGATTCTCTTGCCTCAGGCTCTCTAGTGGCTGGGAGTACAGGAGCTCACCACAACACCTGGCTATTTTTTTGTTTAGCAGGCTCAGGCCGGATTTGAACCCACTGGCCCCAGAGCATGTGACTGGCGCCTTAACCACTGAGCTATGGGCTCCCAGCCTAATTTTTAAATTTTTTATAGAGATGGAGTCTTACTACATTGCCCAGGCTGGTCTCAGGCTCCTGATCTGGCTCAAGTGATCCTCTGCTTTGAAATCGCAAGTGCTGAGATTACAAATGTGAGCCGCCATGCCCAGCCCTTGTTACAGTTCTTTCAACAATGTTTTGTAGTTTCCATGTGTCAATCTTAAACTTTTGTTAAATCTATTTCTAAGCATTTATTCTGTTTTATGCCATTACAAATGGCATTTTCAAACTGTAATTTTTCATTTTTCATTGGCAGCATATAAAAATGTAATTGATTTTTATTTATTGATTTTGTGTATTACAATCTTGCTAAACACATTAGCTCAGATATATATATACTCACCCCTCCCAATTTCAAAGCATATATATATTTTTTTTTTTTTTTTTTTCCAGAGACAGAGTCTCACTTTGTCACCCTTGGTAGAATACCATGGCATTATAGCTCACAGCAACCTCAAACTCCTGGGCAATTCTCTTGTCTCAGCCTCCAGAGTAGCTGGGACTACAGGTGCCCACCATAACGCCCGGCTATTTTTAGAGAAGGGGTCTCGCTTTTGCTCCAGCTGGTCTCTAACTCTTGAGCTCAAACAATTCACCTGCCTCAGCCTCCTAGAGTGCTAGGATCATGGGTGTGAGCCACCTTGCCCAGTCTGTAGTATATATTTTTTAGATACAATAGGACTATCTATGTAAAGGTTCATGTCATTGTCATTAGAGATAATCTAACTTCATCCTCTCGACCTTGGCACTGATGTTTTGTCTTTCTGCAGTGCAATGTTGAGTACACGTGATGAAAGTGTACATTCTTATTTTGTTCTGGGTCTTGGAACCATTCAATTTTTCACCACTAGGTATGTTGCTAGTATAGTTTTCTTCATCAATGTCCTTTGTCAAGTTAAGAAAATTTTCATCTTTTCCTAATTTGTTGAGAGGTTTTTTTTTTTTTTTTATCAGAAATGGATGCTGGATTTTGTCTATTCTCTTCTGAGTCTGTTGAGATGATCATTTGTTTTTTATTCTTTATTCTATTAATATATTACATTGATTTATTTTTGTGTATTAAGCTACCCTTGCCTTGCTGAGATAAATCCCATTTAATCATGGTGTATATTCTTTTTCATATGTTGCTGGATTTTATTCACTAGTATTTTCTAGAGAATTTTTACATTCATAGTCATAATGAATGTAATTTGTAGTTTTCTTTGTTGTGGTGTCTTTGGTCTTGATAACAAGGTAATACTGACCTCAAAAAATGAAGTAGGAAATGTTCCCTCTTGTCCTATCTTTTGGAAGAGCTTGTGAAGAACAGGAGTTAATTCTTTTTTTTTTTTTATGTTTATTTTTATATATTTTTGGAGACAGAGTCTCACTATGTCACCCTCAGTAGAGTGCTGTGACATCACAGCTCACAGCAACCTCAAACTCTTGGGCTTAAGCAATTATCTTGCCTTGGCCTCCCAAGTAGCTGGAATTACAGGCACCCGCCACAATGCCCAGCTATTTTGTTGTTGCAGTTGTCATTGTTGTTTAGCAGGCCTGGGCTGGGTTTGAACCCTCCAGCCTGGGTGTATGTGGCCGGCACCTTACCCAATGAGCTATGGGCACCACCCAAAGAGGAGTTAATTCTTTAAAGATGTGGTAGAATTCAGTTCTATGCAGTGGCTCTCACCTATAATCCCAGCACTCTAGGAGGCTGAGGCAGGAAGATCCTTGAGCTCAGGAGTTCCAGAACAGCCTAAGCAAGAGCAAGACCCCATCTCTACCAAAAATAGAAAAAATAAGCTAATGTGGCAGGCACCTGTAAGTTCCAACTACATGGGAGGCTGAAGCAGGAAGATCATTTAAGGCTAGGAGTTTGATTGAGGTTGTTGTGGGCTAGGCCAATCCTGTTGCATTCTAACCTGGGCAACAGAGGGAGACTTTGTCTCAAGAAACAAATGAACAAAAAAAGATTTGTTCGGAGCAGCACTTGTGGCTCAATGGGTAGGGCTCAGGCCCCATATACTGAGGGTGGCAGGTTCAAACCCAACCCAGGCCAAACTGCAACAGAAAACTAGCCGGGTGTTCTGGTTGGCGCCTGTGGTCCCAGCTACTCAGGAGGCTGAGGCAAGAGATCACCTAAGCTCAGGTGATTGCTGTGAGCTGTGTGATGCCATGGCACTCTACCGAGGGCAATAAAGTAAGACTCTGTCTCTACAAAAAAGAAAAAAAAAAAAGATTTGTTTGATTTCGGCCAAGAAGTCATATGGGCCTAAACTGTCATCTATGGGAAGATTTTTTTTATTACTAATACAATCATTTTAGTTGTTAGAGGTCTGGGTATGTTCGGAGTTTCTATTTCTTTCATAGTTCGTTTTGTTAATTTTTCTTTTTAGGAATTTGTCTAATTCATGGACATTATCTCATATGCAGGAGTACTATTCTTCACAATATCCTCTTGTAAACTTTTTATTTCTATAAGGTCTGTAGTGATGTGTCCACTTTCATGCATGATTTTAGTAATTTGAGGCTTCTGTTTTGCTTAGTCAAACTAACTAAAGGTTTGTCAGTTTTTTCCCCTATATTTTCAAGAAGCCAGTTTTGGGTTTTGTTCGTTTTCTATACATTTTTATTCTCTGTTTTATTTATTTTCATTGTACTCTTTTTTGTTTTCTTCCTTCTGTTTGCTTTAGGTTTTGTTTTCTTTCCTCTCTCCAGTTTCTTAGAGTGGAACGTGGCTGTATTGATTTGAGACCTTTCTTCTTTGTTACTTTGGGGGTTCAGAGTTATGACTCTGACTCTGCGTACATGTTGGGTGTTTTCAAAGCTTCAGTAGCTGGTTTATAACTATGGCTGAGACTTCGCTGTGCAGAACCTGCCCCTCAGGCAGATGTGAGAGACTGAGGTCTTCTAGGTGTTTTCTGGGAGTGAGCAGAGCAGAGCACAGGCACAAGGCAGCCCAGCTTCCCAGAGATGGTGAACCTCTACAGAGTTTCACAAGGATACCTCATTTCATAGTTTTTATTTCACTTTGTTATTTTTTTGGTCATCTTCTTGTTAGCTTCAGCTGGTTATCACTGCCTCGTGTGTCTGCAGTATTTCACAATTGCCCCTGATTTTCTTTTTTTTTTTTTCTGCAGTTTTTGGCCAGGTTTGTACCTGCCACCTCCGGTATATGTGGCCCACACCCTTACTTCTTGAGCCACAGGCACTGCCCGCCACTGATTATTTTCAACAAATGCTATTAGAGATAAGTCTTCTTACACAGAGTGAGCTGAGGCAGGTCCAATAAAAACAATCCTTGAGAATGGGGATTTTTCAGGGAGCTGCACGACAGTTTGAAGAGTGATAGTTCTCTGGGGAGAGAACTTTTAGGTAATTTCAGATGCATTCTGCCACTCTCCAGAGGTGGCTGTCAGGCTTCTGGTGTTTACGTGATCATAGTTTTGAGGTTTTTGGTTTTTAAGTCCACCCTGGAACCGGGGAGAATAGACTGGAAATCAGTATGTTCTTACTGATAGCAGTTTTTCTTGACTAACAGGTCCTAAGAATAATGAAAGCCTTTGGTTAATTTCCAGAGTTTTGAATAATTCAATTTTGACAGTTGTCACTGTTCTTTTCCTTTTAATTGAATAGATTTTCATAGGTCCTTGCTCCACTATCCTAGAAGTGTCTACATAAGTACATTTTAAAGTTCCCGTATTTATTATATAGTGTTTTGGTGGTGCAGTATTTTATTATTTCTCACTTAATTGCATTTTGGTCATGTACTAAATTTCAGATTGAAAAGTCAAAGAGGCTGGTGGAGTGTGGTGGCTTACACCTGTAATCCTAGCACTCTGGGAGACCGAGACCAACTCTGCCTTAAAAGAAATAAATAAATAAAATAAAAAGTTAAAGAGGAATAGGTGAATAGAGTGGATTGCTTGAGCTCAGTAGTTGGAGACCAGCCTGAGCAAGAGAAAGACCCCATCTCTACTAAAAACAGAAAACCTAGCTGGGTGTTGTGGCACATTCCTATAGTCCCAGCTACTCAGGAGGCTGAGACAAGGGAACCTCCTGAGCCCAAGAGTTTGAGGATGCTGTGAGCTATGATACCACAGCACTCTGCCCCATGGTGACTGTGTGAGACTCTGTCTTAAAATAAATAAATAAAATAAAATAAAAAGTTAAAGAGGAATAGGTGAAATTAATTTTTAAAATACATCTTATTTGGCCAGGAATGGTGGCTGTTGCCTATAAAACTAGCACTCAGGAAGGCCAGAAGGAAGGATTTCTTTTATTTATTTATTTTTTTTTTTTTATTGAATGGTAACTATGTACATTAATGCTCTTCTGGGGTACAGTGTGGGGTTTTCACATGCAATCTGAAATACTTCCATCAAACTGGTCAACACAGCCTTCGGGAGGATTTCTTGAGGTCAGTTTGAGAACAGCCTGAGCACAGTGAGACTCTGTCTCTACTAAAAGATAGAAAAATTAGGCTCAGTGCCTATAGCTCAGCAGCTAGGGGACCAGCCATATACAGCGGGGCTGGGGGTTCGAACCTGGTCCTGGGCCTGCCAAACAATGACAACTACAGCAAAAAAAAAAAAAA
>NW_003852476.1:8823589-8826425 GCF_000181295.1 Otolemur garnettii | reverse complement strand
CCTCCCAAGTAGCTGGGACCACAGGCGCCCACCACAACGCCCAGCTATTTTTTGGTTGCAGCCGTCATTGTTGTTTGGCGGGTCCGGGCTAGGGATTCAAACCCGCCACATTAGGTGTACATGGCTGGTGCCTTAGCCGGTTGAGCTATAGGAGCCGAGCCTATGCCCAAGATTTTGAGGTTGCTGTGAGCTGTGACACCACAACACTCTACTGAGGGCAACATAGTGAGACTGTCTCAAAAAAAAAAGAAAAGAAAAGAAAAGAAAAATTAGCCTGGTGTGGTGGTATATGCCTTCCTGCCTGCTTGGGAGGCTGAGGCAGGAAGTATGCTTTAACTGTGGAGTCTGAGGTTGCTATGAGCTAGGTTGAGGCCATGGCACTCTAAAAAAACAAAACAAAACAAAACAAAAAGTCTGGGGCAACAGAGCAAGACTCTGTCTCAAACAACACTTTGGGAGACCAAAGGTGGGAGGATCACTTGAGGCCAGGAGTTTGAAAACAGCCTGGAAAACATAGCAAGACCTTATCTCTAAAAAAATTTCTAGGGCGTGGCAGAATGCACCTGGAATCTCCAGATTCCAGATGCTTGAGTGCTGAGGCCGGAGGATCACTTGAGTCTAAACATTGGAGATTGTGGTAAGCTATGATGATCCCACTGCACTCTATCGTGGGCAACAGAACAAGCTCTGTTTGAAAAAAATAAAATAATAAAATTAAAAGACTGACCATAACATCAGGGAAGATGTGCAGCGTCTGGAACTTTCACACACTGTTGGTGGGAATGTATAATGATACAACCACTGCTCAGCTGTTTCTTAAAGAGTTAAATATACACTATATGATCCAGGCATTGGACTCTTAGGTATGTATCCAGGCTGCACTGCTGGTGGGAATGCAAGCTAGTACGTTCCTTTTGGAAAGAAGTTTGGAGAACACTCAGGGACCTAAAAGTAGACCTGCCATTTGACCCTGCAATTCCTCTACTGAGTATATATCTAAAAGACCAAAGATCACTTTGCAACAAAAACATTTGCACCACATTGTTCATTGCAGCTCAATTCATAATTGCCAAGTCATGGAAGAAGCCCAAGTGCCCACTGACCCATGAATGAATTAATAAATTGTGGTATATGTATACCATGGAATACTGTGCAGCATTAAAAAGGATGGAGACTTTACCTCTTTTATGTTTACATGGATGGAGCTGGAAAATATTCTTCTTAGTAAAGTATCTCAAAAATGGAAGAAAAAGTATTCAATGTACTCAATAATTCTGTAAAACCAATTTATAATTACTCACTATCATGAAAGATAGATCACAACTATAGCCCAGGATGAAGGAGAGAAGTAGAGGGGGATTGAAGGGGAGGGAGGAGGTTTGATAGAGGGAGGGTAAATGGTGGGACCACACCTATGGAGCATATAGTAAGGGTACAAGTCAATCTACTACTATAGAACATAAATGTCTTAACAATAAGTAAATGAGGTGAAAGCTATATTAATTAGTTTGATGTAACCATTCCAAATTATATTAAAAAAATCAGCACATTATATCCCACAAAAGCATAAATGTATTCTGATCTATGTGTATATGACTTAATAAAAGGAAAAAAAGGTATTTATGCAGGAAAAATGAAAACATATTTCTATAGAAAGACTTCTCTGTGAGTGTTTCTGTTTTGATCTAAAGTGTCATATTTTATTGACATACAGTTATTCATAATATTTTCTCATCTTTTAAATGCCAATAGGATCTATAGTGTGAAAATAAATCTAAAAGCTGTTGGAATTCCAAGAACACTTTTAAGTCTTGAGAGATGTTACTTCTAAGATTATAGATTAACTCTCTGTCTTATTGTCCCTGCTCTGTAAATGACTCAGAGAGACCCAAGACCAAACCTCCTGCTTTTAGAATCACTTCACTTTGCTGTGATTAAACTGCCTCTTCTTTGTCCTGAATCTAATTTAGACTAGATGGTGCAAGAGACCTTCTGACTGTTACATCTTCAGTGTGAAATGTTAAATATACATTTCCCAACTCCTTGACCAATCAGACCTTTTTTATTTTATTTTATTTTTTTGAGACAGAGTCTTACCTTGTCACCCTGGGTAAAGTGCCGGGACATCACAGCTTACAGCAACCTCAAACTCTTGGGCTTAAGCGATTCTCTTGCCTCAGCCTTCTAGGTAGCTGGGACTACAGGTGCCACCACAATGGCTGACCATTTTTTGGTTGAAGTTGTCATTGTTGTTTGGCAGGCCCGGGGTGGATTCAAACTCGCCACCTCCGGTGTATGTGGCTGGTGCTGTAACCCCTGAGCTACAGGCACCGAGCCCAATCAGACCATTTTGTAACTATGCATTGAGCCTTGCTTAGAAAGATGTTGAAGTTCTGTTAAGCTTCCCCAAACCTTCTCTATGTAAGTGACTCCAAACTTCTACACTTTGTAACACTGAAATCTATTATTTGGAATCTATGCTTCCTGGCTGGCTGGCCTTAAGCTTTGTGCTTGCATAAACTCTATACTTCATTGTTTTTTCTGAATATCTGTATTTAACATAGACAAAAGCAATGTCTACTTTTTATTTCAATTAGATAATTTTTGCTTTTGAGAAAGAGAAGTGACTCAGAGCAAGCTAAGGAATGTGAAGTATGCAAAGTGTATCAAGCCCAGAGAGACATGAGCAGAGACTTTAGTCATAGCCCCTGTACCCAGGCCCAGAGAGACATGAGCAGAGATTCAGTCATAGCCCCTGTACCCAGGCCCAGAGAGACATGAGCAGAGACTTCAGTCATAGCCCCTGTACCCAGGCCCAGAGAGACATGAGCAGAGA
>NW_003852476.1:8809210-8822011 GCF_000181295.1 Otolemur garnettii | reverse complement strand
AGGCCCAGAGAGACATGAGCAGAGATTCAGTCATAGCCCCTGTATCCCAGGCCCAGAGAGACATGAGCAGAGACTTCAGTTGTAGCCCCTGTACCCAAGCCCAGAGAGACATGAGCAGAGACTTCAGTCATAGCCCCTGTACCCAGGCCTGTTGGCAATTGTTTAAAGTGATTTTTTTTCTTTCCCACCCAGTAGTTTCCAGACTAATTGATAAATGTGTCTTAAATGATACTCCAAGTTGCATAAGTGTGACCCTGACCCATTATCTCCATGTTCCTGGAATTTTTGATACAAAGAACATCAATAGCTTATGTCATTTTAATAAACCAATGTAAATTCTTGATAAACAACTTAGAAACTACTCTTGTCTTTTTTTTTCTTTAAAAACCTATCTGTAATTACTGCTCACCAGGACATCTATTTAGAGTAACTTTCTATGACTTCCTAGCTGCAGTCCTCAACATTGGCCCAAGAACCTCTCTCTACTTATGTTAATTTTTGCCTCTGTTTCTTCCTTTAGGTTGATATTTCTTGCCTTTTTGTCACACTAGGGGTTTATTAATTTTGTTATTCTTTCCAAACAACCAACTTCTGGTTTCATTGATTTTTTCAATTGCATGTCCATTTTCCATTGCTCTTAGCTTTATTTTTTTATTTTACCCTTTTGAGTACAATTTGCTACCTTTTGAATAGGCTATTGGATGAGTGACTTTTAAGCTATTTATTCATTTATTTGAGACAGGATCTCATGCTGTCCCCCGAGCTGGAGAGCAGTGGCATCATCATAGCTCTCAGCAACCTCAAGCTCCTGGTCATAATCCACCCTTCCACCTCAGCCTCCCTATTAGCTGGGACCACAGGCTCATACCACCATGCCCAGCTGATTGGATCAGTAGGTTGTTCAGGTTGCCCTGTGTGTGTGTGTGTGTGTGTGTGAGAGAGAGAAAGAGAGAGAGAGAGAGAGAGTCTTGCTTTGTCATCCTCAGTGGAGTGCCCGGGATTCATAGCTCACAGCAACCTCAAACTCTTGAGCTCAACTGATCCCTCTTGCCTCAGCCTCCCAAATAGCTGGGACTAAGGAGCCCGCCACAACACCCAGCTAGTTTTAGATTTGGGTCTTGCTCTCGCTCAGACTGTGTCAAACTCGTGAGCTCAGGCAATCCATCTTCCTTGGCCTCGCAGGATGCTAGGATTATGGGCGTGAGCCACCATGCCCCACCAGGTTGAACTTTAAAATTATAATATTGCACTTAAAACTATATTTTCCAAGTATTTCACAAATTTTACCTATTCAAAATAGTTTCAAATTTCTCCTATGTTTTCTTCTTGTTCTTCTTTCATTTGTTTTGGGAACTATTTTGCTCAATTTCCAAACATTTGAAAATTTTAAAGTCATCTTGTCAGAAGAGTTTTGATGCTCTACATGGTAAGTGAACCATATGTCAGAACTGCGACTAACATCTTTTGCTTGTTTTTTGTTATTTGTTGGTTGCTTGATAGGTATTAACCGCCTATTGACTCTGCAGTAAAATACTATCTGTGAAGCATGTGTTATATCTGGCAGACACCGCAAAAATCCCACTGTGCTCCCATCTGTCATGTTTCCACATAACTTCAGGCATAGGGAAACTTTCGAGAGCTCACAAACAATTTTCTGGAGAGATTTCTTTTTCCTACTTTGTTAATAAATACGATGGGGGGAAATTAAACACAGAAAATTCTTATTTACTTTTGTAATTCCTTGTATAGGGAAATGTTTTTAGTATTATAATTTTTAAATTGAAACATTATTATACTTTCTGTTTTGAAGAATTGGATCACAAAAGGGCTGATATGTGAAAGAAAGGAAATTGGAGACTAACTGCCTTCTATCCTCAGAAGAAAGCTCGTTCTGAATGAAAACAGAATACAGGTCCAAAGAGTGAAAAGGGTTCATCAAAAGAAGCTCAAAAGGGCTCGACGCAGTTGCTTAGTGGTTTGGACTCCAGCCACATATACCTGGGCTGGCCAGTTTGAACCCAGCCCTGGGCCTGCTAAACAACAATAACAACTACAACAATAACAACAAAATAGCCAGGCGTTGTGGTGGGCACCTGTAGTCCCAGCTACTTGGGAGGCTATGGCAAGAGAATCCCTTAAACCCAAGAGTTTGAGGTTGCTGTGAGCTCTGATGTCACATCACTCTACTGAGGGCTACATAATGAGACTCTATCTCCAAAACAAAAACAAAACAAAACAAAAAAACTCAAATGAACAGGTTTATAGGACAATTAAAAGTTTTTTATGGGGCTGCTTTTTACAAATTTGCCATTCTTGAGGAAGCTCTGGATGCTTCTAGATCTCGCTGAATCTTTTTTCTTTCCTTTTCATTTTTTTTTTTTTCAGAAACAAGAGTCTCTCTCTGTTGCCCAGCCTAGAGTGCAGTGATGTCATCATCCTAGCTCACAGCAACTTCAAATTCCTGGGGCTCAAGTGATCACCCTGCCTCAGCCTCCAGAGTAGCTGAGATTAGGCCAGCTAATTTTTTTTTTTAATTCTTAGTAGAGACGGTGTGTGGGGGGTGTCTCATTCTTGTTCAGGCTGGTCTCCAACTCTTGAGCTCAAGGAATCCTCCTACCTTGGCCTCCCAGAGTTTTAGGGTTACAGGCGTGAGCCACTGCACTGCCCAAATCCTCAATTCTGCACAACAAATTCCATCTTGACTTCCATTTGAAGGAAATTATCTTGGAATAAAATCATTCTGGATAATTTGGTGGCGTCTTCTGTTAGAGGAAAGAATGAAACATGCCATCCTGGGGCTAAAGAATTTAACATTGTAAAAGTGAAAGCCCACTTTTCAAGTCCAACAGTGACATCTAGTGGAAAAAATAGTTCAGTAATTTACCAAATAGAAGAATTAAATATTTTTCATTTCTGTTGGTTAGAAAAAACATTACTTTAATTGCTAAAATTATTTTATTTCCTTTTTTCCATTTTAATGTGTTTATACTGACTTTTATTCTTTGATTATTTTTATTCATATATTTTGTTTTGAAATAAATACTGGAGAAATTTTTAAAAAGAAAAAATATTGGGCAGCGCCTGTGGCTCAAAAGGGTAGGGTGTGGGCTCCATGGGCCAGAGGTGGCAGGTTCAAACTCAGCTCTGGCCAAAAAAGAAAAAATACATTATTTTATTTTATGACAGAGTCTCACATTGTCACCCTTGGTAGAGTGCCATAGGGTCAAAACTCACAGCAATCTCAAACTCTTGTGCTCAAGTGATCCCCTTGCCTCAGCCTCCCAAGTAGTTAGGACTACAGGTGCCTGCCAGAACTCGCTGGGCTATTTCTTTTTAATTTTTTTTTCTCACAGATCACTTGATTTTTATTTTATTTTTTATTAAATCATAACTGTGTACAGTGGTCTTTTTTTTAGAGATTAGATCTTGTTCTGGCTCAGTATGGTATTGAACTCATGAACTCAGGCAATCTAACTGCCTCAGCCTCCTCAGAGGGGTAGGAATACAGATGTGAGACACCGAAAAAATATGTTTTAAAAAGATGTGATTTTTACTAAATACTTGTTTGTTTCCTAAATACAGGTCAGTGAATTGATAGAAAAAGCTTCTGGTTCAGGTGTGGTGGCTCGAACCTGTAATCTTAACACTCTGGGAGGCTGAGGTGAGAGGATCCCTTGAGTTCAGGAGTTTGAGACCAGTCTGAACAATGTGAGACCCCATCTCTACTAAAAATATAAAAACTTGCTGGGTGTTGTGGCAGGTGCCTGTAATCCCAGCTACTCTGAAGGGTGAGGTAGGAGGTTCACTTGAACCCAGGAATTTGAGGTTGCTGTGAGCTATGATGTCATAGCACTCTACCCAGGGCAACAGAATGAGACTCTATAAAAAAAGAGGAAGAAGAAGAAGATAGGGGGGTGCCTGTAGCTCAGTGCATAGGGTGCTGGTCACATACACTGAGGCTAGTGGGTTCAAACCCAGCCTGGGCTAGCTTAAAACAACAACAATGACAACTGCAACAATAGGAAAAAAAGTCAGGCATCGTGGTGGGTAATAGTCCCAGCTACTTGGGAGGCTGAGGCAAGAGAATCACTTAAGCACAAGAGTTTGAGGTTGCTGTGAGCTGTGATGCCACAGCACTCTGTCTAGGAAAAAAGAGGGGAGGAAAGGGTAGAAGATGGAAAAGAAAGAAAAAGTATCTGACACACTAAGAAGGCTCTAGTGACCCATGCGACCGGGACCTTTGTCCCTACGTTCAGCAGGCTATTGGGTAGTATTTGGCATCCACAAAACTTATTTGGGCCAGGAACAAGCCAGCTCCCAGCCACCTTCCTTCCCTTCAGTAAAACTCTGATCAAGTATTTTGACAGTGGCCATGGAGACTATGGGTGGGGCTCTCTCTGACTATCCCCTTCACAATGTTCAGAGATAATGGTGAGATTGTAGCAGCCCCTGAATGGAGGTTTTTTTCCAAGCCTCTTGGTTGACTTTTAAAGAATCTGGGTACTAATTCTTAGAATTATGTTCTCTCTCCCATTTTCATGCTTCGTATGGTTGTTTCAGAACTGTGGAGAAATTTTAAAACCACAATGTAAGTGATATAATTAGCCAAAGTTCATGCAAGGTGGCAGAGATAGCTGACAAGCCAGTCAAAGCTGGTTCTTGTCTGTGGTTATCAGCTCCTCTGTGAGCTTCTGCCCCAGGGTGTTTAACACCTGCACCCACTCTGCAAGTCCCGGTGGGGCTGGTCTCAGCCCTATTTCCTACTCTCCTACTCTAACAAACAATACCCCTGAGAACACAGGCTTGAGTTCAGAAGGGGAGAAAGGAATTCCAGTAAAATTTCTACATAGATACATGAGCATAAGAGGAGTCTAATATGCTATCTCCTCAAGCAAATAAAAGAAGATGATTAAATAAACAAAGCCTGTGAGTAAGTTCCACATTGTTCTTTGTTCTCTTTCAAGTTCAGTCTTGCTGAGAAGTCCTAGGGAACTGCCCTGCCCTTCTCTAGAAGACACGGCTGCTTCTAACGTGTAGAAGAATCCTGAGGAGGACAGAAAGCTCCCATTTGTTCAGTGTCCACTATGAGCTAAGATTTTACATACAGTAACTCAGACCATGCGTCTTATGCACCACTGATGATGCGTAGATGTGTAGACGTTGTTAAATTTATTTTTCTAAATAAGAAACAAAGACTTCAAGTTTAAAAAAGAAGAAAAAAGTCTGGGCATGGTGGCTCACACCTGTTGTCCCAGCGCTGTGGGAGGCCAAGGCAGGTGGATCGCCTGAGCTCAGCTGAGTTCAAGACTACTGAAGACCAGCATGAGGCAGAGTGAGCCAGAGTGAGACCCCGTCTCTACAAAAAAAAAAACGCCAGACATTGTGGGAGCGCCTGTAATCCCAACTACAAGGAGGGCAAGAGGGCAAGAGAATCACTAAAGGAGGAAGAAAGAAGAAAAAAAAAAAAAAGAAAACAAACGTGCCTGTGCCAAACAGTTAAGTAGCAGAGTCCGAGGCCAAATCTCAGTTATTTCTATCCTAAACCCCATTTCTTCTCAGTATATATATTGCGGCTGCTGCACGAGTAGAGGGAAAGGAAATGGACGCGTCCTTCCTCGTTAGTGTCTAAAAGTCTGATGAAGCACTTGTATTATTTTCCTAAAACTGGAAAATAACATTTCCTCCCCTGTTTTTTCTTCTTCCAAATTTAGCATGCTATGTATTTGCAACTCCAGGAAAGAAGCTTGATGAGTCTGCTTTAGTAAAACTTAAGGAAATATCATCAAAATTTGACTTATATTAGCCGAGAGGTAAGAGTGTGGCTATTGGAAGCAATTGCTTTGATTTGAATCCCAGCTTGTCTGTAAGATAATTCCTCTCTCAGAGGGTGTTTGGAGCCTGAATTGAAGGAAGTGCTTAGGATAGTCCCTGGCACATCATAAGGGCCCAATATCATCGCTTGTTATTGTTGGAATTATTGCTAATAATACATTTTAAAAAGACAAGTTATTGAATTTCTAGTTTTTAACAACTTTACTGAGGCATAGTTTATATTATGTAAAATTAACCTACTTAACAGTACAGTTCTATGATTTTTAGTAAATGTAGAACATTCATTAAAAATTGTAAGCTTGAGCAACATAGCTCAGAAGACTTGGCCTCCACAAAAAAAAAAAAAAAAAATAGCTAGGTGTGTTGACACACAGGTACCTAGGAGGTTGAGGCAAGATCATCACTTGAGCCTGGGAGTTTGAGGTTGCTGTGAGCTATGATCATGCCATTACCCTCATGTACAGGCAACAAAGAGAGACTTGTCCCAATTAAAAAAAAAAAATGAAGAAAGAAAAGAAAAAGATCTTAGAACATTTCCACCTCTCTAAAATTTCCCTTACACTAAGGTGACCAAATTTAAACATTGGTAAAGCGGGACACCATTGACAGGGGTGGGGGGGGTGGGGGGATGGGGGGTTGTAGGGGTGGTGTTCTTAGTTAAAAATTTGGTCTATATGGAGCAACAAAAATTTTCATAGAACGCAAAAATAGTATTGTAATTTTTTTTTAATTTCAACAGAAGTACAATTTACAAATATAAGACATTTTTTAAATTGTGTATAGGGCGGTGCCTGTGGCTCAAAGGAGTAGGGCACTGGTCCACCTGGGTGACCTTGCCCAGGAGGGGAGTAGGGAGTTTACATTAGCCTTTTCATTTCCAAATGAAGTTACATTAACCTCTTCATTCCCAAATGGAGTGACATTAACCTTTTCAGCAGCCAAAATCCATATATTCCCTTCTCCTTGTCCCATACTTCCCTCCATTGTCGTGCATTGTTCTAAAAACTGGGACTTTTTTAAAACGCAGCAGGAGGCGGGACAAATTGTTAAAAAGCGGGAAGTCTGGTCACCTTACCTTACACTCCCTTATAGTTAATCCTCACTCCCATCCTCAGCCCTAGACAACCACAGGTCTACTTTCAGTTTCTATAAATTTGACTTTTCTAAACATTATATGTAAATAGAACCACATAATAAGTAGCCTTTGTTTTTGGTTTCTTTCACAGAGCGTGTTTTTGAGGTTTATCCATATTGTTGCGTGTGTTAATAGTTTGTTCCTTCTACCTGCCAAATCGTGTTCCAGTCCAGGGATCTATCATCTTGTATTTACTCATTCACCAGCTGATGGAGTTTGAGGTTGTTCCCACAGCATGGCTATTAAAAATCAAACTGCTACAAACATTCACAGATAAAAGTCTTCCTGTAGCCAGATGTTTTCAGATCTCTTGGGTAGTATTTAAAAGTGGAATTACTGATTCATATGATAAATTTATGTTTGACTTTTTAAGTAACTGCCAAATTGTTTTCCAAAGCAGCTGTTCCATATCTCATCAGCAACCTGTAGGTTCTTCTATCTCTTTGGTGAGTGTGTAGTTACGTCTCACTGTGGTTTTGTTTTGCGTTTCCCTAATAGTTGATAATATTGAGCACCTTTTCATGAGCTTTTTAGCCGTTTATAGATCTCCATTTGTGAAATGTAGGGATCAAGGTGAAACTCTCCCTTTTCCCTTGGTTGGTTTGCTGAAAGATCAACTCATAATTACGATACATTAATAAGAGAAAGGTTTATTTCCAGATACCATGTGCTTGGGGGGAACCACAAGAAAGATTTCCCAAAGTCTCAGCGATGGTCAGAGACCTTCATAGACGCCCTTTAGAGGGGAGGGGAGAGAATGTGGAAAGTCCAGGTACAGCAAGTCATTGCTAGGGGGGATGTTTTGGGGAGGGGGAAACAGATTGATTTGTAAATTAACCTGAGAGACAGGTATTGAGTTGTAAATGATTTGGGGTCAGGTCTGCAGCATTCAGAAAAGGAAGTCAGCAGCCCTTTTGATCCCCTATCAGGTCAGTCAGGTTTTATGCAGCTAGAGAGAAGCCCTCTTCTAAGGCTTTCTGATCATAAATGGCTTTTAATTCAAAATATCCTTCATGTTGGCTTGGCAACCGTGCTCACTGGTTAGGGCACTGGCCACAAACACCGGGGCTGGCGGGTTTGAACCTGGCCTGGGCCTGCTAAACAACTGCAACAAAAAGATAGCTGGGTGTTGTGGCAGGCACCTTAGTCCCAGCTGATTGGGAGGCTGAGGCAAGAGGGTCACTTGGGCCCAGGGATTTGAGGTTACTGTGAGCTGTGATGCAGGAGCACTCAAGTGAGGGTGACATAGTGAGATTTTGTCTCAAAAAAAAAAAAAAAAATCCCGGTTGCTCTGAAAGGCTGAAGTAGAGATTGGACGTGCCTTCCAGTGGTTTTCAATTGCATGGAGGTTGTAAAAGAATCTCTCATGGTTTTTAAAATCTCGACCATCAGAGCGCTTGAGGCTAGAGGTTGTAGCGTCTGCAGGTTGGAAGTTTGACCTTAGAGCTCCAGCCGGGATGATCGAGGTTGTTTGCAACAACCGTCTGGGGAAGAAGGTCTGTGTTAAATGCAACACCAGTGACACCAGTGGGGACCTTAAGAAGCTGATTGCAGCCCAAACTGGCACCCGTTGGAACAAGATTGTCCTTAAAAAGTGGTACATCATTATTAAGGACCACCTGTCTCTAGGGGACTATGAAATCCTTGATGGGATGAACTTGGAGCTTTATTACCGATAGAGCAGACTTCCTTCCCCCGCCCTACCGTTCTTTCCTCCCACACTGGTATGGAGGCTTGTTTTTAAAAACTCACATTAGAAAAGAGTCACCAACGGCCAGGAGGGAATATGCCCAAGTTTTACTGTGACTACTGTGATCCCTATCTCACCCATGACTCTCCATCTGTGAGAAAGAAACACTGCACTGGGAGGAAGCACCAAGAGAATGTGAGGGACGACTATCAAAAATGGATGGCAGAGCAGGCCCAGAGCCTGACTGACAAAACAACGGCTGCATTTCAACAAGGAAAATACCTCCTACTCCATTCTCGGCTCCTCCTCCAGCAGGGGCGATGATTCCACCTCCCCCCAGTCTTCCGGGTCCTCCTCATCCTGGTATGATGCCAGCACCATATATGGGGGGGCCCTCCCATGATGCCGATGATGGGTCCTCCTCCTCCTGGGATGCTGCCGGCGGGACCTGCTCTTGGAATGAGGCCACCCATGGGAGGTCACATGCCAATGATGAGACCTGGGCCCCCAGTGATGAGACCTCCTGCTGGTCCCATATTGGTGCCCACTCATCCTGGAACGACTTGACTAGACAGATGAGGGTAGAGGGGAGTTTTCCTTATGTCAGTTTCATATTACTTGTTCTGCTTCACCAGGAGACCGTGTGCTGTGACTCTGCCTGTTTCCTTAACAGCCTGGTAAGGAAGACTTGCTCCTCCTTCCTGTCAAAGAGAGAATAGTTTTGAAGGGAAGAAGTAAACCCCAAAAGGGGCAGTTTTATTTGTATTGTGAAATGTGAAAATAAAACTTAAATATTTTAGTTTAAAAATAAAATAAAATCAAAACTCACTTTATTGTGGAGGTCACCGGAAGTGAGGCTGTGCAAGTAGTGAAACCTGCTGGGTGGGAGCCGACTGGGTGCTGTGGGCTGGTGGGCTGATGGGGTGGCAGATGAGGAGGAAGACCCTGCTTTTGAGGAAGAAAATGAAGAAATTAGAGGAGGTACAGAGGTGGACAGGGTAAAAGACAGAGACTTTTTTCTGAAGAATTGAGATGTATGATGTACGGCTTTGGAGATGAAAAGAATCCTTATACTAAGTCAGTAGATCTTAATCAATGCAGTTTCTGTGACTCCTGTGCCCCTGAAGTCCTTACGTTCTACCTTTGGCTTATAAAGCTCCAAAGTGTGAATTCCAGCTGCTGGGGATTCACATGTGCAAAGCCCTGCAAGTCTGTGCTGGGTTCCTCTGGGGTCATCTACAGAGCTGCATACAATTAGACCCTTCATATTCCTGTCTCATTCTTTCTTGCCTTCATCTCCTTTATTGAGTTCTTCATCTTATGAGTGAAGAAAAAAGAAAAAACTAGGGTGAGCATGCTTTCTTCTTTTCATAGTTTGAGTAAATAGAGGAGGAGTAAGAGTTTAAAACTAAGAGTTCAAAGGAAGTTTGTGGCCACACTAACCCTCACTCTAGTGCAGTGGTTCTCAGCCTTCCTAAGGCCGCAACCCTTTAATACAGTTCCTATGGGTTGAGAACCTCTGCTCAAGTGTCTAGAGTAGATTATAAAAATCTCCTCTTTTGGCTCGGCGCCTGTAGCTCAACTGGCTAAGGCACCAGCCACGTACACCTAAGGTGGCGGGTTCAAATCCAGCCCGGACCCGCCAAACAACAATGACAGCTGCAACTAAAAAATAGCTGGGCGTTGTGGGGAGCGCCTATGGTCCCAGCTACTTGGGAGGCGGAGGCAGGAGACTCGCTTGAGCCCAGGAGTTGGAGGTTGCTGTGAGCTGTAATGCCACTCTACCCAGGGGGACAGCTTGAGGCTCTGTCTCAAAAAAAAAAATCTCCTCTTTTCTTTTTTTTTCTTATGAAGACAGAGCCTCAAGCTGTCACCCTGGATAGAGTGCTCTGGCATCACAGCTCACAGCAACCTCCAACTCTTGGACTTAAGCAATTCTCTTGCCTCAGCCTCCCAATTAGCTGGGACAACAGAGGCGCCCAGCTATTTTTTGGTTGTAGTTGTCATTGTTGTTTGGCAGGCCCGGGCTCTGGTAGCCGCTTGAGCTACAGGTGCCAAGCACCAAAAAATCTCCTCTTTTCAATGTTCATTAACTTTCTTAACACCAGGCCTGCTCAGAGGCTAGGGCACCAGCCACATACACGGGAGCTGGTGGGTTCGACTAGAGCCCAGACCTGCCAAACAGAAAGGAAAAGTAAGTGAAGCATCTTATTAATTAAAATATTAATAAATAAATAATTTTGGAGAGTGACTGTTCTGGTGATAAGAAAGGGTTTTTTTGTTGTTTTTTTTTGGGGGGGGGGTTTGAGACAGAGTCTCAAGCTGTTGCCCTGGGTAGAGTGCTGTGGCATCACAACTCACAGCAACCTCAAACTCTTGTGCTTAAGCGATTCTCTTGCCTCAGCCTCCCAAGTAGCTGGGACTACAGGCACCCACCACAACACCTGGCTATTTTTTTGGTTGTACTTGTCATTGTCGTTTGACAGGCACAGGCCAGGGTCAAACCCGCTGGCCTGGGTGTATGTGGCCAGCGACTACCCACTGAGTTATGGGCGCCACAGAAGTTATTTCAAATAAAATTTACACAATTAGGCTCAGTGCCTGTAGCTCAGTGAATAAGGGTGCCAGCCACATACACATACAGGCTGGTGGGTTTGAGCCCAGCCCAGGCCTACTAAACAACAATGACAACTACAACCAAAAAATAGCCGGGCATTACGGTAGGCACCTGTAGTCCCAGCTACTTGGGAGGCTGAGGCAAGAGAATCACTTAAGCCCAAGAATTTGAGGTTGCTGTGAGCTATGATGTCATTGTATTCTACTGAGGGCAACATAGTGAGACTTTGTCTCCAAAAAAAAAATTTACACAAACAGTTACTAACAGTTGTTAGTAATGTTATGCAAAAGTGCCAATTAAACTGATGTATCTTGGAGATAGAGGTAAATATCCAATATATCCTTTTTTTTTTTTTTTTCTGAGACAGAGTCTCACTAGCTCACCCTCAGTAGAATACTGTGGCATCACAACTCACAGCAACCTCAAACTCTTGGGCTTAAGTGATTCTCTTGCCTCAGCCTTCCAGGTAGCTAGAACTACAGGTGCCCGCCACAACACCTGGCTATTTTTTGTTGCAGTTGTCATTGTTGTATAGCAGGCCTAGGCTGGGCTCAAACCCACCAACCTTGGTGTATGTGGCTGGCACCAGAACCACTGTGCTACAGGTACCAAGCCAATATATCCTCTTTTTTGAATGAATGATCTGTAACTTATTATGATCAGTTAATTGTAAACTCCCCAGGCCTCAGCCCAGCTAAGAGAGTTGAAATGTAACAGACGTAAATATTGTGCCAGTTAGGAATGAGTTTGGTTGTCCATAGTGGAAAGCTAAGTGTATGAAAGGTTGGCCAGATACATGGTATTCAGAGTGTGACAGTCCTCCAAACTCATCAGACACTACCCGGGAGGCAGTTTTCCCTCTGTAGGACGGTGGGCATCTAAGTCATTCTCTTAGAAGGTGGTTAGGTTGGTGAGGGGACTCAAAATCATGCCTATGAAAAATACTTGAAGAAACAGATTTTTACGCATGTCACTACAGAGGGCAAAAATGTAGCCAACTAATAGATAACACAGAGGGGCAGATTTTAGCTCAAATTGAGGAGTTATTCATGCTAGAACACTCCCAAAATAAAATGAGTTGCTGGAGTAGGTAATTAAAGTTCTAGTATTAGTGAAAGTAATAGCCTTTCTGGTGCTGATAGCTCAAGAAAGCACAGCCCAAGGGAGTAGGACATAGCCAGATGTGAAATGTTTCAGGCAGCCCTGTTCACTTAGGCTGGTCCTGTTCTGACTCAATTTGCAGTAGCCCCCATCCTGAAATGCTTGTTCACTGTAAAATTTGGTTCACGCTTTTTCTTAAAAAATTATAGTGTTAGAAGAGTTAAAAAAAAAAAAAAGAAGAAGAAAGAAAGAAAGAAAGGCTATAATTATTGAAGATTTATAATGTACCAATTACTATTCTAAATAGTTTACATGAATTAACTGATTATATCCTCAAAAATTATCCTAGAAGGAAGGGCGACGCCCATAGCTCAGTGGGTAGGGCACTGGCCACATACACCAAGGCTGGCGGGTTCAAACCCGGCC
>NW_003852476.1:8806841-8809009 GCF_000181295.1 Otolemur garnettii | reverse complement strand
AAAAAAAAAAAAAAAGAAAAATCCTAGAAGGAAGTATTATTATCTTCAGTTTAATTATAAGGAAACTGAGCATGTTTCCCACCTTTTGGCTACAATCAAGTGAAGGTAAGGAAACTGGGGCGGGGTGCAGTGGCTCAGGCCTATAATCCCAGCACTTTGGGAGGTCAAAGCAGGAGGAAGCCAGGAGTTCTAGACCAGCCTGAGCGACAAAGTGAGACTCCAGCTCTATACAAAAAGAAAAAAGAAAAAGAAAAGGGCAACTGAATTTATTTGCCCAAGGCCAGGCAGCTAGAAAATGAAATTTTGAATCCACAGAGTCTGACTCCAAAGCTTGAGTTCTATGTATCATTTACTTACTTCTGTGACACAAGGTCTGGCTCTATTGCCCAGCTCACTGTAACCTCCAACTTCCACACTCAAGCAATTTTCCTGCCTCACCCTCCCAAGTAGCTGGGAGGTACAAGATATCACTCCCAGGTAATTTTTTTATTTTTTTTAGAGACCAGGGTCTTCTTTTGTTGTCTTAGGCTAGTATTGAGCTCCTGGCTTCAAATGATCCTCCTGCCCTGGCCTCCCAAAGTTCTGGGTTTACAAATGCCAGCTGCCATGCTCAGTGTATTTTTAATTTTGTTTTTATTTGTTCTTTTGTGGAGATGGGATCTCCATCTGTTGTCTAGGCTAGAGTACAGTGGCATCATCATATCTCACAGCAACCTCAAACTCCTGGGCTCAAGTGATCCTCTGTCTCAGCCTCTAGCTGGGACTGTCTAGCTGGAACTATAGGTGCACCTTACCACATCTGCCGAATTTTTCTATTTTTTGTAGGTATGGGGTCCTCCTTATGTTGCTTAAACTCCTGGTCTCAAGTAATCCTCCTGCCTCAGCCTCTCAGGTAGCTGGAATTATAGGTGTTTGGGCCACCATGCCTAGTCTGAATCCTATTCAAGTAAAGGCATGTAGACTAATGATAGGGGTGGGGTGGGGTGAAAGGTGTGCTGGGGGATCAGTTCCGGCTAGGATGAGTAATTCACATAAGACTAATAGCTACATTTATTTGTTGGACTTTTTGTGTGTGTCAGGCATTGGACTAAGGATCTCACATACATTAAGAGATAATCCAGTAAAGCACCTGGCTGAGGATAGAGTACATTATAATTCTCGATTTACTACTAGCTGTTAAGTTACTATTGTGATCACTTCTAATCCTCTCAACAACTATATTAGATGGGTTTTAGTGTATCCACTTTGTTAATGGAGACATGAAGTCTTGAGAGATTAAGTAAATCACCCAAGGTCAGACAGCCGGTTATTCCTGCAGCCAGCAAATGAACTCAAATCCATCTGTCGGGACCTACAGCCCTCTCCAATGCACTTGACCCTGCTTCCCCTCGAGCACCCACTCTTCCAACTTGGAAGTTTTGTGGTTCTATGAAACCAGACAGAAAATGATAACTTGAAAAAAAAAGTCTACACAAACTTAGATAAATCTTACAAATTAGTAGAACATTTAGCTGTTTGAAGTTAAAGCTTAAATAGTATGACAAATGTATATCACAAGTACAATTAAATTGGATCATTTTTGTCTTTTACTTTTCAAACCCACTTATTTATCAGCTGAAGATCAGTCTTCTTGGTTCTTCTCTTTCCAGGTACCAATAAATGAAGAGAAACTCAGTGTCAGAACAGTGATTATGAAAGTTAAATGGCCCTAAAGGATCAGAAGTGAATAAAAAAGGCTTAGGGGCTCCGACTTAAAAGCCTCTGAAGAAAAAAGGACTTGACACCATAATTTCAGTCTCCTGCAGAGGGTTGAAGTAATGCATTCTCTGCCTTAAGTGAGCAGCTGGGAAAGGCTGCTTGGCCCGTTAGAGGTAGAGAGAAAAGTCCAGCACTGGTCTGCAGAGATATACGTGGAAACCGGCCAGCAGGTTGGGCACAAATAGTCAAGTTCCCAAGACAAAGCTAAACCCAAAGCTGCTGCTACAAGTGCATGAGTACAATGTGGCCTTCAAGGTGAAGAAATCCCGAGTCAAAAATCTGGCCCATATTGTCCCAATATCTTCATATTATGCGCATTTTCAGGCTTGCCAGAAGTCCCCATTTATACAGGGTGACCAGATTTTAACATCTGTAAGGCGGGACAACATGGCCGGGGGGCGGAGGGGGCA
>NW_003852476.1:8797278-8806807 GCF_000181295.1 Otolemur garnettii | reverse complement strand
GGGGGGGCAAGGGGGAGGGCAGGGAGGGCAGGGGATGGGGCAGGCAAGGCCTGACAACAGTGCAAACTTTGATAAGCAGTTCTCAATAATCACTTCTCAGCAAGTATTTATTACAGTTTAACGCGGGACAAATTGTTGAAAAGCAGGATTGTCCCACCAAAATCGGGACGTCTAGTCACCCTACATTTATAGCATGTTCTTCCGATATAAAAAGCTTCTTTAGGCTGTGGCTCATGCCTATAATCCTAACCCTCTGGGAAGCTGAGGATACCTTGAGCTCAGGAGTTCGAGACCAGCCTGAGCAAGAGAGTGACCCCATTTCTACTAACACAGAAAAACTAGCCAGGCATTATGACAGATGGAGGATCAGGAGGATCACTTGAGCCCAGGAGTTTGAGGTCGCTCTGAGCTAGGCTGATGCCATGGCACTCTAGCTTGGGCAACAGAGTCAGACTGTCTCAAAAATTATAAATAAATAAAGAAAACAAAAATTCAGATAGAACCAGAGAAACAAACCATGGGGCCTTAGCAGAGGCAAATTAGAAATGATTCCATAAGGACCTTTCATAAATAGAACACATCGAATTCCCACAACAAATAACCCTGACGATGAACTCAGTCAAAAATGAGAAAGGAAACAATATCTACAAAAGCCAACAGAGCCAACCATAAATGTAACAAAAGACCAGACACTGAAGGAGGCCAAGCGATATGAAAGTGTGGCAGAGTAAACAGTAGAGACTCTGGGGAGGGGCTGGAAAGAACAAAGAGAGAATGAGAGATGTGATTTTAAAAAAATCCAGAAGGTAGTGCAAAAAGGAAAAAGAATACTATGTGAAAGAGAATGTAAGGAAGATACAAACCAGAATGCATCTAGTAAAAACTTCCAGAGGAGGTGTAGAAAGAATGGAAGATAAATATTCCGAGAGAGAATGGAGAATTTTCCCAGACAACGATTAAAAATTCTACTTACTCACAGTAAGACTCTGTCTCAAAAAAATAAATTAAAAAAAAAATTCCAGTTACTCTTAATTAGGATACATACAAGCAAAATAACACTTAGATGCTCTGAAGTTTAACAGTAGAAATCAAAGATAACTAGCAAACATCAAAAGTTCTGAAGAGATGGAAGGGTAGGAACTGGGCAGCAGATCAGGGTCAGGTTCAACTGTCCTGGATTTCTCTTCAGTAGGCTTGTCATTAGCACTTTACAAGATCTGGAATTTGGAGTGTTAAGGACATCCACGCTCAGTGAAGTTAGGGGTCTTTCTTTTCCATAGCTACAGTGCTCAGACACAGGAAGCAGGGATAGCTATTGCATTATTTCTGCTACCTGGTTTCCAGACAGGAGGAGAGTTTGAAGATGACCCAGTGAGAATGAAGCTTCCATCAGGGAGAAAACAAGTAGCATAAAAAGTCATTATATCCTCATGTTGCTCTTTGAAAAACTGCAGACACTCTTTCTGCACAGAGCCAGAGCCAGCCTTTCAGTGTCAAACTGTGTTCAGTAGAACTACGTGATCCCTTTACTGACCTTCCATTTGTCAGACAGCCTATCTCTTACTTAATTCTATTCTCGCTCATCACCCATTGCTTAGAAACTCTTTTCTCTTTTTTTGAGACAGAGTCTCACTCTGTGCCCTGGATAGAGTGTCGTGGCATCCTAGCTCACAGCAACCTCAAACTCCTAGGCCCAAGCAATCCTCCTGTCTCAGTCTCCCAAGTAGCTAAGACTACAAGCAACTGCCACAATGCCCTCTAGTTTTTTATTTTTAAGTAAAGACGAGGTCTCACTCTTGCTCAGGCTGGTCTGGAACTCCTGAGCAGGAACAATCCACCTGCATTGGCCTTCCAGCGTGCTGGGATTACAGGTACAAGCCATTGCTCCCAGCCTGCTTAGAAACTCCCTGTTCTATACCTTAGAACACTGGTGTGCTATGAGAGGATCTTAGATGTGCTGTGAAATTTTTAAAGGTCATTAAGTTATTTTCAAAAGAAGTTCAAGGCACAGTAAGTATATTCCTTTCTTTTTCCTCTTTTTTTTTTTTGATCAACATAATTTAAGTGTGCTATGGAAGTTTAACTATAGGTTCGAGTGTGCCATCGGATTTAAAAAAAAAAAAAAGGTTGAAAAACGTTGCTTTACACTATTTTTGTTGTTGTTGTTTCCTTCAGATTTTGCCACAAGATGGAAGCATCTGTATTGAACAGGGAGAGTAAAAGCAACCAGAAATGTACATGGAGAGGTCAAATTTGAACAACGCTACAAACTCAGACAGACAAAAATAGAGCATCTCTTATTTTCCACAACTGACTGAAACTTCTCTTGAGCACTGGATCTACAGATGGAAGGTGAGAATGTAAGCTTGCCATTTTAAGGTAGCTCCGTTTCCCCTGTTTCTTTTCTTTTCTTTCTAAAATTGAGATAGGGTCTCTCCCTCTGTTGCTCCTGCTGGAGTGCCATGGTGTTATCATAGCTCACTGCAATCTCGAACTTCTGGACCCAAGGCATCCTCCTGCCTCAGTCTCCCAAGTAGCTGGGACTACAGGCATGCTCCACTGTGCCTGACTAATTTTCTTGTTTTTTGTAGAGACAACACTTCTCTGTCTTCCTCAGGGTGGTCTCAGACTTTTGGCCTCAGCCCCCCAAAATGCTAGATGAAAGATACCACTCTCGCCCATGTTTCAACGCTGCATTCCAGGCAAGTGTATGTGGGAAGTCTTCCAGAATCCATTCCTAGCTCAGCGCCCATAGCTCAGTGGTTAGAATCCACTCCTAGCTCAGTGCCAGCCACATACACAGGGGCTGGTGGGTTCGAACCTGGCCCAGGCCTGGTAAACAACAATGACAGCTACAAAAAAAATAGCCAAGCATTGTGGCAGGTGCCTGTAGTCCCAGCTACTTGAGAGCCTGAGGCCAGAGAATCACTTAAGCCCAAGAGTTAGAAGTTGCTGTGAGCTGTGACACCACGGCACTCTACCAAGGGTAATACAGTAAGACTCTGTCTCAAAAAAAGAGAAAGAAAAAAAACCCAAACCGGAATCCACCCCTGAATTTTCAGGTGTTAGCTTTCCTACACATTTTTCATCTCTACATTCATTTCTTTTTTCCTTTATTTTAAAATTTCAAGGTGGTACAAATTTTTTTGTCATGAATACCTCATATAATGCTTAAGTCAGAGCAGTGGCCAGAACAGTGTTCATTGTACTGCTAGGTAAGATTTTATTCCTATCCCCTCCCCCCTTCTGGGTTTCCAATGTCCTTTACAGCTCTCTGTGCTTGTGTGAGCCCATCTGTCAGCTCCCAATTATTAGTGAGACGTATCTACACTCATTCTTCTATTCTCAGTCTTACTGTCTTCGGGAGGGTTCCTTACTATTTCTCACGAATCAAGTAGAAGATGGGGAATAGGAAGACTTCGGAGATGCAAAGACACAAAAGACAAACAAACGAGACAAGACAAAACTTGTTTGCGTCTCTCTTAGGTAGGTCCTGGAGAATGTACTCCTGCAAAATAGAAATGCAGTCTCTCACCTCTGCTCCCCCACGAGAGGGACCCACTTCTAACTCTCTTTGGAAGTGCTCTAAACTTTCTTTTTGTTCTTCCTAAATCAAATCTCTGTCACCTTGAAACTGGTGGAGGTGACTTTTGCTCTGTCCGCACTGCCTGTGCCGTTCCAGTTTTATTTTCAGTTTCACTCACTTTTGCTTTGGATAACCACCCTGCCCGGTTGAACTTTCTAGCTCAGCTGAGTAATTGAACCAGGTCAGCTGGGTTCAGGGAACGGAGACCTCTGACCCCCAACATCTTTTCTGGTGCTGTGAAACCCGGGAAGAAAACCTTTAGCCTTTTTCTTGGCACAGAAGCCCCAGGAAAAAAACCCTCAGAGGAAACCTACATTCCCCACATTCTCATGTGGGGTCCCAGGAAACTCCGGCATAAGACACTGGGACCCCACAGTGACTCAAAAGAGCTGGTGACCTTGGCCACCTCAGTGTTGACCTGGAGGAGGAAAGTAAAGAATGCCAGAAGGTCACAGTGTTAGGAGCTGTTATTGCCGGTCATCCCACGTCGTGGTCCGGGATGAGACGGTGAGGAGACTGACGAGTGATGTTTCAACTGTGGAAAACACGGCCACCTGAGGCCAGAGTATCACCAGAAGGGGCCTAATATGGATGGCAGAGGAGGTTGGGTCTTACCCCGACCCACCTGCTGCCACCGTGGCGCCCTAGACATCAGATCCCAAGAAAGCAGCCCAGGAGAAGATGGGGCCGCTTCAGACTGACAGGGCCCAGGCTCTTCAGACAAGAGGGCCGTGGGTCACCGTGGGCATTGACGCTAAGCGTGGCACATTACTGGACGCGGGAGCAGCTTCTTCAGCTTTGAAAGCCTTTGGTGGCTGCCGTCCTCCTCTTGCTTAGTTGTTGGCGCCCATGGGCAATGCATTCACAGGACTGTAACTTCTCGGTTACTTTGTGGTTAGGACACTGAGCATTTCACCCCACTGATTTGAACCATACCCCACCCCCCACCCGACCCCTGGCCAAGGAATTCCAAGACAGACCTGGAACTTTGGGAAATGTTCTAAGTAAACTTCTCAGAGAGCTGAACTTGGCTCTTAATGTGTAGATGATTTACTAATCTGTAGCCCTTCATGTTAATCTTCTTTTGAGGACACCAGAGAGCCGTTAAATTTCTCTAAGGAGGAAAGATTTCAGGGTCAAAGGAGAAGGCTCCTAATTTGGGCAAACCTGAAGTTACCTGGTCTTTGTTGTTTCCCCTAAATTAAGAGAAGGTTCTCACATGATAGAGTCAAGACAATTTATTCCCTCACTAGCCCCTTTGCAAAAAACCACTCAGGAAGTTGTTGGGAATGACAGGGTACTAGTGGGTATGGATTCCTCTATATGGGAAGCATCCCTTATATGATGCTTTAAGAGGGGGAGTTGGGGAAAGCGTAACATGGGATAGGAAACAAGAAACAGCCTTCCAAACATGGAAACAGGCTCTTTTAAATGCACCTGCCTTGAGAACACCTGATTTAAAGGAACTTTTCTATACCCTTTCATTGGGCCCACAGTTATGATCAGCCTTTTCCTGCTGTGTGGCCCCTGCCTATTCAACCTCATTGTTAACTTGTATCTTCTAGATTCCAGCAGCTCCACGTTAAGATGACAGTGATGCAGGGATTCCAGCAAATACTGAGGGAACCTTTCAAATAAGTAGCCAGAAACTTTGGAACCCCCAAATCCCTTTAAAGTAGGAAACCTGAGGGCCCCTGAGAGGTAGGCCAATGCCTGTGGGGTAAACTCCCACAAAAATTAAATGAAATGTGCTCTTTTAATTCCAGAAACTGAGCGAAAAGACTTGCGAGTATTATGCGCTTTTGCCGAGACCTAAGCAACCTGGGAAAACACAGTGGGGCCTGCAGGCAAGGCCTAACAACCTCCTACAGGGAACCCTGACTGTGTAGTCAAGTCAGCCTGCCAAATAAGGGTTGAAACAGCCCATCTGTGCAGAGGACATGACTCAAAGTTTGATGTGAATGAAAAGAAAAACCCCATAGTAATGATGTGAGTAAAACACTCCATCGTAACTGCGGGGTCTCCAAAACCATAAGAAAACAATCATGGAGGCTGTTTCTCAGAAATTTAATTGAGTACATAGAAGAGAAAGGTTTTACTCCTCTGTTTATCCTTTTTTTTTTTTAGACAGAGCCTCAGGCTGTCCCCCTGGGTAGAGTGCTGTGGCATCACAGTTCACAGCAACCTCCAACTCCTGGGCTCAAGCGAGTCTCCTGCCTCAGCCTCCCAAGTAGCTGGGACCACAGTTGCCCACCACAACGCCTGGCCGTTTTTTGTTTGTTTGTTTGTTTGTTTGGTTACAGCCATCATTGTTGTTTGGTAGGCCCGGGCTAGATTCGAACCCTACACCTTATAGGCTGGTGCCTTAGCCACTTGAGCCACAGGTGCTGAGCCTCCTCTGTTTATCCTGACCTTTAACTTTAACAATAGAAGTCAGATAATGTATAGTTCTTTTAGGTCTTCAGAAAGGAACAGCCTGAGACTAGCTTAAGATTGTAGTCTTACTTTCCCGGACTTTCTTTCTTTAGGCTAATCTTATGATGGTTATCTCACTTTCCCAGACTTTCTTTCTTTTCTATAGTTTAAGATAAGAATTGAGGATGTTAGGATTATTGATCAATGTGGTGTACATGACTAGCTCCCAATAAAGGGGAGTGGAAAATAAAGACATTTTGCTACATACCATCTAAGAGTATGTAGTCGTTTCTTGCTTTCATACAATTCTAGGAGCGAGCTTGCACCTGTGGCCAAGCTGTCCTTCTCTCCCCGTGAGAAAGAACTTCACCTAACAAATGCCCCCCCCCTTCTTTTTTTAGAGACAGAGTCTCACTTTGTCGCCTTCGATAGAGTGCCATGGCATCACACCTCACAGCAACCTCAAACTCCTGGGCTTAGGCAATTCTCTTGCCTCAGCCTCCTGAGTAGCTGGGACTACAGACATCCGCCACAATGTCCGGCTATTTTTTTTGTTGCATTTGGCTGGGGCCAGGTTCAAACCTGCCACCCTTGGTAGACAGAGCTGGTGCCCTACTCACTGAGCCACAGGCGCCACCCCCATTTTGACAGTAGGAAGTAGTTAAGAGCACTCAACATCCATTTTCCCCTCAAGATTTCATGACCATATCATCTCAGGGTGTAATGAGAAGGGACATCAAGAAAGGGGGTTCGAGGGAGTGTGAAGAAAATCTGCTGAACCAGGAACTCTGAAGGGCCCATAAAAATTTGGATATGAAGTTAAGTAGGTAACCAATGACCAACAGAAGGAGACAATCAATGACCAATAGAACAGGACAATACCGCTTGGAGGCACAGGGAGGCCAATGAAAAACTGGCAGGCAATTTCAAACAGAATAGACTGCTGAAGACCTTCATGTCGGCTCGGCGCCTGTGGCTCAAGTGGCTAAAGCGCCAGCCACATACACCTAAGGTGGTGGGTTCAAATCCAACCTGGGCCTGCCAAACAACAACGATGGCTGCAACCAAAAAATAGCTGGGCGTTGTGGCGGGCGCCTGTAGTCCCAGCTACTTGGGAGGCTGAGGCAGGAGACTCGCTTGAGCCCAGGAGTTGGAGGTTGCTGTGAGCTGTGATGCCACAGCACTCTACCCAGGGGGACAGCTTGAGGCTCTGTCTCAAAAAAAAAAAGACCTTTATGTCTCTGTCTCTTTCTCACCTTTGCTCCTTCATGAGAGGGACCCACTTCCAACTCTCTGGAAGTGCTCTAAAGTTTCTCTTTGTTCTTCCTAAACAAAATCTCTCTGTTACCTGGGGGGGGGGCGGTGCAGGGGGGCAGGGTGGAATGGAAATATAACCAAAAAATGAAAATGACATAGAACACAGGAACAGAAGATGTGAGGTAAGCACCAGGATGATAGTGAAGGGAGCTCCCAGAGAGACAGTTGTCACCAGGCCCTGAAAGCAAGCCAGTTCATATCTGGGGAGAGACTTCTTTGGGGATTAAACCAATAGGCTATTTGATTCATCAGAACCTCTTGAAAGGAGATTTTTGACAAATATGAAAGGGTTTGGAGTTGAATGAAAACGAAGACAATATATTATTCTCCAGTTCTATCCAGGTTGCTGCAAATGACAGGACTTCATTGTTTTTTATAGCGGAGGAATAGTCCACATTTTGATATACCACATTTTCTTTATCCATTTGTCTGCTGATGGACGCTTGAGCTGATTCCCTATCTTGGCTATTATGAATAGCAGCACTGCAATAGGCTATATGTCCAGCAGGGGGATTGCTGGAGCCTGTGATGGTTCTATTTTTAGTGTTTTTAGGAGCCTCCATGCTATTTTACATAGTGGCTGTACTAATTTATATTCCTATCAGCAGTGTACAAGTAGAGTGCCGTGGCGTCACAGCTCACAGCAACCTCAAACTCTCGGGCTTAAGCGATTCTCTTGCCTCAGCCTCCCAAGTACCTGGGAGTACAGGCATTGCCACAACGCCCGGCTATTTTTCTGAGATGAGGTCTTGCTCTGGTTCAGGCTGGTCTTGAACCTGTGAGCTCAAGCAATTCAGCTGCCTTGGCCTCCCAAGTGCTAGGATTACAGGCATGAGCCTCCACACCCAGCCTTATCTTATTTTCTTTCTCTTCTCCAGCTTTACTTAGGTAAGAGTAACAAAATAAAATTGGATGTATTTATTATGTACAGAATGACGTTTTGATACATGCATACATTGTTAAATGACTACTACAATCAAGCTAATTAGCATATTCATCATCTCACATAGTTACAATTTTTTTTTTTTTTTGGAGACAGAGTCTCACTCTGTTGCTTTGGCTAGAGTGAAGTGGCATCAGCCTAGCTCGCAGCAACCTCAAACTCCTAGGCTCAAGTGATCCTCTTGCCTCAGCCTTCCAAGTATCTGGGACTACCGGCACCTACCACCACACCCAGCTAGCCTGAACCACATAACAAGACCTTGTCTCTACAAAAAATAAGAATATGAAATTAACTGGGCATGCTGGTGTGCACCTGTAGTCCCAGCTACTCAGGAGGCTGATGCAGGAGAATTGCTTAAGGCCAGAAGTTTGAGGTTACAGTGAGCTGTAATCAGGCTCACTGATAAAATAAATATGTATTTTTTTTCAAAGAAAAAACTTTATGTGTGTGTACATGCACACATGCACACGCATGTGTGTGCACATTTTACCATCTCTGGCATCTTCTTTTCTTTGAGAAGATCCAAATTTCCACCCTGTATTACACCTTCAAGTAGTTTCTCAGATTTTGTTTGTCTGAAACTGTCTTTTGAATGCTACATTTGCCAAATATGGATATGACATTGTAGAGACTCTGGAGATTCTGAGCACTGTTCTATCAGGCAATTAACTTAGCTGGATCCAAATTCCAAACGGTCTCCCTCATGTGTTAGCAGCAACAGTAATCTCTGCCCACATCTTCAGCCTGCTCCTTTTAGCTGGCTCGGAGTCTCCCTTATGAATCTTCGGAACAACGGTGAAAGGCCTGGGGAGAATCTACCTTGTGCACAATTTGCCCTTCCCTCTCTGTGCTCTCTTCATCCCAGGATTTTGCCCTTTTTTCTCAGCCACTCTGGCAGCCCGAGAACTTCCTTGCTTGAGTTCTAGTTGCTCCATTCCACATGGCTGGAGGAGTGCCACCACAGAAAAGCCATAAAAATTGCGGGTATGTTCATCCAGAGACCCACAGATGCAAAAAAAAAAAAAGAAAGAAAGAAAGGAAAGAAATTGTAGGTATATCCTAGTGCCTTACTCTCCTTTTAAGGGCTAATTTCTTCCCAGTTTGTAGCAGCTTTTGTTCTCTCTCCAGTGCCTTCAAGCAGGTATTAATTGTTATGTTTAAAAATTGTCTGTGGGAAGGTTGGCCCGATGCAAACTGCTCCACCCTACCAGAACAACAAATTTTAAAGTATAATAATCTTTATTATTAATCTTTTTTTTTTTTTTTTT
>NW_003852476.1:8782956-8796620 GCF_000181295.1 Otolemur garnettii | reverse complement strand
AGCCTCCCAAGTAGCTGGGACTACAGGCACCCACCACAACGCCGGGCCATTTTTTGGTTGCAGCCATCATTGTTGTTTGGCGAGCCCGGGCTGGGGATTCGAACCCACCACCTTAGGTGTATGTGGCTGGCGCCTTAGCCACTTGAGCCACAGGCGCCAAGCCGAGTCACCCTTCTCATTAAAAGCCTCATCACATAGCTTACTGATTTTCTCCATGTGTTAAATAAAGAAGAATTTCCCATATCCTTCCAGAAAAGCACTACTTTATTAGTTTTATGTGTTGGGCTGCCATAAAGGATTTTGATTAAAGGAAGCATACCACTGTTTTTAATATGTTTGTAAAGTCTACTTTAGATGACTTCTCAAAGTCTCTAAAAATTAAATAACAATGTATTTTAGTTTGCTCAACTACGGAAGAGTGGTGGATGTGAATAAAAATAATATTTGGCATAGAAATTCTCATTCCTGGATGATCTCCTTCTGCCTATGTGATAGTAGATGGAATTACTTTTCAGTAAAATACTCCTCTGATTTCTTTCTGTTTGAATTCATCAAAGGGTCGATGCTGCAATACTCTATTGTTATTTTGCTATCAGTATTGCTAGTCGGTACTAGCTGACATTTTCACAATAGTAATAAAACTAAAAGATTGTGCATTGCAGATGTTACTTCAGCTCACAGGCACTTGTGCAGCTACATTGGACTGAGATCCTCATCTTAGTTCGCAACTGTTACCTGAGCTCACCTCCCAGAATCAGACACATTTGCAAAAGATTTTCATTGAATCTATGATGCAATTATTTCTCTGACATGTTGCAAGTTTCAGGTTGTCAACATCTGGACATTCCTGTTCGTCAGGAGTTTGAGGTTGCTGTGAGCTATGATGGATGATGCCATGACACTCCAGCTGGAGCAACAGAGCCAGACTCAGTCTCAAAAAACAAACAAACAAAATCACACAAAAATATAGCTTATTAAAATTTAAAAATAGCCTTTCAAGGTCTCACTATGTCGCACTTGGTAGAGTGCCATGGTGTCGTAGCTACAGCAACCTCAAACTCTTGGGCTTAAGCAATTCTCTTGCCTCAGCCTCCCAAGTAGCTGGGACTATAGGTGCCCACCACAACACCTGGCTATTTTTGGGTTGTAGTTGTCATTGTAGCACTTAAATAAAATTATATTAATGATGATAAATAAAATATAATTTAGTGAAATAAAATGTATTATGTAATAATAAATATATACATGACTTATTTTTAAAATTTAATATAGCTTATTGGATTTTTGAAATGTAAAACAGCTATTGCTGGTGGGTAGCTTGATGGTGATAAGAAATACAATTTTTTAGAATTGAAACTAACAAGTAGTAGATATGGAGAGAAGGGAACACTTTTACCCTGTTAGTGAGACTGAAAACTGTTACAGCCTCTTTGGAAAAAGTATAGAGTCCTCAAAGAACTCAAAATAGTCCTTCCATTTTATCCTACAATCCCATTACTAGGCATCTACCCCAAAGAAAAATAATCATTTTATTGTAGGGACATTTGCTCTAGATTGTTTATCGCAGCTCAATTTACAATTGCCAAGATGTGGAAACAACCAAAGTGCCCATCACCCCAGGAATGGATTAACAAACTGTGGTATATGTGTACTATGGAATACTATTCAGCTATTAAAAGGTGGAGACTTTGCATCTTTTATATTAACCTTGGTGGAGTTGAAATACATTTTTCTTAGTAAAGTATCACAAGAATGGAAAAGCAAGTATCCCAGTGTACTCAATTCCAATATGAAGCAGTAGATGGGGGCAGCGCCTGTGGCTCAAGGAGTAGGGCACCAGCCCCATATACTGCGGGTGACGGGTTCAAGCCCGGCCCTAGCCAAAACTGCAAAAAAAAAAAAGAAGGAGTAGATGAACTAATACATACCCTCATAAGAGAAAAATTCAATTCAGTTCAAGTTGGGGGCAAGGGAAGAGAGGAGGAGGGAGAGGATTGGTGTGCTCCCATCTAATGGGCACAAAGTAAGGGTACCTGACACACCTCCTAGGGACAGACACAATTACAACAGACACCTTACCTAACAAACACAAATATTATAACTTAATTGTTTAATCTGAAATATATATATAAACAAATTAATCAATAAAAGGAATCAATGAATAGTAAGGATGGCAGAAGCAAAGGCCTAGAACTGAGAAAACTCACAGTGTGTGGTTTGGTATCAGGGAGTGGATCAGCGAGGCTACAGCATATGGTGTTGTAGGTCAAATGGGGTCAAACTAGCGAGGGCCTCGAATCTTCTGTTAGTCTGAGCAGTTGCATTTCACACTGTGGTTGGGGGAAGCTGTGATGCGTCTGAGCAGGAATCTGATTATTATGTGAACCAAGTGTGGAAACTACTCTCACTGACATGAAGCAGCAACCAGGAGCAAGGGGAATAGCACGTAATAGCACAGAATACAGAATTTTTAAAATGCTTTCTATTATACTTTATCACTGTGAAATACAGTGCAAATGCAAGCTTAAAACACAGTAGGTATATACAGCGTAAAGAATGATAAACATCAGCTCTTAAACTTATAAAATACAATACTTTTTGCTACTTATTAATATACTTTTAGTTTCACCTCTGTTTGACTTTGACATAGGGCACCAGACTCTAATTTTTCTGTGATAGCTTTCCCCCCACTTAGCAGGTTTGAGCTTCTCGTCTCTATTCGTGCCTATAGTTTATCCATTTTCACCACTATATAGTTCCATCTTTTGAATACACTAGTTTTTCCTTTCTGTGATGTTTCTAGTTTTGCTATTAAGAATAGTCCAGTCAGGAAATTCTCACATGTACTTCCTGGTGTTTATATAAAAGTTTATCTACAGTAAATACCTAGAGTGAAATTGCTGGGTCATTAGAAACGCCATTTTTAACTTACAAAACAATAATAAATTGTAATCCAAAGTCATTAGCAAATTTTTGGTCACATCAGGAGTGTATGAGCATTTCTCTGGCTCCAATTCCTCATCAAAATTAACTGATTTAAGAGGCTGGGCGCAGTGGCACCCATTCCAGCACTTGGGAGGCTGAGGTGGCTGGATTGCCTAAGGTTACAGGTTCCAGACCAGCCTGAGCCAGAATGAGACCTTGTCTCTAAAAATAGCCAGGTGTCCCAAGTGCAATATACAATATCCAGCTACGGAACATGGAGATCTGCTTGTCCACGTTGAATACTGTTCAAAGTAGCAAAATAATTATTCTTTTGTTTTGTGTCAAAAGATCCAATACTGTATCTCAGGTTAGCTTATGAACATTCTGAATTGCATATTTCACCTTCTGTATAAGAAACTGCCTATCTACCTTTGACACTCTGTCATACAAGTGAATCATTGGAATTTTGGAGCTGCTTTGCATTTTCCTTGGCAGTGATACCTCCTGAGATAGTTCATCATCAGGCTATTATGACAAAGTGATGAGCAGTGTGTACTGAAACTACTCACATCTTACACTGTTAAAGTACTTGATGAAAAAATAATTCAGGCTATTGCTTATGGGTTATAGCACAAGGGAACAAATATTTTATGTTTTATGACTTTAAAAAAATCAAAAGTAACTAACCAAGAATCTTAACTGTGTTAGTATGTTTTATTTAAGCACTTCTGATTTTGATGTCCATTGTTTAAAGGTGATGATACTATTTTCACTTTTTTTTCTTTGCCATCGAAGAACAGAGTTGAGAATTTTCTTAATGTTTATTTGCTGCTTCCTATCGAAACTAAAGCCAGCCATGTTCTGAGCGTGAAGTAGATTCTATTTGAGGAGTACTCACAAGTAGCCACACACAATGTTTTTTCTCTCATATTATCTGGCTGTAACTTGAATTTCATTAGCACATGTCAGTTAGCTGAAATTGTTAAAACGAATTTTAACAAAACCATCTAGCCCTCTTGTTTGATTTACAATATTTTATTTATTTTTGGCACTCTTAAAGCTGGGCAATATAATTATCAGATATTTGTTTATCAGAGTGTTCTGTACATGCTTTGTGTAAACCCCCAATTTTTTTTTTTTATTTCTTCAGGTTTTCTAACATGCTTAACACTGGGCTACTATTAGTAATATAAAGGAGAAAAGAATAAAATTATTTAATAAGTTTAAAAAAAAAAAATAGCCAGGCGTTGTGATAGGCCCCTGTAGTCCCAGCTACTAGGAGGCTGAGACAAGAGAATGGCTTAAGCCCAGGAGTTTGAGGTTGCTATGAGCTATAACATCAGGGCACTCTACCAATGGTGACAAAGTGAGACTCTGTCTCAAAAAAAAAAAAAAATTAACTGATAGGCAGCACTTGTGGCTCAGTGAGTAGTTACTTGTGGCCCCATATACTGAGGATGGTGGGTTCAAACCCAGCCCCGGCCAAACTGCAACAAAAAATAGCCAGGCGTTGTAGCAGGCACCTGTAGTCCCAGCTACTCCGGAGGCTGAGGCAAGAGAATTACCTAAGCCCAAGAGCTGGAGGTTGCCCTGAGCACCACAGCACTCTACCAAGGGTGACAGAGTGAGACTCTGTCAAAAAAAAAAAAAAAAAATTGACTGATTTAAAAAGACACAGTGTTTCACACCTGTAATCCTAGCAATCTGGGAGGCCAAGGTAGGTGGATTGCTTGAGCTTAGGAGTTTTAGACCAACCTGAGCCAGAGCAAGACCCTTGTCTCTACTAAAAATAGAAAACCCAGCCAGGCATCGTGGTGGGTACCTGTAGTTGCTGGCACCTGAGAGGCTGAGGCAAGAAGATCATTTGAACCCAGAAGTTTGAGGTTGCTGTGAGCTATGACACCATGGCATTCAAATCCAGGGTGACTGAGTGAGACTCTGTCTCAAAAAAAAAAAATTGTTTTTGCAATCTGGAAGGTGTAAAGTAGCCTCTCCCTGGTTTTAGCCTGTGTTTATCTTATCACTAATATCACTAATGAGTTTGGGAATCTTTTCATATGTTTATGGGTCATCCGTGCTCCCCATCTTTGAAATATCTCTTTGTATAATTTGCCCACTCTTTGGCTGGTTTGTGTTTTTCTTACTGATCTGCCAGGACACCTCTGGCTTAAATTAGAGTTTCCATGCATCTGTGGGCTTGTTGCTAGCATGTGTCTTTTGGTGAATTTATTTTTTACTTATTTGAATATTTGTGTTTGGCAGGCTGAGAAACTATCTTCAAGGAAGATTTCGTCACAGGAATTTACAAGAGAGTCTTGACACCAGTAGGTTATCACTGAGGATTACTATGCTACCAGAGGGGCCCACGGGGACTCAAATGCAGCACCGTGTCCTTCAGGTGCCCACAGGAGAGGGGGTCCCGTTTGACCTTTATGAGTATTTTCTGCTATTACGTACATCAAGGTCTCAGGGTTTTGAAACATTTTTGCAGTACATCACATATTCCCCCGGGTATCTCATTATTTTAATTTCATTTTCCCATATCACTGAGTATAATAACACACATCATAAAACTAAATAACTGGCCAGGCAGGTTAGCTGACATCTGAAATCCTAGCACTCTGGGAGGCCAAGGTGGGTGAATTGATTGAGCTCAGGAGCTCAACACCAGCCTGAGCAAGAGCTTGACCTCATCTCTAGTAAAAATAGAAAAACTAGCTGGTTGTTGAGGCAGGTGCCTGTAGTCCCAGCTACTTGGGAGGCTGAGGCAGAAGGATCCCTTGAACCCAGGACTTAGAGGTTGCTGTGAGCTAGGCTGATGCCATGGCACTCTAGACTCAGATTCCATGAGAATCTGTCTCAAAAAACAACAACAACAACTAATCTTATGTTACTCCTAGTCAATGACCTGCCTGATTCATTGCAGCCCAGCCACAGCAGTCTTAACCCTTCCCTGTACTTGGGAACCAACCTTGACAGTGAAAAGTTTAGTTTATCAGCTTTACTTCCTATGAGTTAAACGTGGCCTATTCTAATCTCTTCTGACAGAATTAGCAATGGGCTTCTGCTACCTCCTGAGGCCTCACTGCAAGTGATAAGGCTTGTCTTTTGTTCTTTATCATCTAGTGTCTGAAAACTAGCTCCTCTGTGACCGCATTCCTTCGAGTGAGCAAAGTTCTGTTCTGAAAGCCAGACAGTGATACGGACCCTGTACCTTGCTCCTCAAGGCACTAACATTAGGAACAGAGCAACTTTCTTAGCTTAGTTTTGATGTGTTTGCTTGTTTTACTCACACTGCCTTCTGGGACAGGGGATAATCTGAGAATATGGACAGGTTGCAGGCCAAAACCCTTGGCTGCTTCTTTCTTTGTCCTGGCTACTAGGACCTAATTTTATGTTTCCTGACACATTTTATTTATTTATTTATTTATTTTGACACAGAACCTCAAGCTGTCAACCTGGGTAGAGTGCTGTGACATCACAGCTCACAGCAACCTCAAACCCTTGGGCTTGAGAAATCCTCTTGCTTCAGCCTCCCCAGTAGCTGGGACTAGATACAGGTGAGCACCACCAAGCCAGACTAGTGGTGGTTTTCTGTTTTTAGTAGACTGGGGGTTGAGGGGGGGTGGCGTTCAGTCTTGCTTAGGCTGGTCTGAAACTCCTGAGCTCAAGGAATCTACCTGCCTTGGCCTCCCAGAGTGCCAGGATTATAGGTGTGAGCAACTGTGCCCAGACTGAAATTCTCAATTTTTTTTTCTGAGACAGAGTCTCATTTTGTCTCCCTTGGTAGAGTGCTATGGCTTCACAGCTCACAACAACCTTAAACTTTTGGGCTCAAGTGATTCTTTTGCCTCAGCTTCCCAAGTAGCTGGGACTATAGGTGCCTGCCATTACACCCAGCTATTTCTTTCTTAGAGACAAGGTCTCACTCTGGCTCAGGCTGGTCTCAAAGCTGTGAGCTCAGGCAATCCACCCGCCTCAGCTTCCCCATTGCTAGAATTACAGGCATGAGCCACCACGTCCAGCCTGAAATTCTCAATTTTTAATGCCAAATAGCTTAATTTAAAAAATTCTGCAAGCTGAAGACAGCACCCTTGCCTTTCTGAGATCTTTAATTCAGACTCTGAATTTTATGGTGACGTTCTAAGTGTGAACTCATCAACAACAGCTGAGCAGATCTTGTTTCTTCCCATTTGACTCATCTCTCCCACTCCCTCAACCTCCCCGTTCGCTTGCTTCCAGTATTACCGGGTGACCTAGCCAAGAAAGAAGTTGGTCAAAGGGCTTTTTGTTCCTTTCTCCCCAGAGAGGTTTTCTTTACAGAAGGAAGAGGAGCAGGTAGGAGAGGCAAAGTCCAAGGTTTTTATTTTCCCTCTCTTCCCCTGAAGAGGAAAACTTATGTTTGTTTTTTGTTTTGTTTTTTTTTGTTTTTTTTTTTTTTGAGACAGAGTTTCACTCTCTCACTCTGAGTAGAGTTCTGTGGCATCATAAATCACAGCAACCTCAAACTCTGGGCTCAAGCAATCCTCCCACTTCAACCTCTCAAGTAGCTGGGACTACAGGTGCCTACCACAATGCTTAGTTAATTCTTCTATTTTTAGAAGTGATGGGGTCTCGCTCTTGCTCAGGCTGGTCTCAAACTCCTGAGCTCAAGCAGTCTACCTGCCTCAGGGTGTTGGGATTACAGGTGTGAGCCACTGCACCCACCCAGGAATGGAAACGTTAAACACCATTGTCCCAGAATTTGTCTCCTGTCTGTAGATAGTCTACTTAGAAGAGAGCAATTAGGCTCGGCACCTGTGGCCACATACACCCAAGGTGGTGGGTTCGAATCCAGCCCGGACCACCAAACAACAATGACAGCTACAACCAAAAAATAGCCGGGCGTTGTGGCCGGTGCATGTGGTCCCAGCTACTCGGGAGACTGAGGCAGGAGACGTGCTTGAGCCCAGAAGTTGGAGCTGTGAGCTGTGATGCCATAGCACTCTACCCAGGGGGACAGCTTGAGGCTCCTGTCTCAAAAAAAAAAAAAAGAAGAGAGCAATTAATGAAGGGTTTCACCACCGGTACATCTATCCTTCTCTAACATTGTCACATTGCACAACTCCTTGCCAGTAGATAACACATATGTTGTGATACTTAACCAGACAATAGCAGGAAACTGCTCCCCAGGTGACACCCACTGTCCTAACAACTGTTTCCATATCACAGGATGCTGCTCTACCTTCAGTCAACCAAGTGTTCAAAATTAGGATAGTAAATTCTCCTGAGAAAATAAGTCTGCAATTCAGAGATTTTGGTTCACACACTAGTGAGGTAGCAACAATGGCAAATATGTGAGTATTTACTACAAATTGAATTTAATATTTTTTTGCCATCCTATATAAATCCAGATATGGTTAGGGCATGCTATTGTTCAAATCCTGTCTTCTCATTTGTTTTAAATCAACCTGACTATTATTACTAGTTTCATAGATCCTATTGTTTCTTAAAAAAAATTCACATAAGACTATGAATTTGAGAAATTTTAGCAGAAGAGCAAGACAAGATATAATCTGTTTTTTCTTAGATCCATCCCATGATTTTCCCTACTGTGCTCTTTATCATAAGAAATCACTTTCCTCAACCTTCTTGCCCTATAACTCACCCCCTAGGTCAAACTTTTTAAACAGGGGGCCAGTTCACTGTCCCTCAGACTGTTGGAGGGCCAGACTGCGGGCCCCAGGACAGTCGGCTGCTAAGCAGGACAGGCAGCGGCGGCAAAAACACCTGGCAGGCCAGATAAATGTCCTGGGCAAGCTGCCTGTGGCCTGCGGGCCATAGTTTGAGGATGCCTGGATTAGAGAATGAGCTGGCCACGGCGGTGACCCATGCCTGTAATCCTAGCACTCTAGGAGGCCAAGGCAGGTGGATTGATTGAGCTCAGGAGTTTGAGACCAGCCTGAGCAAGAGTGAGACACCATCTCTACTAAAAATAGACAAACTATTTTTCTGGCCATAGTGGCAGGTAGTCCTGACATGCTCCTCCCACTGTTTCGTCACCACTACAGGTGGTGACAGCTTCCTGCTGCCTAAACTCAGAGTTGCTTCACTGTGCACTTGGACTTCTCAGCCTTGGCTGTGCTATCGCCTGTACACACAGCTGCATTAAATCCTCTTTCAAACAAAGGTTTCTATGTTTCTGACTCAGCCTTCACTGGGTAACACAATGGGGCTCTTCGCAAAACCCTCTTCTAAGCTTTCAAGTCTGTGTCATAAGTCCAGTTTGTTGACTAACATGTCAGTTGTATCTATGACCAGACACTCCTAGATTAAGTTACGTTGTCTGCCTATGCCTAACAAACAGCCCTAGAACTTTTATTCTCCTGTTGATGCCTGGGAATCTCACCCCAAATTGGTTTGAGTACCTACATTGCCTTCCTTTTAAAATTTCTTGGGAAGGCAAAAGTTTAGAATTTAGTCATAAACCAGTATTTCACCCAAGTTAAAATATTATTCAAGGCTCAGCACCTGTGGCTCAAGCGGCTAAGGCGCCAGTCACATACACCTGAGCTGACAGTTCGAATTCAGCCCCGGCCCACCAAACAACAATGATGACTGCAACCAAAAATAGCTGGGTATTATGACTCCAGCCTGATCCTGGAGTCCCAGCTACGTGGGAGGCAGAGACAAGAGAATCATTTGAGCCCAGGAGTTGGAGGTTGCTGTGAGCTGTGATGTCACAGCACTCTACCCAGGGTGACAGTTTGAGGTTCTGTCTCAAAAAAAAAAAAAAATTATTCAAGAGTTAAAATATTTTATCTAGCCTCTAGAAACCATGGGCATTGCTTCTATAATTACAGGCTTCAAAGGGAAAAACCCTTTTTTAGGCCCAAAAAACATTTTGTTGGGGCCAGGTGCAGTGGCTCATGCCTGTAATCCTAGCACTCTGGAAGGCCAAGGTGGGTGAATTGCTTGAGCTCACGGTGTTCAAGACCAGAGTGAGACCTCATCTCTAAAAATAGCCTGCCATTGTGGTGGGTGCCCATAGTCCCAGCTACTTGGGAGGCTGAGGCAAGAGAATCACTTGAACCCAAGAGTTTGAGGTTGCTTTGATGCCACAGCACTCTACCCAGGGGGATAGCTTGAGTCTCTGTCTCAAAAAAACAAAAACAAACAAACATTTTTGGGGGCTGGTTTGTTAAAGGGCCAGTAATCCCAGTGACTTGGGAGGCTAAAGTATGAGGATAGCTTGAGCCTAGGAGGAGCTCAGCCTGGGCAACACAGTGAGACCCCTTCTCTAAATAAATTAACTAATTAAATTCAATAAGAAAGAAAAAAGAAATAAAAACTGTTTACATCATTTTCTTTCTTTAATTTCAAATTAGAGAAAGGAAATTATATTATAATCAATCCTAATATTATCTTTGCTTGGATTTGCCATTTGTTAGTATTTTGCTGATTTGCTTTTTTCTCTCTTTCTGAACCATTCAAAAGTTGCAGGCATGACAAAATTTTGCTGAATAGTTCAGCCTTTATCTCCTGAGAACAAGAACATTCTTCTATAGAAACAAAATACCCATTCTATGCCCAAGAAATTAATAATCCAGTTTATTCTAGTTTCCTGAATTGTCCAATAAACAGGTCTTTTTTTTTTTTTTGAGACAGCATCTCATTATGTTGCCCTTGGTAGCGTGCTGTAGTGTCACAGCTCACAGCAACCTCAAAATCTTAGGCTTAAGCAATTCTCTTGCCTCAGCCTCCCAAGTAGCTGGGACTACAGTTGCCCACCACAACACCCAGCTATTTTTTTGTTGTGGTTGTCATTGTTGTTTTTAGAAGCCCCGGTATATGTGGCCAGCACCCTAACTATTGAGCATGGGCACTGAGCCCAATAATCAGTCCTTGATGACTTCTTAAAAATCCCAACAAACTTTTGAAAAGTATTATGCAAATATAGTCAACTGGATGACATAGTGAATGTCTGGGTCAACATCCAAATGTGGATGTTGATCTTTCTTATTTCATTACTTATTTGTATATCCAAGTACCAGATAGATAAAGGTTAAATTAGCTAATTTTGTTCAAATGTCTAAAAGTGTGGCTGGGCTTAGTGGCTCATGCCTGTAATTCTGGCACTCTGGGAGGCCAAGGCAGGTGGATTTCTTGAGCTCAGGAGTTTGAGACCAGCCTGAGCAAGAGTAAGACCCCATCTCTAAAAAATAGAAAAACTAGCTGGGCTTTATTGGGGGCACCTGTAGTCCCAGCTACTCGGGAGGCTGAGGCAGGAGGATCATTTGAGCCCAATAATTTGATGTTGCTATGATGCCAAGGCACTCTACTGAGGGCAACTGAATAAGACTGCGTCTCAAAAAAAAAAAAAGTGTAAAATTAAAGGTGAAGTTGATTAACTTTGATTTAAAGATGGTCTACTCACTTGTTCATGCTACAAATCTAGAGTGAACAATTTTATTGGGCCGGGTGCTAACGGGGTTCAGGACATGCTACTCCAAAATACAACACCTTGGTGTTTGAGAAAAAAATAGAAGGAAGGTCACTCTCACCTGCCCCTGCCCACAAGCTGGTCATAATACCTAAAAAGGACTTTTCTGACCTTCCCCTGAAGCAGCTCATAAAACCCTCATTAGAGTGATGCCCTCCCTGTACCTGGAGAAAAGGAATATCCTTATCTCTGAGACCCCGAGACATAGCGAAGAATCTGAGCAAACAGGCCTTGCCAAGTTCCCCTGGTTATTACCATTAGATAATACCCCCCTTTCATAATCACATTTCCCCATTACTAGCCACCTCTTCAGCAAACCTATCATAACAGCACTCAGGTTTAACTGGTGCTTCTTCTAAAGGTTTGGTGTCACAGAAATTTATATTTTCTCTTATTAATCTGTCTTTTGTTATAGGGACCTCAGCTATGAACCTAATATCAGAAGGAAAGACAGTTCTTTTCGCCTATAGTATCACGGATCCAAAAAACTCTCAGAGCCAGGCACATTTTATTTGAGTTAATCATAATGTTAAAAATAGAGGCAGAATATCCTGTGAAGAAACACAGAGAAGACACGACATGGTAGCATCAAAGACGGTTTCACCTTGGAAATAATGGTTGAGGGGTGGCGCCTGTGGCTCAAAGGAGTAGGGCACTGGCCCCATCTACCATGGGTTCAAACCTTCCCTGGCCAAAAACTAAAAAAAAAGAAAAGAAATAATGGTTGAGGGCTTGGCGCCCGTTGCTTAGTGGGTAGAGCACCAGCCACATACACCAAGGCAGGTGGGTTTGAACCTGGCCTGAGCCTGCTAAACAACAATGACAACTACAACCAAAAAATAGCTGGGCATTGTGGTAGGCGCTTGTAGTCCCAGCTACTTGGGAGGCTGAGACAAGAGAATCACTTACCCCGCGAGTTTGAGGTTTGGTGAGCTGTGACACCACAGCACTCTCCTGAGAGTGACATAGTGAGACTCTGTCTCAAATTAAAGAAAAAAAAAAAAGTAATGGTTGAACTGAGTCTTAAAAAACAAGTAGAAGATTCTCAATCCTATCTCCGACTTCCAATCTCTAAAAGGGGGTAAAAGGTAGAAACAAATCTTGATTGCAGATGGAGATTCAGAACTCTATAAAAGAAAAAAAAGTGCTTGTTTTTGTTTATCACTTCCCTGATCCTTTTTATTTAGGATATTGAGACTACCTGCCTGCCAGCTATTTGGGAGGCTGAGGTGAAAGGATCACTTGAGGCCAAGAGTTCTTGTCTGCAGGTGCTAAGATTGTTTCTGTGAATAGCCACTGCACTGCAGCCTGGGCAACATAGCCAGATACCATTTCTTTTCTTTTCTTTTCTTTTTTATTTGAGACAGAGTCTCAAGCTGTCAGAGAGCTGTGGTATCACAGCTCACAGCAACCTCAAATTCTTGGGCTTAGGCGATTCTCTTGCCTCAGCCTCCCGAGTAGCTGGGACTACAGGCACCAGCCACAGTGCCTGGCTATTTTTGCTGCAGTTGCCACTGCTGTTTTAGCTGGCTGGGGCTGGGTTCAAACCCCGCCACCCTCAGTATATGGGGCTACTGGCGCCCTACCCACTGTGCCACAGGTGCCACCCACCAGATACCATTTCTATTAAAAAACAAACAAACACTAGGGTATGGACCTAACACTGGTTTAGTAAATATTAATATGATACTCAATAACCTTTATTCCTTAATATTCTCTTGATGATTGAACAAGATTCTTTTCATCAGGGATATTAGATTCTCTTCTTCCTGTATGTGGCACAATACTAACTCTCATCCCCCTTTTCTATTTGGCCCAAATGGAGACTACAGACATTAGAATTGTATTCTGAGCTATAGCTTGAATTCCCTGAACTAAGTGCTTTTTCCTGAAGATGTCCTATAAGGCTACAAGAAGCAGTTAAAACCTCTTTTAATTCAAACCAGCAGTGCTTGTGGGATACAATGATGGTCCCCCATGTTGAAGTTAAGTCTTATGCATGGTCTATCCTTGCCATGCCCACATCTTCTAGTTCATGGGCTGTGCTTAGCAGTTTCATCTATACCTTCAGCCATTCCTATAAAATTCTATGAAACATACTTTTAAGCAGGGAATGGTAAATTTTGAACCTGAATAATGGATAAATTGAACCTTTTAAAAAAGAGAGAACGCGGTATCTAACAGAAAGATATGCAGAAATTTGGTCCTCACTTTCTGCTATTTGCTCTCTATGTACTCTTAAAAAAAAAAAAAAAAA
>NW_003852476.1:8773751-8782852 GCF_000181295.1 Otolemur garnettii | reverse complement strand
ACTTTGTCCAGCTTTAATGCACATTTTTTACATAGATGAAATTATATGTATAGATAAATCCTCTGGGTTTTCACTTGTGAAATACCTAAGTTCATCCATTCATCAACTGGTAAATAGACTTTTTTTTTTGAGACAGTCTCACTCTGCTGTCTACCAAGGGCAACATAGTGAGAATCTGTCTCAAAAAAAAAAAAAAAAAAAAAATGTAAAGGGCCAGGTGCGGTGGCTCATACCTGTGATCCTAGCACTCTGGGAGGCCGAGGCAGGTGGATTGCCTGAGCTTGTGAGTTGGAGACCAGCCTGAGCCATAGTGAGATTTCATCTCTAAAAATAGCTGGGTGTTGTGGTGGGTACCTGTAGTCTCAGCTACTCAGGAGGCTGAAGCAAGAGAATCGCTTAAGCCCACGAGTTGAAGGTTGCTGTGAACTATGAAGCCAGGGCACTCTACCCAGGGTGACAAATTGACACTGTCTCAAAATAATAATAATAATAATATAAAGGAATGCAGCTAAGAAATAAGTAAACTCCAAGTTACCTCACCTTTTTGTTTTCTAAGGAAATGGTCTCCAAAACTCTGGCGTATGTTCTTCAGGGCTACACAAGATAATCCTGATAAATACATGTCGCTTTAAGTTTGTATTTCATCTTTAAAAATGTCTAAAGGCAGACAGGCAGGCTCATCCCTGTATCCTAGCACCCTGGGAGGCCAAGGTAGGTGGATTGCCTGAGCTCATGAGTTTGAGACCAGCCTGAGCCAGAGGGAGACCCCATCTCTAAAAATAGTCAGGTGTTGTGGTGGGTGCCTGTAGTCTCAGCTACTAGGGAGGCTGAGGCAAGAGAATTGCTAAGTCCAAGAGTTTGAGATTGCTGTGACTGTGACGCCATGGCACTCTACCAAGGGCAACATAGTGAGAATCTGTCTCAAAAAAAAGAATAGCTGGGCATTGTGATGGGCGCCTGTAGTTCCAGCTACTAGGGAGGCTGATGCAAGAGAATCACTTGAGGCCAAGAGTTGGAGGTTGCTGTGAGCTATGCTGCGATATCCCTCTACTGAGGGTGACAAAGTGAGACTCTGCCTCAAAAAAAAGTCTATATACTGCATAATGTATATTATAGATTAGTACAGTATAAATAATGTACATATAATATGTATAAGTAAATGATATGAAAAAAGTTTAGAGACCACTCCTTTAAAATTGGTACTTTCTTTTTTGGGGGGTAGAGTGCTGTGGCATCACAGCTCACAGCAAACTCTTGGGCTTAAGCGATTCTCTTGTCTCAGCCTCCCAAGTAGCTGGGACTATAGGCACCTGCCACAATGCCCGGCTATTTTTTTGTTGTAGTTGTCATTGTTGTTTAGCAGGCCCAGGCCAGGTTCGAACCTTCTAGCCTCAGTGTATGTGGCTAATGCTGTAACCACTTTGCTATGGGCGCCAAGCCTAAAATTGGTACATTTTGATTTAATACAATTTTTTCATATTTTGAGAAGACTGTAAGTAAGCTTTCTTTTTATTTTTTTGTTTTTTATTTTATTTTATTTTTTATTAAATGATAACTGTATACATTAATGCAAACATGGGGTACAGTGTAGTGTTTTCATATACAATTTGAAATACTTTCATCAAGCTGGTTAACATAGATTTCATGTCATTTGCTTAGTCATTGTGTCAATAAACTTTCTTTTTCAAAAAGAATAATGTTCCCCCCCAAAAAGAATAAACTGAAATACATAGCTAGGTATAAATTGTTTATTTATATTGTTGCACCTGGACTGCTAACCCTTAAAATACTCATTATATGCTAAAAATCACCATATAGTTCTATGAATAAGCTAAAAATAACATCTTTTTTTTTACAAATTGTAAAAATAATTGCAGAGAATTTGAAAATAGCATAAAGATAAAATGAAGAAAAAATATCATGAAACAACTATAATTATTATTTCATGATAATTTTGAGTAGTTTCTTCTAGTTTTTTTTTAATGTACTTTTTTCCTTCCCAAGACTGCTCATGGATTTTTTTTTTTTTTGGTATAGGGTCTTGCTATGTTGCCCAGGCTGGAGTGCAGTGGCTATTCATTCACAAGTGCAATCACAGCACTAAACTCTCAGGTTCAAGCCATCTTCCCACCTCAGCCTCTAGGCCTCTTAAGTGTTTGGGAATACAGGTGGGTGCCACTTTGTCCAGCTTTAATGCACATTTTTTACATAGATGAAATTATATGTATAGATAAATCCTCTGGGTTTTCACTTGTGAAATACCTAAGTTCATCCATTCATCAACTGGTAAATAGACTTTTTTTTTTGAGACAGTCTCACTCTGCTGCCCCAGGCTAGAGTGTGGTGGTGTTATAACTCACAGCAACCCCAAATTTCTGGGTTCAAGTGATCCTCTTACCTCAGCCTCCTAAGTAGCTGGAACTATATGTACCAATCACAATGCTTGGCTAGTTTTTCTATTTTTGGTAGTGACAGGGTCTCACTCTTGCTCAGGCTGGTGTTGAACTTCTGAGCTCAAGGAATTTTCCCTCCTCAGCCTCCCAGAGTTCTAGGACTACAGGTGTGGGCCACCACACCCAGCCTGTAAATAAACATTTTAATGATTACTTAACATATGTGCCCTTATAGACACTGGACTCAAATAACTGATGTACAGGAAGAATTGTGGTGCCAATAACATTGCTAATAAATTCAACCAGGTGGTTTTAGGAGATGGGGCTTTTCTTAGCATTCTATTCAGATTGGGGTGCTCGTAGCTCATTGGTTAGGGTGCTAGCCACATGCCCAGGCCTGCTAAACAAAAACAATAGCCTGACTTTGTGACAGGGGCCTATAGTCCCAGCTATTGAGGAGGCTGAGGCAAGAGAATCGCTTGAGCCCAAAGTTTGAGGTTGCTGTGAGCCATGATGCCATGGCACTCTACTGAGGACAACAAAGTGAAACTCTGTCACAAAAAAAAAAGCATTATATTTAGAAAGACATGATATTCTATAGCAGTAGAATGGTGGCTGTGCTTTTGTTGTGTGAAGGTCTATCTTATTTCACATCTATATTCCTGCGTCTATGATATACAGAATAGAGTATGTATATATATAAACACATACATACAAATACACATATACACACATGCCAAAGAGAGAGTTTTTAGGGTTTATTGGACTAGAGGCATTTGCCAAAGGAATCTTTTTGCAATAGTCTGAGTCACAACGAATGTAACCACGGAATCACTGCTACCACACATTGTTAATAGTGTTTTTCATATTATGTGGCAAGATACCTTATGAACAGCACTTATATTTTTTTCCTCCAGTGCCATCAAGCTGTTGGCTAAAATTTCTATTTTTTATTTAAAATGAATATTCCTGTGTAAATGGCTGAAAGAGGGATACATCAAAAGCCAGGTGGGGGTGCAAAGTAAGAAAAGGCTGGGCTATGCAGAGTGGCCACACCTGTAATCTCTGGGCAGTGGAGGCAGGAGGATCCCTTGAGCTCAGGAGTTCAATTCTAGCCTGACTGAGCAGAGCAAGACCCCACTGCTACTAAAAATAGAAAAACTAGCCGGGCATCGGGGCATGCGCCTTTAGTCCCTGCTACTCAGGAGGCTGGTACAGGAGTATGGCTTCGATGCAGGAATTTCAGGTTGCTGTGAGCTAGCCTGATGCCACAGCACTCTAGCCTTGGCAGCAAAGTAAGTCTCTGTCTCAAAAAAGAAAGGAATTATAAAAGAAACTAAACCAACAAAATCTAAGAAAATAAAAGTAGATTGTGAAACAAAGAGGTGCCATCAATAGAAGTCACTGAAAAAACATGTTAAACAAAATTAGCAGCTTATACTATGAAAGAATAAAGGAGACAGGAAGCCCCCCTTGAAATGTGGAAAAGCTCTTTGCACTACTCTTAATCCTTCTTTAATCCATGTATTCCTTTCTTTGTCATTTGCCCTAAATTACTGAAAACAAATACTTGACCAGACACAGCTAAAGTGAACTACTGCTTTTTAGTTTGAGGTTAAACAGATGAGGCTGGCACGTTTAGCAGTGTGTCATGGACAAGTCTTTGAAAATGTTTGAGGTTCAGTTAATAGCTGAATTTATTTTTAATATGCATAGTGACATAGTCTTACTCCAATAAAAGTTAAGCTCTCTGAGGCAGCGCCTGTAGCTCAGTGGGAGGGCGCCAGCCACATACACCCAAGCTGGAGAGTTCAAACCAGGCCCAAGACAGCTAAACAAAAATGACAACTGGGCATTGTGGCGGGTGTCTATAGTCCTTGGGAGGCTGAGGCAAGAGAATCACTTAAGCCCAAGAGTTTGAGGTTGCTATGAGCTGTGACACCACGGCACTCTGCCCAGGGCTACATAATGAGACTCTGTCTCAAAAAAAAAACAAAAAAAAAGTTAAGTTCTCTGAATAAGCATGACTAAAAAAAGTGTTTCTTTTGATCCATTAGGAATAAAACTCACTATTCAGACACATTACTAAAATTTTTTATCTTGTTTATAATTTCCAGCATTTCTAATGTTTAAACATGCAAGATCATTTGATGTTTAATATTCAAAAAAATGTGGAACATTATTAGAAAATCATTAAAATTATGGTTAACTTTTGCTAGAATGTGACTGCATATATAACAAAGGGGATAACAGGAAGTCTTCACGTGGCCACGGTTCTTTTGTTATTTCCATAAGAACTGTTTTCTAAGACTGTTTGAATAATAGATTCATGATAAGAATATCTTAGTAACAGTTGGCACTTTTGACTGCATATCTTTTGAGATTTGCTGGCAAAAGAAGCATAAAAGTAATACAATACAGACTTGGAGTGCCGTTTCTCAACTTACAAGTACTTATCTAACCAACTCCATATGGAGCGTTTATCACACATGTACCACACTCATGCGCAACACCAATTAAAAATGTTATTCATTCTTCAGTGTGGCAATAAAATATTTTTAATTTTTATGTTTTCTTTATTTTCATAATACCCCTTTCCTAACCTTTTTTTCCTTTTCATAAAAATGTCCCAAGAGATACCGTACAATGATCTAAGATCTCTATAGATTTTAGGATTCTAAAATTCCTCCACAATTATGTTCATTTATGTATTTTATAGATTATCTCTTTATGTATTCTGTACTTCACAGCTGCGTGCGAATTTAAGAGTCTCATGCTCTACGGATGGAGCTAGCTGGGCAACTTTAAATTCTAATTTTATTTTTTTCTCATTTTTTATTAATTTTTTTTATTAAATTATAACTTTGTTAAATCCCAATTTTAAATTTTAGCTCTAAACAAAATTCTCTGGCTGCCATCCGTATATCTGCCTCATTCTATGTCTTTAACAAATGTGATATCTTGTACATTTTAAAACTATTCCCATTATTTTAGTAAAATTTGGCTATCAGTCTTTACGGATTAATTAATTAAATCATTTTAATTTGTTTCTTTGTTCTTGTGGTGGTGGCTGTGGTTTTGTTTTTTTGTTTTTTTTTTTTTTTTGAGACAGTATTTCACTCTGTTGTCTAAGCTAGAATACCATGGTGTCAGCCTAGCTCACCAAAACCTCAAACTCTTGGGCTCAAGCAATCCTCTTGCCTCAGCCTCCTAAGTAGCTTAGACTATAGGTGCCTGCCATGATGCCCAGCTCATTTTTCTCTTTTTCATAGAGATGGGGTCTTTCTCTTGCTCCAGCTGGTCTCCAACCCCCGAGCTCAAGCAGTCCTCCCTCCTCAGACTCCCAGAGTGCTGGGATTACAGGTGAAAGCCACCTCAGCTGGTCTCCTTTTAATTTTTAATTCCCACTGTATTGAGTCCATGAACCACCTAAAATGTATAATCCTATATTCACACATCTATGTTCATATGGATGTTGATAATTTGCCACTCCAAATATTTTTTATGGACAGAAAATAAATTTAAAATGGCCAATCACAGTGTAGATCTCCTAAATTTTGATACTTTTAGAAACAAACTTATCCCCTTTGCTCATGATAGTTCCAAAGTTAAGTGTAAACACAAAAGTGACTAATTAAATGTTACTCTATGGAATGGTACATTTAGAAACTCGGTTATATCAATCTGGAATACCCCAAATATTAAAATAGTAAATCAAATAATATTATATAGCCCTAACATACATTCAATCCATTTCCACTAATACACTTAAAAACTTAGGAGTGTCATTTCTTCATGAAGAGAAGTTTATCTGTTTATATATGTAAACATAAAACATTATTCCTTTGCTAATGGAGATTTCTGAATTATATCAGAAATGACCAGTTAAAGAATGCATGTAAGGCAGATATATTCAAGGCAAAGGCTTTTACCTGCATTATTTTTCTCTAGAATACTGTGATCTTACACTTCTACATAGCATATTTTTCTTTTTCTTTTCTTTTCCTTTTTTTTTTGAGACAGAGTCTTACTATGTCACCATCAGTAAAGTGCTCTGGAGTCAGAGCTCATAGCAACCTCAAACTCTTGGGCTTAAGTAATTCTCTTGCCACAGCCTCCCAAGTAGCTGGGACTATAGGCACCCATCACAATACCCGGCTACATTTTGTTGTTGTTGTTGTCATTTATCAGGCCCAGGCTAGGTTTGAACCCACCGGCTCTGGTGCATGTGGCTGGCGCCCTAACCACTGAGCTCCAGGCATCAAGCCCTACATAGCATATTTTTCTGATTATATAATACATAGGATAATGTGGTGACATGAAAACAACACCAGTAATTCTCATTCCAGCTATTCTACTTTCTAAGTTGCCTCAACTATAAAATGGTGATAATTTATTTCAGAAACATTTTAAGGACCAAAATGAAATAATATATTGAATTTTATGTTAATATACTATGTAGACTATAAAATATCATTCTTTTGATACTGTGATTTGATACTGTGGTATTCTCAATAACTCAGTGTATTTCATTTAATTTCCTTTTTGGTTGAGTACATTTTTTGATGAAAATATACTACAAAGCACCTATTTTTAAAAATCTAACGTGGCTGAAATTAGTGGTAGAATTAAAGTGAAAAGAAAGAAAAAAGTAGGAATTAGAAGGTAAAGGATTATTCTGGTCACTGTGGATAGGAAGGAGAAATGGTATAGGTTTAGAGCACTCATAATTTACACCTGAAATAAACGTGTTTACCAATCAAAACAATATGAAAAAGGAGAAAAAGGCAATCCAGACGCATCATTGAAGTAGTAGCCCACTTACGGATATATCTATGGCCTTAATAGCCATGGGGTCTGTCACTTGATGCTTAAAATGGCTTTTTTCTAGCCTTAAATTGAGAAAATATAAGGTTGCTTCATTTGTGATCCTGAACTAGTAACATTAAAACTAGTTTTCAAACTACTGGTTTGAAGCCTATCTTTTATTTACTTTGCCCCAGGTCTTCCATTTGCAGTCTACTTTTCAGCAACACTTTTGGCATATGGCAACAATTTCTTTTGTTGGACAGAGTCTTGCTCACTGCGCCAGGCTAGAGTGCAGTGGCTCACTGCATAGCTCACTTGTCATAGCTCACTGCAACCTCAAACTCCTGGTTTCAAGCAATCCCCCTGCCCCAGCTCCCGACTAGCTAAGACTACAGGCCTGGCTAGTTTTTCTATTTTCAGTAGAGATGGGATCTTGCTCTTACTTGTCACAAGGCCTGGCTAGTTTTTCTATTTTTAGTAAAGATGGGATCTTGCTTTTACTCAGGCTGGTCTCGAACTCCTGAGCTCAAGTGACCCTCCTGCCTCCACCTTCCAGAGTACTAGGATTATAGACGTGAACCACTGTGCCTAGCCACCCCCTCTTTTTTCTTGATACAGAGTCTCAGTCTGTTGTCCTGGGTAGAGTGCTGTGGTGTCATAGCTCACAGCAACCTCAAACTCCTGGGTTCAAGCAATCCTCCTGTCTCAGTCTCCCAAGTAGCTGGGACTATAGGTGCCCATGACAAACGCCTAGCTATTTTTAGAGACGGGGTCCCATTCTTGCTCAGACTAGTCTTGATCTCCTGAGCTCAAGCATCCCACTTGCCTTAGCCTTCTAGAGTGCTAGGATTACAGGCCTGAGCCACCATGCCCAGCCAAAGAAAAACCCTTTTACCCTAGCTTTTATGCAGGTTCTGTGGTCACAGGGTTCTCTTGATTGCAATACAGTCAGTCCTTCTTGTATCTTCAGGTTCCCTGTGCTCAGATCCAACTAACTGTGGATTAAAAATATTTGAGAGAAAACCAATCAAAAATAATACACATTGAAAAAACCATTACAAGGTAAGTATGTCCGTAGCATTTACATGGTATTAGGTATTATAAATAAGGCAGAGACAATTTACAGCACACAGGAGGAGGTGCACAGGTTACATGCAAGAGTAAGTTTCATAACAGGGCCTTAGTATCTGTGGTTTCTGATTCTGTGGCAGTGGGAGAGTCCTGGAACCAGTCCCCACAAAGAAGTAGGACTAGAGATTCCCTTAATCTATTGCAATATCCTTCCTCCCCACTATAATAATCCCATTGGATTTTCTTTTTATGACAAGGTGTTACTCTGTCACATAGGCTGGAGTGCAGTGGCTATTCACATCACTGTCACCCCCAACTCTTGGCTGATCCTCTTGGCTCAGCCTCCTTCATAGCTAGGACTACAGGCATGTGCCACCACACCCAGCTAATTATTTTTTAATATTTTGTAGACATAAAGTCTCACTATGTTGGCCGGGATAGTCAAAATCTGCGTTGGCCTCCCACAGTGCGGGGACTGTAGGCGTGAGCCAGTGCACCTCATTCTAGATTTGCTTTTAGCTTGACGCAGTCTATCTTTGTATCTTACTGTGTCACTCTCAGTACAGTGCCGTGGCATCACAGCTCACAGCAACCTCAAACTCATGGGCTTAAGTGATTCTCTTACCTCAGCCTCCCTAGTAGTTAGGACTACAGGTGCCCACCACAATGCCCAGCTATTTTTGTTGTTTTTGTCATTGTTGTTTAGCAGGCCCCGGCCAGGTTCAAATCCACCAGTCCTGGTGCATGTGGCTGGCACCCTAACCACTTAACTATAGGCACCAAACCCCAATGTATGTAGAATTTCTTTTTTTTTTTCGAGACAGAGCC
>NW_003852476.1:8768395-8773059 GCF_000181295.1 Otolemur garnettii | reverse complement strand
CACAATGCCTGGCTATTTTTTGGTGGCGGCCATCATTGTTGTTTGGCAGGCCGGGGCTGGATTCAAACCCCCCACCTTAGGTGATGTGGCTGGTGCCTTAGCCACTTGAGCCATAGGCGCCAAGCCGATTACTTCATTCTAAAAGGAGATATTTTTTGACTATCTTGCTTCTGCCCATCCTGTCCATTGCCAGTTCTCTTGTTCAGGTTCTTACTAACCTTATCTTTGCCCATGACTACCTAGACTCCTCAGCCTCACATTTTATTTAATTTTTCATATTGCTAGCAAATTAGTCTTCCTAAAGATGCCAGGCATGATGGCTCAGGCCTGTAATCCTAGTGCTCTGAGAGGTGGGGGCGGGAGAATCCCTTGAGCTCAGGAGTTGGAGACCAGCCTGAGCAAGAGTGAGACTCTGTCTCTAGTAAAAATGAAAAAAATAGCAGGATACTGTAGCAGGCACCTGTAGTCCCAGCTACTCGGGAAGCTGAGGGAGGAAAGATCATTTGAGCCCAAGAGTTTGAGGTTGCTGTGAGCTAGGCTGATGCCATGGCACTCTAGCCTAGGCAACAGAGTGAGACTCCAAAAAACAAAAAAGATTACTACTCCAATCTTCCTCCCTTCCCCCTTTCCAGGCTTTCTGTCACCTATGAATAAGTACAGCTTCATCAGCATTCAGCATGGCTTTTTGGTCTTTCCACAGTGGGGTTTAACCTCCTCTCTTCCCCCTTCCATGAATCTTTCAGTTGTTTTTAAAACCTACATTACTTTGTCCAGTCTCAGCAATGTCAAACAGAGAGAGGCTCTCTAACAGAAAAGGATATTTATTTGGGAAGAGGGCATTGAAATGCAATAAACTATAGTGAACGGTGTGCATATTCAGGGAGGTAAAGAAAGACAAAGGGGGCAGGGCCTATCGCTCAAGGAGTAGGGCGCCGGCCCCATATACCAGAGGTGGCGGGTTCAAACCCAGCCCCGACCAAAAACTGAAAAAAAAAAAACGAAAAAAAAAAAAAGAAAGAAAGAAGGACAAAGGTTTTATTTATTTATTTATTTAGACAGACTCTCACCCTGTCACCCTTGGTAGAGTACTGTGGCATCATAGCTCACAACAACCTCAAACTTATGGGCTCAAGTGATCCTCTTGCCTCAGTTTCCCAAGTAGCTGGGACTACAGGTGCCCACCACAATGCCTGGCTATTTTTTTTTTTTAAGAGAGGGTCTCACTCTTTTTAAGGCTGGTCTCCAACTCTTGAGCTCCAAGTGATCCACCTGCCTCAGCTTCCCAGAGTGCTAGGATTATAGGCAGGAGCCACCAGGCCCAGCCTAGAAAAAGGTTTTTAAAGGAAAACTGTGGAAGATCACAAAATTGTTTATAGATAATTATCCCTCTTCCAAGGATCAATAAAAAAGGTGATGCCAGTCTGAGATTGGACAGGCAATTGCTGAGCAGATATCCTTACAGAAGCACTTTTTGTGTATGATCCTATGGATCCTATGGCTGTAGTGCAAGGCTGTGGGAGTTATTGTGGAGTCTTTCATGACGGGTTTTGTTACCGGGCATTATCCATGAGAACCCTTCTCTTCATAGCCTTCCCCAACTCTGTTTGTTAGTGTTTCAGCACAAATGACTCCATTCAGACTCTGACACCTTTCCCACTCTGCTTGCTCATTCTCTTTTTCTATGCCTCAAATGTTTTCTGTTCAAAATTTCCCCCTCTGAACTTCTATCCAACACAAACACTATCCCTTGCTTCTGTGGGAAATACTCTCTTCTATTATCATTCCTCTAATACTGTGTTTACACAGTGTCTAAAAGTTCTTTGTGGATACATAATAGTATATAGTTATAGGGTGTATCTGTTGTTTTGATACAGGCATAAAATGTGAGCTAACCAAATCGGGGTAACTGGGGTATCCATCACCTCAAGCATTTATCATTTCTTTGTGTTAGGAACATTCCAATTCCACTGTTCAGTTATTTTAAAGTATGCCCTAACTTATGGTTGATTATAGTTGCTTTGTTGTGTTATCAAATATTGTTCATTCTAACTAACCATATTTTTGCATCCATTAACCATCGCCACCTTATCCCTCCCAGCTCCCTGATGCCCTTTCCCGCCTCTGGTAACTGTCATTCTGCATCTCCATTCTGTCTCCATGAGATCAACTGTGTTTAACATTTAGCTCCCATGTAAGAGAGAGAATGTGTGAGTTTGTCTTTATGTGCATGGCTTATCTCACGTAGCACAATCTTCTCCAGGTCCATCCATGTTATTGCAAATGGCTGGATTTCATTTTTAATGGTCATGTAGTATTCCACAGTACAGGTGTTGTTTTTGTTATAGTAATTTTGTACACATTCTAAAATCTCCCCTTCTAAATCATGAGCTTCTTGAGGTCCTGTGCATTTCTTCTCCAGCCCTTAGCCTAATGCTTTGTATTTGGTAAACGACAATATTTTTTTCATGAAAATGAGTGGGAAATGATTCTACTTCCTTCTTCCTCCATGAAACATTTTGCATAATATGTGTTTATTTTATCTTAAAGATCTACTAAATATAATGTGAAAATTCAGGACACAGAAAGTCCTTTGCCAAAAGGACTTGAAAGTTGAAAGTCATTTGCCAAAAGACAGAAGATGGAATTTTCTAAATGTTGAAGGCCATAGGAGAATACAAAAGATGGAACAGGTAGTTTTAAGAGTGTGTGGATACAACGTAACATCGTGGGCTTCGTGTGGATACAACGTAACATTGTGAGTGTCCAGTATGAGTGTGGACTTGAGTTTCAGGTGCCTTTGGTTCTGGTTCTATTACTTAACTAGTTCTGCAGCCTTGAATATTTTCTTTAATGTTTCTGCCCCTCAATTTTTCATAATGTGGGATGAGGATAGAAATAACACCCATCTTATGGTTGTTGCGAGGATTAAATTAGTTACTATCTGTAAAGCACATCAGATAATACATGTTGCTTAAGTCCAAAAGAGTTACCTTTATTATTAAAACTGGCTATCTAAAAAGGAAAAACATGATCTAGTTGCCTCCTAATGACCACTTAAGTGAAAGAAATCTAAAGAATTCATTACCAAATAGTTACAGAAAGCACTGGTTTGGACCAGAGCCTGTGGCTTCTCTAAGATCATCAGATTTCCTCAAAGATTTTTATCAGGACCAGAAAAGGGAACTAATCAGGTTCATATATCTCACTCTGTTGCCCTGGGTGGAGTATAGAGACACCATCACAGCTCATAGCAACTTCAAACTCCTAGGTTTAAGCAATCCTCCTGCCTCAGCCTCCCAAGTAGCTGGGACTATAAGTGCAGGTTAGCATGTCCAGCGAATTTTTCTATTTTTTTGTAGAGACAGGATCTCATTTGAAGTCCAGAGTCTGGCTTCAATATTTTTCTAGGGGTGATGCCCGTAGCTCAGTGGGTAGGGCCCTGGCCACATACACCCTGGGAGGGTTTCAACCCAGCCCAGGCAAGCTAAAACAACAATGACAACTGCAACAACAAAAACATAGCTGGGCATTGTGGTAGGCACCTGTAGTCCCAGCTACTCGGGAGGCTGAGGCAAGAGAATCACTTAAGCCCATGAGTTTGAGTTTGCTGTGAGCTATGATGCCACGGCATTCTACCCAGGGTAACATAGTAAGACTGTCTCAAAAAATTTTTTTCTCGGAAAATTCTGTAGAAATGGGTTTCTAAAATTCATTCATTTATATTTATTTATGTAGCTACTCAATAAACATGTCTGTTTTATGAACAGAGAAATGAGGAATACTCTTCTGGTCTTCAACTAACTCACAGTCTAATGTAAAAGGCCATCTTGACGGGTTTAGCCAGCTGAGGTAGATATGGAAGGAAGTGAGTTCAAGACAGCAAGAAACAGTCTGAGCCAACACACTGGGGCACAAAAGGGCAGGAAATACTATTCAGGGAACTTCACTGTACACTAACTGAACATAGGGTAAGAATGGCTGGATGCACGGTAGTGGTAAGAGAGAAGTAAGGGCCAGTTTGCTGGTTCGCACTTGGAATCCCAGCACTGTGGGAGGCCAGGGCAGGTGGATTCCTTGAGCTCAGGAATTTGAGACCAGCCTGAGCGAGAGTGAGACCCCGTTTCTACTAAAAATAGAAAAATTAACAAGATCTTGTGGCAGGTGCCTGTAGCCCTAGCTACTTGGGAGGCTAAGGAAGAAGGATTGCTTGAACCCAAGAGTTTGAGGTTGCTGTGAGCTAGACTGATGCTATGGCACTCTAGCCTGTGCAACAGAATGAGGCTGTGTCTCAAAAAATAAAATAAAATAAGATTAAAAAGAGAGGCAGGGACAGGATGATGACAACCTGTCTGTGAGGCCTGGCTTCCCTCACCCTACCTGTTCGGTTCCCTTGAGCTCACACCCCTTAGGGTGGCTAAGCAGGGAGAGAGGGAAGCCAAAGGCCAGTTGAGCAGCCAAACAGCCTGTGAGAAACCAAAATCCTGTGCAAACCGGATCCCGACCACTCATTTTTCCTCCAAGTATCCTGGAGACCTAAAACTAGTTCTTTGTAAATGCCAAATAAAAATTTAAATTTTATCCTCAAGACAAGAAGGAAACACTGAATGATATTAAACAGGGCAGAATTGTGATCAAGTTTATTTGTTTCTTTTTTTTTTTTTTTT
>NW_003852476.1:8764746-8768202 GCF_000181295.1 Otolemur garnettii | reverse complement strand
TTTTTAGTAGAGATAAGGGTCTTACTCTCCTTCAGGCTGGTCTTGAACTCCTGAGCTCAAGCAATCCACCCACCTCAGCCTCCCAGAGTGCTAGGATTAAGTTTGCTTTTAAGAAAACAGTTTTAGGTGGCATCTGTGGCTCAGTGAGTAGGGTGCCAGCCCCATATACCGAGGGTGGCAGGTTCAAACCCAGCCCCAGCCAAACTGCAACAATAAAAGAGCTGGAGCTTTGTGGCGGGTGCCTGTAGTCCCAGCTACTTGGGAGGCTAAGGCAAGAGAATCATCTAAGCCCAAGAGCTGAGATTGCTGTGAGCTGTGATGCCACATCACTCTACCCAGAGTGACAAAGTAAGACTCTATCTCTAAAAAAAGAAAACAGTTTTATTTATTTATTATTATTTTTTGAGACAGAGTCTCACTTTGTCACCCTTGGTAGAGTGCTGTGGCGTCACAGCTCACAGCAACCTCAAACTCTTGGGCTTAAATGATTCTCTTGCCTCAGCCTCCCGAGTAACTGGGATTACAGGTGCCCGCCACAAGACCCCACTATTTTTTGTTGCAGTTGTCATTGTTTAGCTGGCTCGGGCTGGTTTTGAACCCACCAGCCTCAGTGTATGTGGCTAGCACCACTGAGCTACAGGCTCTGAGCCAAGAAAGCAGTTTTGAACATGGTGTGGAGAAGAGATGAAGGGGAAGGAGACAGAGGCAGAGGTGTGGTGAAGAGGACAATGCATTCTGTCCGGAGGTGTTGAGTTTAAGGGAATGATGGACACTTGAATGGTTAAGATGTTAAGATCACACTAAAATATCAGAGTCAGTTCTTTAAATAAAAATTCTAAGGTATATCCTGTCCTTAGCATACTTTGGTTCAGTTTCCTCTAAGTACTATGATTATATGTTTGTGGTTGTTAATTCACTCCATAGTTGTTTTTTTCTTTTCTTCTGAGACAGAGGCTCAACCTATCTCCCTGAGTAGAGTGCTATGGCATCACAGCTCACAGCAACCTCCAACTCCTGGGCTCAAGTGATTCTCCCACCTCCACCTCCCAAGTAGCTGGGACTACAAGTGCTGGCCACAACACCCAGATATTTTTTGGTTGCAGCTGTCATTGCTGTTTGGCAGCCCGGGTTGGATTCGAACCCACCAGCTTAGATGTACGTGGCTGGCGACTTAGCTGCTTGAGCCACAGGTGCCAAGCCCACTCTGTAATTTTAAAAGTTTTTATCTAAATAATGTCATTTTAACCTTTCCATAATCCTATAAAATGGACATATTATTCTCCCCATTTTTCAATGAGGAATTACACCTCTGAGACTGTGACTCACATGCCTAGGATCACAGCAGAAGTCCATTGAAGATGCAAGTCTCAAACCTACTCTTCTGACTGTAGACAAGGTTTTCTCCCTAGTGTATTCTATACATTTAAAATAATCCGTCAAGGATCAGCGCCCATAGCACAGTGGTTACGGCGCCAGCCACATACACCAAGGGTAGCGGGTTCGAACCCGGCCCAGGCCAGCAACAATGACAACTGCAACAAAAAATAGCCGGGTGTTGTGGCAGGCACCTGTAATCCCAGCTACTGGGGGGATGAAGCAAAAGAATCACTTAAGCCCAAGAGTTTGAGGCTGCTGTGAGCTGTGACGCCACAGCACTCTACCAAGGGCAACATAGTAAGACCCTGTTTCAAAAAAATAATAATTATAACAAAATAAAACAGTCCGTCAAGTCTTTATTTAGTGTCTGTTTTACCCTAGTGCTGTGTTAGTGGGAAGATCAGGTTGGGTCCCTGCCTCTGAGAGACAGCAGCATGGGTTGTTGGCAGGGCTGTCTGTTGCCAATCAGATCTGGGATCCGGTTCTAATTCTGCCTCTAACAATCTATGTGATTATATTTTATGTGAAAGTAACAGAAATCACCTGGCATGGGCACTGGCAGGCACTATGGCTGCAACTTCCCTCATATCTATGTTGGCTGCTCACCTGCACAGAGCTATCCTCTCTGCCATTGCACCTTCCAGCTCTCAGCTGTTCCAAAGGAAGCTGTGGTCATTTCCGGAAGGAAACTGGCCGAGGAGATCAGGCAGGAAGTGCAGCAGGAGGTGGAACAGTGGGCAGCCTCTGACAATAAACAACTCCACCTGAAGGTGATTCTGGTCAGAGGGAATCCTGAGTCACTCCTATGTCCTCAATAAAGCCAGAGCAACTGCACATGTGGGAACCCACAGTGAGAGAAATGGGAAATTAGCTTCAATTTCGGAGGAAGAATTGTTGAGTTTAATCAATAAACTAAATAGTAATGATAACGTAGCAGCCTCCTTGCTCAGCTGCCTCTCGCAGAGCACCCTGACTAGATACAGATCGGCAGTGCTGTTTCTTCAGACAAGGATGTTGATGCTTCATGTGACTGATGTAGGGAGAATAAGTTTGGTCCAGTATTATAGTTACCAGCTACCCCATGGTGTGTGCGGAAAATAATTAAGTGACTGTGGTATTCCAACATTCCAACCCTAGGGAAGGTGGTTGTGGCTAAACGGTCAAAAACGTTGAGATGCCTATTGCAATGTTACTACACACAGATGGTGCATGTGAACATCCTGGGATGTGATGCCACCATTAGGATATGTTACTGATACATTCCCACAGAGCAGCTGAGGAAACACACAATTCTATAGATGTAGTAGTACCTGCTGCAGGCTTCCGAATCTGATCGCAGCAGGAGCAACAGTCATAGATGTGTGAATAAACAAGAGTTCAAGAGCCCATAACTGCTAAACCCAAGTTGGTTGGAGGTACGGATTTTGAAGGAGTTGGGAATAAAACTGGTTACATCACACCAATTCAAGTGGGTGTTGGTCCCGTAATGTGGTGATGCGAATGAAGAATACCTTTGTTTCTGAAAAAACTACTGAGGCCTGGTGGGGCACAGTGGCTCACACCTGTAATCCTAGCACTCTGGGAGGCAGAAGTTGGAAGATCCCTTCAGCTCAGAAGTTTGAGACCAGCCTGAGCAAGAGCAAGACCTCGCCTCTACTCAAAATAGAAAAACTAGCTGGGCGTTGTGGTGGGCACCTGTAGTCCCAGCTACTGGGAAGGCTGAAGCAAGAAGATTGCTCAAGCCCAGGAGCCTGAGATTTCTGTGAACTATGAGGTCTCAGCACTCTACCAAGGGCGACAGAGTGAGACTGTCTGGAAAAAAACAAAACAAAAGAAAAAACTGCTGAGGACTGCAGAGCAGGAAGTGCTGACATCTAAAGACCTTGGAGTGGCCAGTAATTAACAGCTGTGTCTTTGTTGTCTTGAAGAGGAAAGCAGGCCAATAGAAATGCAGCATTTTTTATTTAGTTTAAAATGATGCTTTGGGCTCGGTGTCTGTGGCTCAAGTGGCTAAGGTGCCAGCCACATAAGGTGGTGGGTTCGAATCCAGCCCGGGCCCACCAAACAACAATGATGGCT
>NW_003852476.1:8763702-8764725 GCF_000181295.1 Otolemur garnettii | reverse complement strand
GTGGGCGCCTGTGGTCCCAGCTACTTGGGAGGCTGAGGCAGGAGACTCACTTGAGCCCAGGAGTTGGAGGTTGCTGTGAGCTGTGATGCCTCAGCACTCTACCCAGAGGGACAGCTTGAGGCTCTGTCTCAAAAAATAAATAAATAAATAAAATGATGCTTTTATTTATTGAAAGCCTAAATGACCAGGTGTTTGTGCACATGGGTCTCTAGTACCTCTACCAAAAATGATTCCAGTATCATGCTGGGTCCTGTGATCTAGTTAAGAGCAGCCATTAGCCCAGGGACTAACATAGGCAACACCATTACACTGAAAATGGATGCACTTTGTCAAGCCACCTGTCTTAAAAATTTGCCTTTTCTAGAATTGCATTTCCCAAACGCTATTCCAGTAAGAGTTGATACTCATTTTAGGTTCCAAACCTCAGAGGTCAACTTATCAAGCCAAAGGAAAATGTCGCTAGAGAAAATTAAGGAAAAGGTGAAAGGGACAAAATGTTGGTAATTGCATAGAATAAAATTACTCTAATTTATTAAGATATAAGTATTAATGGATAATCAGATTTATGCAAGTGGAACTGAATTAGCTAGGAAAAAAGGCAAATCTACATGTTAGTAGTTTTCCGAAGCTTTTCTTTTCTTTTTTTTGTGGCTTAGTCAGTAACTGGGAAAATGTTTAAGTTGTTCTATTTGCTTCATGTGATGTATATTAACCAGCAGTGAGGTCTCCTCATTTTAGTTGTATAGGACTGAAAATATTATTTTATAAATTATTCGTGTGCATTATCATATTTGACTTGTGCTATATACTTAGATTTCATTGTTAAATTTTCGTATTGTTAGGGGGTATGCATGGTTTCTTTGAGCTATCTTGAAACTTATTTTTGACAAAACCTGGGAACTGATAATCATTTCAGCAGCTCATTTAAGTACGCAACTTACTTTTACACCAAAGAATGTCAGCAGATGCCTGCTTTTCTGTAATGTACCCTGTTGGCTTTACCAAATGATTTTTTTTTTTTTT
>NW_003852476.1:8756641-8763577 GCF_000181295.1 Otolemur garnettii | reverse complement strand
CACCCAGCTATTTTTTGGTTGCAGCCGTCATTGTTGTTTGGCAGGGCCAGGCAGGATTCGAACCCGTCAGCTCAGGTGTACGTGGCTGGTGCCTTAGCCACTTGAGCCACAGGCGCTGAGCCTCCCAACAATTTTTAAGAACTTGAGTTAATATTGAATTTAATCAGACCTTTTGATTAAGAGTTTTGTTTTTCTTTTTTAATTAAAAAAAAAAACCCAGAAACTCAACTCAAACAAGCCTAAATACAGAGGGTAATTATTGGTGAAATCCAAGGAAGGATCAAGAAAGGAGGGCTGCAGAGGTGGGCACTGGGAGCAGCTGGAACAAGGGGCCCAACCCTTGTTAGAGGTCTTCACAAATCTTGTTTTTATTGCTTTCGGAATGGTAGTTTCACTTTCTCTCACTGCTGACCAGCTTTCTCTAACAGTAGGAAAGATGTCTACAATGTTATTGAGCTTAGACTTAAAGCTTTAACCACTGGAGAGAGATATCCCCAATCTCTCTCACTGCCCCAAAGTGCAAACATCCTAGGGAAACTACTTTCTGGCCCAGCAGAAGGTGGATGCCCAACCCATGGGTTACCAGAGGAATCATTTCCACAGAGTTCTAGCAAGATAATTCTAGGTGTCCATTTTCTCAGGTACTTTGAAAAGATATAAACCTTAAATATGGGATGTGATGTAGTTAAGTAGGAGGACAGAAAGCCAGTGTTTCAGAGAAGGGAGGAAGAACGTGGGTGATTGGAGGACAAGGCTGTGTCCTTGTCCCATAGGAAATAAAGCTGAACTTGCTAAGGTAGAAAGCGATTATGAAGAACTGAAAAGCTAAACTAGGATTTGTTCTAATTGAAGCAGCCACTATAGGTCTCATTCAGCTGTGACTTCTGAGACCCCAAACAAATCCTTAACCACTCTCTAGAATACCATTCCTTGTTTTTTTTTTAGAGACAGAGTCTCACTACGTTCCCCTCAGTAGAGTGCCAGGAGCTCTATCTTATTAACACTGTAATAAACTCAATGACTCACAAAATGAGAAAATTAAGATGGCCTCTAAGCCCCTTCCAGTTTCCACAGTTCTGTGAGTTGATTCCTAATGCTGATCTTCAAAGCCTTCAAATTTGATATGCCTGATCTAGTTATTTGGAAAAAAATAACAAGGCCAGGCCATGGCTCATGCCTGTAATCCTATGCAACATCCTGTGGGTGGATGTTGTGCTTTGGGAGGCCGATGCAGGTGGATTGCCTGAGCTCACAGGTGTGAGACTTCATCTCTAAAAATAGCTAAGCATTGTGGTGGGAGCCTGCAGTCCCAGCTACTCAGGAGGCTGAGGCAAGAGAATCGCTTAAGCCCAAGAGTTTGAGGTTGCTGTGAGCTGTGATGCAACAGTACTCTACTGAGGGGAACACAGGGAGACTCTGTTTCAAAATATAAATAAATAAATAAATAAACAAAAAACAAGTCTTTTAAGGGCAAGCACAGTAGTTCACATCTGATAACCCTAGCACTTTGGGAAGCCAAGGTGGGAGGATCACTTGAGTCCAGGAGTTCAAGACCACCCTGGACAATGTAGCTGGACCTATACTAAAAAAAAAAAAAAAATTATAGAGTTAGGGGAAAACAAAACCAAATGCAAATAGATAGTACATATAGTAAAGAAAGAAGTCCACAGTCATCTCAGCCTGTAAAGGCTAGGAAAAAAGTAGGTAAGAGCCTTTTTTTTTCCTTTTTCTTTTCTTTCTTTTTTTTTAAGATACAGCATTTCATGAAATTGCCTTCAGTAGAGTACTGTTACGTCACAGCTCAGAGCAACCTCAAACTCTCCCATTTCTTTATTATTAATTCATTTTGATCTATTTTGTTTGTTGCCTGGGGTACTCTTAGACCATTTCTCTGAGGGGTTTTTTGTTTGTTCATTTTTTGAGACAGTTTCACTGTCACCCTCAGTAGAGTACTGTGAAGTCACAGCTCACAGCAACCTCAAACTCTTGGGCTCAAGTGCTTCTCTTGCCTCAGTCTCCCAAGTAGCTGGGACTAGAGGTGCCCACCACAATGCCTGGCTATTTTTCATTGCATTGTGATTGTTGTTTAGCTGGCCTGGGCTGGGTTTGAACCTGCCATCCTTGGTGTATGTGGCTGGTGCTGTAACCACTGTGCTATGGGCAATGAGCCTCTCTGAAGGGTTTTTCTCTTAGAATGTTACTTGGAAGAAGGTGATTCAAAGGCTGGGGCATAGAAAATTGAAAGGATAGAGAACTCATTAACCATAAATGATAAAATTTTATCTACATAAATCACACATTTTTGTGGTATCTGATATATACTTAAAAACAAAAGTGAGAAAAAACATTCATTTTGTTTGCATTTGTTCTATGACAGACATCTTTTTGAGAATTAAGAGAAAATTACATTTTTGAGAAATATAATAAAATAGAAAATGCAGGATAAAACCCTTAGGTATATATAAAGAATTTAATAAACACAGACTTAATCTTTCAAAATAACATATTTGTAACAACTATTAATGCCTATAATGTTCTATGTACTGATATTACCATGTCAAAAATATTCTAGTAAAAATTTATGGGAAATAGATTGCAATACATACATTTTGTAGGTTAACAAACAAAAATTAAGTTAGGATCTATGTAGGCAAAAGAAAAATAAATGATAATATTCAGTTTAAAATGATTATTGTAATTTTCTTTTTTTAAACATTAACTTTATCTTTTAAGTATTTTATATTAATACAAATTAATGTAAATATTACATTTTACAAATACAAGAGGATTTATTTTTTATTTGTATTTACATAGGTGAGAAAGGAAGAACTATCATGAAAGTTCATGATCTCATATGAGGGAATTTAAGAGAACACGATTGTGTAATGGTTAGACTATGATGTTTCTGGCAAGGAGAAAGCATCCATCTTATTAGGAAATGGCTTCCTTAATAAGGAGAAAATTATTTCTAAAAATGGAAAGTAAAAGATACAACATAAATACCAGTTTTTTTGGTTTCTTTTTTTTGAGACAGAGTCTCACTATGTCCCCCTCAGTAGAGTGCCATGGTGTCACAGCTCACAGCAACCTCAAACTCCTGGGCTCAAGAGATTCTCTTGCTTCAGCCTCCCAAGTAGCTGGGACTACAGGCACCCACTACAACTCCAGGTTATTTTTAGAGACAGGGTCTCACTTTTGCTCAGGCTAATCTCCAGCTCCTGAGCTTAGGCAATCTACCTACCATGGCCTCCCAGAGAGCTAGGATTATAGGCATGATAGAAGGTGTATAAAGTTCTTTGACTTTGTTTTAAAAGTCGTTGAATAAGTAGTTTACCTCAACCCAATATGCTAAAATATAAACTTAATTTAAATTACTTATCAAAGGTACAACGTCCTAGGCTAAGACCGCATATTTTGTTTTCCTTACTACTTTCATGAAAGTTCATTAGAAATGCAGTAGTACATTACCTGGTTCATTGGAAATGCAGTAATACATTACCTGGTTCATTAGAAATGCAGTAATACGTTACCTGGTTCATTAGAAATGCAGTAATACGTTACCTGGTTCATTAGAAATGCAGTAATACATTACCTTTCTAGGACATCTATGTCAGCGCCAGTCACATACACGGAGCTGGTGTGTTCAAACCCAGCCCAGACCTGCCAAACAATGACAATTACAACAAAAAAATAGCTGGGCGTTATGGTGGGCACCTATAGTCCCAGCTACTTGGTAGGCTGAGACAGGAGAATCTCTTAAGCCCAAGAGTTTGAGGTTGCTCTGAGCTGTGATGCCATGGCACTCTACCAAGGGGGACATAAGGAGACCCTGTCTCAAACAAAAAAGTCTATGTCAAAAAGATTTTAATATTACATAAATTTAAACTGAAATACATAGAAGGACATAAGGAAACTATGAAGCATGGATTAAGATACAATTATTATATCTATGGTAGATATGAGATTTTTTTGTGTGTGATAGACTCTCAAGCTGTCACCCTGGGTAGAGTGCAATAGCATCACAGCTCACAGCAACCAAAACTCTCAGGCCTAAGCGATTCTCTTGCCTCAGCCTCCCAAGTAGCTGGGACAACAGGCGCCTGCCACAATACCCAGCTATTTTTTGGTTGTAGATGTCATTGTTTGGCAGGCTCAGGCTGGCTCTGGTGTATGTGGCTGGTGCCCTTGCTGCTGAGCTACAGGCATTGAGCCTGTGGTAGATATTCTTTTTTGAGTTTTGCTTAGGCTGGTCTTGAACTCATGAGCTCAAGCAATCCACTAGCCTCGGCCTCTCAGAGTGCTCGGATTACAGGTGTGAGCCACTGCATCCAGCCAGCAATATATTTTTTTAAATGTTTATGCTATATGATAAAAATGCTTGCCATAGAATGTCCCCCAAATCACCATACATAGGGGAAAATTTTACAAAATATTTACAAAAATTACTCTGCGTTGGCTACCTCTTTGTAAAATTTCATAATGAATATTTTGTAAATTGAGTTACATTTAGCTACAATTACCCATTTTTCCCTATATATGGCAACTTTGGGGGATACTCTGTATTTGAATCTTTTGGTATAAATTTTCTATTAAGTTTTATGATACTCTGTTATACAAAGTTCAGAGTGAATGCAAATAGAAATCACCAGAACTAACATTGTTTTCACCACGGCTCTTTGGTATACAGCTATGACCTTGTCCTTATCATTAATGAGAATTTATTACACCAGCAAGACAGGGTCAGCCCCTTCGAGGTTTGTCAACTTGCATTATTTTTCTTCTTTAGTGCAGTCATAGGCCAAATTCCTAGCTTTCCATCATCTTTGCTCACACTAATGTTAAAAGAAAATAATATTGCATTCAGACAAAATATACCAATGTCAACAGAGTCCTGATTTAGTTTTGGACTATAAAGACCACCTTCTACTTTATTTTATGTGCTTTTCTTTCTCTCTTCCATCTTTGGACTAAATAGTCCCCAGAACTGGAAATTTCTGGGATGAACCTGAATAATCTCTCCCCACTTTTCCGGTAGAGACAGGTCTTCCTGTATTTCCTGGTTTGGTTTCCAATTCCTGGGCTCATGAGATCCTCCTACCTGGGCCTCCTAAAGAGCTAGGGTTGCAGGTGGGAGCCGCTGTGCCTTGCCAGATGCAGGAACACTTCTTTGAGTACACTTGTCCCTTTTCTCATGTTTTTGTCTCCTTCACTAGGTTGTTAGGGCCTCAGTGTAAGACACACAACGTGTTTCAGTCAGAGATGGCTTACCATTTGCCTGCAGACCTGTGAATCCAAATGAAAACACTTTAATTTGTTCCTAGTTCCAAAATCTCATTCAAATCTATCTCCTTCCTTCCAACTCTGAGAACCTGGTTCTAGTTCAGGCCCTCATCTCTCACCTGATTACTGCAATCATTTTCTAATTATTTACCTAGCCTTCGGTCTCTGACCTCTGGCAATTCATCTTTGATTTCCTTCTCTATTATCTTTCAAAAAGCACGTTCAGATGGTATGGCTCCCTAGTATATGTATGAAAGATTTCCATGGCTCCCACTGGGTACAAAATAAAACCCCTAGCTTGGCATTCAAGGCTTTACAACCTCATCCTATCCTCCCTTTTCCAATTACTGTTCCTACTTCTTCTAGACAGTGGTTCTCAACCTGTGGGTCACAGCCCACAAGAACCGTATTAAAGGGCCATGGCATTAGGAAGGTTGAGAACCACTGTTCTAGGACCTACTATTTACCAAAAACATCTTTGCATGTTCTTACCCCCATCCCCTATCTTTCCCTTCCTCAAGGACTTCAGCTATTCATAACTTGCTTGTTCTTTAATTAAAATCCAGCTAAAGAGGATCTTTTAACACCTTTCTTGCTGTTCCCAAATTTGTTCCTCCTCCTTTCAGGGGCACGTTGTTTATATACTGATTTTACACTTGCCATCTGCTTTATAATCTAGAGATGGTCCTCTCTCTATCTCTTCTTTATACTGTGAGGGTATGGACGATGATTTATTCCCCTTTGTGGAGAGGGAGGACAATAAACTTCCCTGGGAAATAAAAATATTTCTAATGAATTAAGTGCATGGGAAGTTTTCCAGCCTGTTTCTTGGAAGTAATTCAAATTCTTTAATTACAGGCATTCTCCTTACCTGAAACAACTTCCTGGAATCAGGGTTCAGAGATCTTCTATAAACTGTTTCATCAAGAAAGTTTGTAAGTTGTTAGTCAAGGACATTTAGTGTTTAAGTCAATCTATACATACAACTCAAAAATCTACACATGCATTCAGCCACGAACTACATGTCTTTTGTGCAAGCTCTAGACTTTTCTATAAGGAACACGTAAGGCAAGAACACCTGTGGTCTCTTAACGTTTGTCAAAATATCTGACGAATGACAATATTTTGAAGCTGTAGGTGATTGGATTTTCTTTTGTAGACCACACGTGTTAATTTTACTGATTACATTTCCTGGTCCTGTCTTGGGGTCTACATCCTAGTCTTAATCAACACATAGCTTTCGGGACATCAGTCGTCCGCTACAGCTCTGTAATGAGTTGTTAATTACTTGTGTCAAGCGATTCTGGCGCGTGGAGGTCTCTTCGCCTGCGTTCGTCCTGAGCCATTTGATTCTGTGCCAGCAGGATGTCCGGCTGCTTGGTCACCGGCACCACCAAAGCATGCACCGGGATCGTGGCCTCTCAAAGTCTATGTTGCGCAGAGGGAATCCGGCAACACTAGTCTGCGGAGACCCGTGCGGAAGATGGAGGAAGGGGGGATACACCACGGCCCGCCAGCCCAGCACCGCGACGCCTGGTGGCGAGTATTCCGGGGAACCTCGCACACCCGCCCGCCGAGCGCCAGCGCCGAGCAGCAGCCGGACACGCTCAGGGCGCCACAGCGCCGCGCGGCCCCTCTCAGAGCGGCGGGGGGGGC
>NW_003852476.1:8754632-8756422 GCF_000181295.1 Otolemur garnettii | reverse complement strand
GGGGCTGCGCCGGGGCCAGCCTGCCTTCCGGCAGGTCCCGTTATCATGTCGCTGAGGCAGCGCCTGGCCCGGCTGGCCGGCTGGCTGCAGGAGCCGCAGAAAGTGGCCCGTTTCCAGCGGCTGTGCGGGGTGGAAGCGCTGCCGAGCCGCTCCGCCGACCCGAGGCAGGATGAGGAGGCGGAGGCGCCCCGAGCCGGAGACCCCCGGCGGCGAGACCGGCAGGCGAGGGCCCCCGGGGACCCGCCGCCGCCCGGCAGCGACCGCAATCAGTGCCCTGCCAAGCCGGGCGGCGGCGGGGCCCCCAACGGCGTGCGGAACGGGCTGGCCGCCGAGCTGGGCCCGGCCTGGCCGCGGCGCGCGGGCGCCCTGCGCCGCAACTCGCTGACGGGCGAGGAGGGCGAGCTGGCCTGCGTGAGCAACTGGCCGCTCTACTACCTGTTCTGCTTCGGCACCGAGCTGGGGAACGAACTCTTTTACATCATGTTCTTCCCCTTCTGGATCTGGAACCTGGACCCCCTGGTGGGCCGGAGGCTCGTGGTCATCTGGGTGCTGGTCATGTACCTGGGCCAGTGCACCAAGGACATCATCCGCTGGCCGCGGCCCGCCTCGCCGCCGGTGGTCAAGTTGGAGGTCTTCTACAACTCCGAGTACAGCATGCCCTCCACGCATGCCATGTCCGGCACCGCCATCCCCATTTCTATGGTCCTTCTCACCTACGGCCGCTGGCAGGTAAGGTTCCCTCTCCTTTCCCTGATCCGCCTGGGGCAGTTAAAAAGCTTGGAGTTCTCTTGGCTCTGTACAGTTATTTTAATTTGGCCGTTCCAAGCCTATTTTAATCTGGCTTTCCGCCCTCCGTCAGTTTCCTCAAACAGGCCGTTTCTGGGTTTAAAAATATTAAGTAATAAGGGAAACCTAGAGACTCCAATCATTATTTCTGTTGTAACACCAGAGCCCTTAGAACCAAAGGAAACACTTTTCATGGAGTAATACATTATCGTTGGGCTTTGAGTTTTTAAACTGCTTTAATTCGGGCGGCTCAGTGGGTAGCTCGCCAGCCCCATATACTGAGGGTGGAGGGTTCGAACCAGGCCCTGGGCAAACTGCAACAAATAATAGCCGGGCGTTGTGGCGGGCACCTGTAGTCCCACCTACTCGGGAGGCTGAGGCAAGAGAATCGCCTAAGCCCAGGAGTTGGAGGTTACTATGAGTTGAGCCGCATCGCACTCTACCGAGGGCGACAAACTGAGACTTTGTCTCTAAAAATAAATAAATAAATAAACTGCCTTGATTCTTTATGATGCACAGTGGATGTGTATTTTCCTTGTAATTAATTGTTAGGTAACTATGACCCAGTTTTATAGTTAACATATGTTGTTTTACTTAAAACTTACTCTGTTTCGGGCGTAGGTATTAGGTAAAGTCATTAGATTTACTGAGACTGTTTACACAACTTTAGTATAATTTCAAAACAAACATACTAATTCCGAATAATGAAGTAAAGAAATTTCAGCCGAAATCCACCCTTAATGGAAGTTAATGGAGCATGGTCTCCAGAGATTTTGTTGCTAATTTGCTGATAGACAGAAAGTTTAATTATCTTCTGGATCATTGATCTGCAAGTATCAATTGTTAGGCTACAACAGTGTTATTGTTGCAATAACTCTAAAAATGCATGGTTTAAAAGTTTTTCTTAAAAATAGGGTCCTTAATCAGACTGGTGGGTTTATAAAAGTGGCAAATAGGACAGCAGGGTCAGCCTGACCATCAGGAAAGAGTTTTTGGTTTTGGTT
>NW_003852476.1:8750501-8754419 GCF_000181295.1 Otolemur garnettii | reverse complement strand
CCCACGGTGGATTTGAACCCACCAGCTCCAGTGTATATGGCTAGTGCCCTAGCCGCTTGAGCCACAGGCACCGAGCCAGGAAAGAGTTTTTAAGGGTAGTTTTTTTTTGTTTGTTTTTGTTTTTGTTTTTGTTTTTTGCAGTTTTTGGCTGAGGCTGGGCTTGAACCCACCACGTCCAGCATATGGGGCCGGTACCTTACTCCTTTGAGGTGCCGCCCTAAGGGTAGTTGTTTTTATTTTGCCTACTTCTCTTGGCCCTCCAATTTTGAGTTCTCCATGGTCCAGAAAAGTTACTTAGGTTTAAAACTAATTATCTTTCTGCATTGGTCTTGTGCCTATTTGCAAGAAAAGGAAAAAAAAAAACTAAATATCTTTTATGTAGAAGCACTATTCTTAGATTTCTGGGATTGCTTTATTTGTCTTTTACATTGTTAAAAGATTTGCTAATGCTGCAAATCAGTCCCTTAATTTAAGAATAAAGTATATTCTGTCTTCAGTAAGGAAAAAAAAAGAATAAAGTGCATGATTATGGCGATTCTAAGGAAGCAGATATCCTCTAATTTCCCCCTTTACTGAACAAAATCCTCTTACATTGAGAAATACACATTGATGAAAAAACCCCTTTATGATAACCTTATTCCACATTTGATTTCAGTATACATAAAACCTTATCCTCCTGAATACCTCTGTGTAGTGTGTCTCTCTTAAAATAACATGGAAAATATGTAATGTGGGTTGTGAGGATGACAGGATTGGGAAGAAAGAGTCCTGTGGAAGTCTTTTCCTATTTAACCAAAGGAGATGTACAGTGATATTCAAATTGTGAAGCACTGCTGCCTGTTTGCACAATAAATTAGTATCTGAAATTTTTCATTTAATCTAAATAGTTCATAATCTAAGATTGTCAGTGAACTGTGTTTGGCAAGGTATTTACTCACTAGCTGATGTCTCTCTTATTTTCATGGGACTTTTAGGATTCTATAAAAATAGGGCCTTTCTTAACACCTCAGCAAGTAGCTATGTTGTATGCTATGATATTAACAGTCTGGGTAAGAGAAGTTCCTATTTTTGCTCTTCATGTATTCAGGACACATGCTGAACAGGAAGTCTGAGAGCAGTAGAGCTGGATTGTTTATGTGAGGTAGCTATCAGTGTTCTCACTTTTCACAGTTATCTGAATTACAAAAATAAGCTTACATTATGGTTTTTAAATGATCTAGTATATTTAATTCAAAGTTTGAGGAACTTGTTTATCATATAGTTTGACTTTAAACCAGACAGGATGTTAAAAATCACCTAGTTTCAAACTGTCAACATACTGATAGCAAACTGACAGTTACATTAGAGTTAATCCTGTAATGGTTGAAATTTCTTATTTTACATTTTTGAACAAACTTCTAAATTGTTTAGTTAGCTGTTTTGAAAGAAAGGCTACCTTATATGAAAGTTCTATCTTTATAAATGTTTGAAATAATCTAGCATAAAGCCCAAATGGCTTTTTTTTTTTTTTTTGAGACAGACTCTCACTATGTCACCCTCGGTAGAGTGCTGCGCCATCACAGCTCACAGCAACCTCAAACTCTTGGGCTTAAGCGATTCTCTTGCCTCAACCTCCCAACTAGCTGGGACTATAGGCACCCACCACTACACCTGGCTATTTTTTGTTCAAGTTGTCATTGTTGTTTAGCTGCTCCAGGCCAGGTTCGAACCCACCACCCTCAGTGCATGTGGCTGGCGCTCCAACCACTGTGCTACACTACGGGCACCGAGCCCCAAATGGCTTTTTTATCTTGAGACTTTTTTAAAGTATCTTTGTTATGTGTTGAAAACACGAGTACCTTCCTTCGCTTAACTCGTTTTGTTTTTTTTTTTTTTTGAGACAGAGCCTCAAGCTATCCCCCTTGGTAGAGTGCCATGGCATCACGCTCACAGCAACCTCCAACTCCTGGGCTCAAGCGAGTCTCCTGCCTCAGCCTCCCAAGTAGCTGGGACTACAGGCGCCCGCCACAACGCCTGGCCATTTTTTGGTTGCAGCCATCATTGTTGTTTGGTGGGCCCGGGCTGGGGATGCGAACCCGCCACCTTAGGTGTATGTGGCTGGCACCTTAGCCGCTTGAGCCACAGGCGCCGAGCCCGCTTAACTCGTTTTAATCCTCTTGTCTGTCAATTATTAATAGTATTGCTCTGCTCTGGAGGCAGGCTTATATTTCCAGAGTGGGTAATGAAAAACAATGTTGGAAACTAGGAAAAGACTTAATAATGGAAGGCTGATGCTTTTCTAATGTCAGTTTTGATTGACAGTCCTGTTCATCTGCTGGGCCTCAGCTGCTTGCTGGGGGCAGGTGTGGTTACTTCTATTTGCTTAAACATCTCTCGAAACTTAGTTATCTCACATACCATCCCTTTGGCTTGGAATCACTATTTCACTCCTCCCTTGTATGTAATGTTCCTACCCTACATTAAATTTGCTCAAGATTCACCACCTACATGGAGCCTTTTAATTAACCCTTTCATCTCCATTAGTCTTCACTTATTCTTAAAAAGACCGTATATGGGCTTGGTGCCTGTAGCTCAGTGAGTAAGATACCAGCCACATACACCAAAGCTGGCAGATTCAAGCCTGGCCTGGGCCTCCTAAACAACAGTCACAACTGCAACCAAAAAATAACTTGGCACTGTGGCAGATGCCTATAGTCCCAGCTACTTGGGAGGCTAAGGCAGTAGAATCACTTAACCCCAAAAGTTTGAGGTTGCTGTGACACCATGGCACTCTACTGAGGGTGACATAATGAGACTGTCTTAAAAAAAAAAAAAAGATAGTATATAAAAATTAATTCTTCTGTGGGGGAAGGGAGTTGAAATGCAAATTTCTACATCTTACTCCCAGAGATTATGATCCATTAGGTAAGTAAAGAGCATTGGATTTTCCTAGAGAAAGTTCCCCAGAGATTAACCCCCACCCTTTTTTGAGATAGAGTCTTACTGGCATCAGCCTAGCTCATAGCAACCGCAAACTCCTGGGGTCAAGCATTTCTCCTGCCTTAGTCTCCCAAGTAACTGGGACCACAGGTGCCTGCCACAATGCTCAGCTAACTTTTCTATTTTGGGTAGAGAGTGGTCTTGCTTTTGCTCAGGCTGGTCTTAAACTCTGGAGTTCAAGCCTTCCTCTTGCATCAGCCTCCCAGAATGGTAAAATTACAGGTGTAAGCCACCAGGCCCAACCTCAGAGATTTGTGTTTTAAACAAGGTGATGATTGAAGTAAAATGCTGATTTATCACCCAATAAAATAATCAGATAAACAGAGCTTTGGGGGGGGGGGAACACAAAAGATGTCTATCAAAATACTTTATTATAGATAATAGAAGATATCTGTGAGGTCACGAAATGGTAAAAGGAGAAAAGGCAAGAAGTACGGGCTTGGTGGCTTACGCTGTAATCCTAGCACTCTGGGAGACCAGGACAAGTGGAACCTAAGCTCACAGGTTTGAGACCAGCCTGCCCCAGAGCAAAACCCTGTCTCTAAAAATAGCCGGGCATTGTGGTGGGCACCTGTAGTCCCAACTACTTGGGAGGCTGAGGCAAGAGAATTGCTAGAACTCAAGAGTTTGAGGTTGCCATGAGCTGTGTGACACCACAGCACTCTACCTAGGGCTGGCAACAAAGTGACACAGTCTCAAACAAAAAAACAAAGGCAAGAAGTAAGTTATAGGCTCAGCGCCCATAGCACAGTGGTTATAGTGCCAGCCACATACACCAAGGCTGGCAGATTAGAACCCGTCCAGGGCCAGCTAAACAACAATGACAGCTGCAACAAAAATTAGCCAGGCGTTGTGGTGGGCGCCTGTAGTCCCGGCTACTTGGGAGGCTGAGGTGAGAGAATGGCTTAAGCCCAAGAGTTTGAGGTTGCTGTGAGCTTT
>NW_003852476.1:8747910-8749442 GCF_000181295.1 Otolemur garnettii | reverse complement strand
GTTGTTTGGCAGGCCCAGGCTGGGTTCAAACCCACCAGCTCCAGTGTATGTGGCTGGTGACCTCGCCGCTGAGCTGCAGGCACTGAACCTGTCCTAGTGATCTTTAAGAAGTGCCTCGCACAACTTAACTCTCAATCCTCAGAAAATTCTGAGTAGTATCACTAGTTTATAGAAGGAACTGAGGCAGAGAAGACTTAAGTAACTTATCCAAGATCACTCAGCAAGTGTGAGGTCAGACAATTAAGTGTGTCTTGTCTCTGTGCATAGCTTCCAAAAGGGGATACTAGAAAGTGACTATTGTGATGTTCGGCAGTGAGGTATGTACCTCTTTTTCTAGGATGAGTTTGTGAACATAATTGTCCATCCTTACTATGTGACAGAGCCTGTATTCAAACCCAGACAATTTGGCTGCAAAATGACACTATACTACTGATTATATTGCTTCTCCATGTTAACACATTCTGTAATATATAGAAACAGGTGTCTAACTCTGTCACATTCGCATGGTATATTAATATAGCACAGTTTAATAAGTTAACTATTTTAGTACCTTTACCTTTCCAATCATTTGCTGGTGTAATGACACAGTGGCAACTTAATATCCATTTCAAACACATTACTGCATGAAGCAGTATATACGTGTTTGAATTTTCACTATTGCAATATAGTGACAAATTTATTGGTGTTTGCTCAAAATAATCGTAACATTTTATATTTAATTTGCATTTTTCAATTAAGTTGATGACCTTTACATAGGCTTATTGATTTTTTTTTTTTATTTTTTATTTTTGTAAAGACAGAGTCTCACTTTATCGCCCTCGGTAGAGTGCCTTGGCGTCACAGCTCACAGCAACCTCCGATTCCTGGGCTTAGGCAATTCTCTTGCCTCAGCCTCCCAAGTAGCTGGGACTGCAGGCACCCACCACAATGCCCGGCTATTTTTTTCTTGTGGTTTGGCCAGGGCTGAGTTTGAACCTGCCACCCTCGGTATATGGGGCCAGTGCCCTACCCACTGAGCCACATGCGCCCCCCCTTTGAGTTTTTAAAAGAAATCTTCCATTCCTTGTTCCATCATGTTCCTATATTCCTTTATATCCTGGAGTAAGTTTTCAAAGTTATTTTTATTTTATTTTTTATTGTTGAGGAATCATTGAGGGTACAGTGAGCCAGGTTATATGGCTTAGGTTTGCTGGGTGAAGTCCCTCTATTAATAATGTTCTGCCCCCAGTTTTCAAGCTTTTTTTTTTTTTGAGACAGTCTCACTGTGTCACCCTCAGTAGAGTGCAGTGATGTCACAGCTCACAGCAACCTCAAACTCTTGGGCTTAAGTGATTCTCCTGCCTCAGCCTCCCAAGAAGCCTGGACTACAGACGCCTACCACAATGCCCAGCTATTTTTTTGTTGTAGTTGTCATTGTTTTTTTTTTTTTCTTCTTAATTGAGACAGCGTCTCACTTTATTGTCCTTGGTAGAGTGCTGTGGTGTCACAGCTCACAGCAACTTCAAATTCTGGACTCAAGCTATTCTCTTGCC
>NW_003852476.1:8741690-8745999 GCF_000181295.1 Otolemur garnettii | reverse complement strand
CAAACAAGTAAATATTTTTTGTAAATCTTTTTTTTTTTTTTTTGAGACATAGTCTCCCTGTGTTGCCCAAGCCATGGTGCTGTGGTGTCAGCCTAGCTTATAACAACCTCAAACAACTGGGGTCAAGGGATCCTCCTGTCTTGGCCTTCCAGAGTGAACCCTACCTTGGGTTCACTTTTTAGTGAGCCACCACACCTGGCCAGGTGATAACCTACTTGCCCTACCCAATTCCTTCTTCACTCTTCCTGGTGGGAAAGCAATTCCAAACTTAACATGAGCTTTTTAACATGAGCTATGGAAATTATTTGGCCTGCTACTTTCCAGTAGTTTCCCCCCAGCCTTTCTCACCAGGCATGGTGAGTACTTGGCCAACAAGTTGCCAAGTTTCTTTTATGTATCTCTGAGCCTCATTCTCAGTGCAGATTGCTCTCTCCAGCATTCTCTCCTGCAAATTATAGTCTCTTTGGCCACTGAGAGCACCACTCTGTCTCCCCTTAATTCACTGAGGCTCCCGGGCTCTGTTTTGGTTCCCCTTCCTGTACTGTAGCCTGGAAACTGCCTCTAGCAGCAAGCTAGTCACAGGGCTTGTTTCATTTGTTTTCTCTTTCTCGTGAATCACAGTTCTGTGCTGCTTATTGTTCAATGTCTGAGAACAGCTGTTTTACATAATTTGTCTCATTTTCTGGTTGTTTACAGTAGAAAGGCTGTTCTTACAACAATTAATCCTTATGGGCAGAAGCAGAAATCCTATCACCTCTACTTATTGTTTTTTTGTTTTCTAATACATGACAGCTTTTTGAGATGTGTCTAATTCACCTATCATACAATTTACTCTTTTTAAACAATGCATGGGTGGTGCCTGTGGCTCAAAGAAGTAAAGCCCTGGCCCCATATGCCGGAGGTGGCAGGTTCAAACCCAGCCCCAGTCAAAAACTGCAAAAAAAAAATGCAATGCAGTGCTTTTGTTATAATATATTGTGTAATCATCACCACAGTCAACTTTAGAACATTTTCATCATTCTCTGAAAGAACCCACACCCATAATGGTCACTTTCCATTTCCACTAAGTCCTTAGGCAAACACTAATCCATTGTTTGTCTCCATGCATTTGTACATTCTGTACATCTCAGATAAATGGAAGCATGCAGCATGGAGTCTGTTGCAGTTGACTTTTTTCACTTACAATGTTTTTTTTTTTTTTTTTTTTTTTCCTTTCACTTACAATTTTTTTTTTTTTTTTTTTTTTTTGGAGACGGAGCCTCAAGCTATCCCCCTGGGTAGAGTGCCATGGCATCATGCTCACAGCAACCTCCAACTCCTGGGCTCAAGCGAGTCTCCTGCCTCAGCCTCCCAAGTAGCTGGGACTACAGGCGCCCGCCACAACGCCTGGCCATTTTTTGGTTGCAGCCATCATTGTTGTTTGGCAGGCCGGGCTGGGGATTCGAACCCGCCACCTTAGGTGTATGTGGCTGGCACCCTAGCCGCCTGAGCCACAGGCGCCGAGCCACTTACAATGTTTTTAAGGTTCATTCATATTGTAGACTATATCTGGTACTTCACTGCTTTTTATTACCAAATGATTTTCCACTGGATAGGCACTCTGCGTTTTATTTATCCTTTCACCAGTTGATAACATTTGGGTTCACTTTTTAGTTATTTTGATTAATGCTGCTATGAATATTTGTGTACAGGTTTTTACTTGGATATATGTTTTCATTTTTCTTGAGCTACTTATTGGATTTATTTTAGAGTTTTTTGTTTTATTTTGTTTTTTTCGAGATGGGCTCTTACAATGTGACCAAACTAGAGAGTGCTTTGTAACCTCAAATTCCTGGCCTCTAGCATTCCTCCTGCCTCGGCCTCTCAAGGGGCTGGGACTTCAGCTGTGTGCCACGCTTCTGGCTTGTTTTTCTAAATTGTTTGTTGTCTTCTGACTTCGTGATGTTTTCTGACAAGGAGAAATTATTTCTTTCTATATATCAATGTTTTCTTTCATAGTTTCTAGGTTTTGTGTGATATTTAGAATCGTCTCTGCTATAGTTCCTGTTAGTACTTTATGGTTTCTTTTTTTGTTTTTGTACAGACAGAATCTCATTATATCACCCTCGGTAGAGTGCTGTGGCGTCACAGCTCACAGCAACCTCCACCTCCTGGGCTTAGGCAATTCTCTTGCCTCAGCCTTCTGAGCAGCTGGGACTACAGGCGCCCGCCACAACACCCAGCTATGTTTTTGTTGCAGTTTGGCCGGGGCCAGGTTTGAACCTGCCACCCTCAGTATACGGGGCCAGCGCCTTACCCACTGAGCCACAGGTGCTGCCCTATGGTTTTATTTTTTATGCCTAAACCTTTGAACTATTCCTTGTTTTAGGTAGGAATTCAACTTCTTGTTTCCTAATTGTACATTATTGAACAATCCATTTTTCCTTACTGACTCAAACTGTCACTTTTATCATATAAGTATAAGAATATATTTGGGTCTAAATCCATATTTTAATTTAGAATTGATATGTCTGATATTTATGAGTAAGTTCTATTTTTTTATTTTTTAGTAATTATTTTTTATTAAATCATAACTTTGTACATTGATGCATTTATGGGGTTTAGGGTACTGCTTTGATATACAGTGTGAAATGTTTACATTGAACCAAGTAACACATCCATCACGATTATATTCATTTCTTCATAGTTTTGAAATGTACCATTGCATCGTGCACCTTAGGTGAGGTCCCCCCAAATGCCCTTCCTTCTCCCATATCCCCTCTCCCCACCCCTCTCTCTCCTTTTCCCTTCTACTTTATGGACTATAGTTATGTTTTGCCATTTGTATGATTGTGTAGGTGGTTATATATTGATTTCATAGTAGTATCGAGTACATTGGATACTTTTTTTTTCCCATTCTTGGGATACTTTACTAAGAAAAATATGTTCCCGCTCCATCCAGGTATATGTGTAAGTTTTATACTTTTATATTTTTTATAACTTTATATAGTATTTTTCAGAATTACTCAGAATTATTCTTGCTATTCTTGTTTATTTTTCTACATGTACTTTAGATTTAGTTTCCTAGTTCCAAAAGAAAATCATTTTTGTTGCAAGGTATTGTTACAGTTTCATGTTTAAGTATTTTGGGGTTTATTATTATTATTATTTAGAGACAGAGTCTCACTTTATCACCCTCAGTAGAGTGCTTTGGTGTCACAGCTCACAGCAACCTCCAACTCCTGGGCTTAGGCAATTCTCTTGCCTCAGCCTCCCAAGTAGCTGGGATGATAGGCACCAACCACAATGCCTGGCTATTTTTTGGTTGTAGTTGTCATTGTTTTTGGCAGGCCCAGGCTGGATTCGAACCCTCCAGCTCCAGTGTATGTGGCTGGTACCCTAGCCTCTGAGCTATAGGTGCTGAGCCAGTGCCCAACTTTTTTTAGAAACAGGGTCTTACTCTTGGCTCAGGCTTTTCTTAAACTCCTGAGCTCAAGCAGTTCATTCACCTGGTATATTTAAGTCTTAATCCACCGTCAATTGGTTTTGTATATGTTGTGAAGTATGAATCTGATATAATTTCTTTTGTGTAGATAATTAATTGACCTCATGTCATTTTTGAATAGTTTATCCTTTCTCTTCTTATCTGTAATGGCACTTCTGTTACATTTCAAGGTCATATATACTATGTATACATATATGTCAGATGCTGAGTTCTCTATTCAACTTCACTAGTATGTTTGGGTAGCTCCTTATCAATATCATTGTCTTCATTGCTTTGGAGTAAGTCCTGGTATCTGATCATGCAAGTTCCATACCATATTCTTGGAAGTTAGTCTTGGATAATTTTGGATCTTTGCTTTCAATATACATATTAGAAGCAGGTCTTTAATTGCCTGCTGCCTGCCCTACAGATTTTGATCTTGCTGGGCTCTATAATTGCATGAGCCAATTCCTTAAAATATAATAGATTTTTCTCCCTTTATGTATATACACACATACTATTGGTTCTGTTTCTCTGGAGAACCTTGATTAATATATTATGTCATAAATTTTCCCATCAGTAAAAATTCCTAGGGTGGGCATGGTGGTCCATACCTGTAATCCTAGCACTCTGGGAGACTGAGATAGGCAGTTGCCTGAGCTCAGGAGTTCCTGATGAGCCTGAGCAAGAGTGAGACCCTGTCTGTACTAAAAATAGAAAAATTAGCTGAGCATTGTGGCAGGTGCCAATAGTCCCAGCTACTGGGGAGGCTGAGGCATCACTTGAGCTCAGGAGTCTGAGATTGCTGTGAGCTATGATGCTACCGCACTCTACCCAGGGTGACAG
>NW_003852476.1:8734176-8740922 GCF_000181295.1 Otolemur garnettii | reverse complement strand
GTGGCGGGTGTCTGTAGTCCCAGCTACTCTGGAGGCTGAGGCAAGAGAATCACCTAAGCCCAGGAGTTGGAGGTTGCTGTGAGCTGTGATGCCACGTCATTCTACCCAGGGTGATAAAGTGAGACTCTGTCTCTTAAAAAAAAAAAGTTACAATTTGTAGCTGGACACAGTGGCTCATACCTGTAATGCCAGCACTGTGGGAGGCTGAGGCGGGAGGATGGGCTGAGCTCAGGAGTTCGAGGCTTGTCTGAACGAGAGTGAGACCTTCACTCATGAAAAAAATGGAAAAACCCATCTGGGCACCACAGCAAGCGCCTGTAATCCCAGCAGCTTTGGAAACTGAGGCAGCAGGATGCCCACAGCCTGAGTCTGAGGTTGCAGTGAGCTACAATGCCATTGTACTCTGCTCAGGGCATAGGGTAGAACTCTGCCTCGACAAAAAAAAAAAAAAGCAAGGAAAAAAAAACAGTTGCAATTTCTTCTCTAAGCTTAGCCTCATTCCACATGACGATTCTATGAGACCTTCTACATCCTTTTTATACATCTCCTTTTTGTCTTAAAATAATTTAAGTTGGTTTCTGTTATCTACAGTTTTAGAGTTCCAGTAAACACATGTATTAAATGGTGATAGCCCAGTCTCTGTACTCTCCAAACTCATATTATTAAACTATTGCATATAATTAGTAAATACTGATTTATTCATTATTACATGGTATAAACATGAAAAAATATGAAATCTTGCCCACATTTCTTTGTCCTTAGTATGGAATTTTAGAAGGATTGCTAGGTCAGTGTATACGAACAAGTTCTTTTATATATTGACAAAACGCTTTCCAGAAAGTTGTATCAGTTTTCATTCTACTGGCAAATGTCATTGTTGTCATCTACTATTTACATATGTGCCAACCATTCCTAGAATTCAAAATAGTTCTATCCTGTGCCTGCCTTTGTTCCATATTTAAGTTATTGTGAGACTGTCAAATTCTGTTGACATTTTTTGTAACTGCTTTAATTGTAAGTCATTTTATTGACTTATTTTATAATGTCAATGACTGTGAATGGAAAATGCCACAGTGTACAAAATAACCCTTATTGTGTATGATAAATAGTTAAGGAAAGCTTGCTTATCAAGAGTAATAAAACCATTATTAGAATAACTGAAGGAAAAATTTAGATGAAAAGATTAGGTGTGGTTTGAAGCTTTTTTTTCTTTTTTGAGAGAGAGTCTCACTTTGTCACCTTCAGTAGAATGCTGTGGCATCATAACTCACAATAACCTCAAACACTCGGGCTTAAGAGATTCTAGTTTCTCAGCCTCCTGAGTAACTGGGCCTCTAGGAGCCCACCACAGGCACCTCCTAACATGTTACTAGCTAGGCGTTGTGATAGGCACCTGTGGTCCCAGCTACTCTGGAGGCTGAGGCAGGAGAATCGCCTAAGCCCAGAAGTTGGAGGTTCCTGTGAGCTGTGACGCCATAGTACTCTACCAAGGGGGATAAAGTAAGATGCTGTCTCTTAAAAAAAAAAGAAGAAGAAGAAGAAGAATTAATTTACCAATGTGGAAAAGGCAGAATTTGAGTTTGCCATTATTATTCTTTTCGTGTTCTCAGAATCATCTCCTCAGTGAGCCACCCTCCACTCCACTTCCCAGTGCTCAGGTGCCTCTGGAGCTGTTGTCCCACCAGACTAGATTTGCTTCCAGTGCCAGGGGTTTGAATAGGGATTAAAGAAAAATCTCCACAGAGTCCACACGAGACACTGGAGAAGTTTTCTAGAGCCTTATAGCAGAATCATCTAATTACCCAAGAGACCTAGACTAAAAAAAAAAAAAAAAAAAAAAAACAAAAACCAGACTTTAGTAGGTAAAGGAGAATTATTAACGATTTGGGAACTGCTTGGAAGTCTGTATTTAATAAGTTTCTTTTGTTTCTCCTCTGGTTTCTAGAGACAGTGTCAAGAATTTCTTGTTCATCTTCGTTATCTGGTACGCTGCGGCCTGCCTGCATCTCTGCTGTGTTACGAGCTGTAACATGCAAGCTTCCTTTCTTTCCTCACAGATCCCTTCCCTGAAATGGGAATTGGAACGTGGATCCTATTTTGTTAACGTAAGATCACATGAAGCAGGATGATAATAAATAGCGCTTCCCTTGTCGTGCTTTGTATAGAAAATACATTTTGAAGTCAGGTACAGTGGCTGCCAGCACTTTAGGAGGCCACTTCGGGAGGATTGCTTCAGGCCAGGAGTTGGAGACCAGCCTAGGCAACATAGGGAGATACCATCTCTACTAAAAATAGAAAAAACTAGCTGGGCCTATTGGTGCTCCTGTGCAGTCCCAACTCCTCAGGAGCTGGAGGCAGTAGAATTACTTAAGCCCAGGAGCTAGAGGCTTCAGTAAGCTGTGATCAGTCCAGCCTAGGCAGCAGAGTGAGACCCTGCCTCTAAAAATCAAAACAAAACAAAATAATTTCTATTTTTTGTGGCAAGTTCTGTTGCTGAGTTAATTCTTTGTAATTTAAGGGTTCAAGAGTGAAACTAAACTGGTATCAGGTGCAGATAGTTTGTTGGCATACAGTTGTTCCATGTTCTCTGATTTGACTTTTTATGTCTGTGAGATCAATATGTAATCTCACTTTCAGTTCTGATTTTCATTATTTGTAGCTTCTCTCTTTTTCTGTCAGTCAGGCTAAAGGTTCGTCGGTGTAGTTAATTTTTTGGTTTTGCTGCTTCTCTCATTGTTTTTCTCTCCTCTGTTGCACTGTCCTCCACTGTAATCATCGTTTCCCGGCTGCTGCTAGCTTTGAGTTGAGTCTGCTCCTCTTTCTGTATTTTCTTAGAGTGTAGAGTGTCATTATTTCAAGGTATTTCTTCCTTTTAATGGAGCCCTCTGGTGCTATGATTTTGTTCTCCTACTGCCACTTGTACTATATTCTATAATTTTTGGTATATTGTGTTTTTGTTTTTATTTGTCTCTAAATATTTTCCAATTTCCCTTGTGATTTTTTTTCCTTTGACTCATTGGTTATTTAAGAGTAGTTAAATCTCTACATGTAGTCAATCTTCATTATTCATGGATTCCATATTCCTACTTGGTAAAATTTATTTGTAACTCCAAAATCAGTACTTGGTACATTTTTGTAGTCATTCATAGGCAGTACAAGGTGGTGAAAATGTGGATTGCCTGGCAGGCAGACACATTCTCAGCTGAGGGTGAACAGGGCAATGATTTATTTGCCTTCTTGTTTCAGCTATCATACTGTAACAAAAATCCCTTTCACAGTCTGTTTAGTTCCCTTTTTTGCAGTTTTGTGCTTTTTCTTTGTGATTTCACTGTTTAAAATGTCCCTGAAGCTCAGTGCTGATGTACTATCTAGTGTTCTTATTTACAAGATGCTATGATGTGGCTTGGCGCCTGTAGCTCAAGTGGCTAAGGTGCTAGCCACATACACCAGAGCTGATGGGTTCAAACCCAGCCCAGGCCAGCCAAACAACAGTGACAACTACAACCAAAAAATAGCCAGGCATTGTGGTGGGCACCTGTAGTCCCAGCTACTTGGGAGGCTGAGGCAAGAGGATTGCTTAAGCCCAAGAGTTTGAGGTTGCTGTGAGCTGTGATGCTATAGCACTCTCCCCAGGCAACAGCTTGAGGCTCTGTCTCAAAAATAAATAAATAAATAAATAAATAAGATGCTATGATATGTCTCAAAGAAAAAAAAAATTTTTTTTTTTCTGAGACAGTGCCTCAAGTGCCTACCACAATGCCCAGCTATTGTTTTGTTGCAGTTTGGCCAGGGCTGGTTTGAACCCACCACCCTCAGGCACCCTCCCCACTGAGCCATAGGTGCCACTCAACACCTGTCTATTTTTAGAGACAGTACCTGGCTCTTGCTCAGGCTGGTCTTGAACCTATGAGCTCCAGCGATCTGCCTGCCTCTGCCTCCCAGAATGCTAGAATTACAAGTATGACCCCTGCCCCCAAGCTAGCAGTTTTTTGTTTGTTTGTTTAGTTTTTAGTTTTGTTTTTTTCCTTTTGTGTATGAGAGTACATGTTTGAGGTGGTATTTCTGTACCCATCTATGTTGGTTTGAGCAAGAAGCCTGGTCATATTTTTGTGGGTAGCTCTAGTGAACAGTTGGTAACCCATCTTGTTTTCAGGGACAGAATGAGTCAAACATGGCTTTTGTAATAGTTTTTGACTTATAATCTATTTTGTCTGATATTAGTAAAATCACAAACCCTTCTTTTGGTTATTATTTGGATAGAATATCTTTTTCCATTCACATTCAACTTTTTTGTGTCTTTGGATCTAAAGTGAGTCTCTTTTGGCAGCATACAGGATCAGACAATTAAGGTTGTGAATGCATCCCAGAAAATCTGATACGTGCCTCATTGCTGATGGCCAAGGGGAGGACTTCAAAGGTGACCATAGTGATATTCAGCAATGAGGAATATGGAGCAGTTTTTCTAAGATGAGTTTATGAACTTAATTGTCGTAGCTCATACAATGACAACTCCAATGGCTATTTCAGAAAGAGTTCCAAAATTGCTTTGAAGGGTGGAGCAGGCACTGGTGTTGGTAAAGAGCTTCCCAAGAAGAATCCTTCAGAGGTGACCATATGATGTTTGGCAATGAGGGAGGCAGCACTTTTTCTAGGATGAGTTCAAGAACTTAATTGTCTGACCTCATATAGTTGCTTTATGTATTCTTGTCAATTCTGCCAAGCTCTGCCTTTTGATTGGGAATTTTAAACATTTCCTTAGGCCTGGGGTAGGGACTCAGGCCTATAATCCTAGCACTCTGGGAGGCCAAGGTGGGAGGAGCTCTTGAGCTCAGGAGTTTGAGACTGTCCTGAGCAAGAGTGAGACTCCATCTTTACTAAAAATAGAAAAACTAGGGTGGCACCTGTGGCTCAAAGGAGTAGGGCACTGGCCCCATATGCCAGAGATGACGGTTTCAAACCCAGCCCCGGCCAAAAACTGCAGAAGAAAAAATATAGAAAAACTAGCCTGGTGTTGTGCTGGCTGCCTGTAGTCCCAGCTACTTGGGAGGCTGAGGCAGGAGGATTGATTGAACCCAGGAATTTAAGGTTACTGTGACATAGGCTGAAGCCACAGCATTCTAGCCTGGGCAACAGAGTAAGATTTGGGCTCAAAGAAAATTGTTTAGAGTAATTGTTCATAAGGAATGACATGTGCCATTTTGCTATTTGCTGTGTATTTTATACTCCTTTTGTTCCTCAATTTTTCCATTACTGGAGCAAGACACACTGGCTTAGTCCTGTCATTTCAGTGACTCGGGAGGCTGAGGTGGGAGGATTACTAGAGCGCAGGAATTTGAGACTAGCCTGGGCAACATAGAGGACCTTGTTTCTAAAAAAAAATTTTAAATGGGCCAGGCATGGTGGCTCACACCTGTGATCCTAGCTCTCTGGGAGGCCAAGGCAGGTGGATAGTTTGATCTTATGAGTTCAAGACCAGCCTGAGCAAAAAGCGAGACCCCATCTCTACTAAAAATAGAAGAACTGAGGCAAGAGAATCACTTGAGTCCAAGAGTTGGAGGTTGCTGTGAACTGTGATGCCATAGCACTCTACCCAGGGTGACAGCTTAAGACTCTGTCTTAAGGAAAAAAAGGAAAATGAAAAATGAAAGGGCAGTGCCCATAGCTCAGTGGGTAGGGCACTGGCCACATACATCAAAGCTGGCAGGTACGAACCCAGCCCGGGCCAGCTAAAACAACACTGACAACTGCAACAATAACAACAACAAAAATAGCCAGGCATTGTGGTGGTCATCTGTACTCGCAGCTACTTGGGAGGCTGAGGCAAGAGAATCATGTAAGCCCAAGAATGTGAGGTTGCTGTGAGCTGTGACTTCACAGCACTCTACACAGAGTGACAGCTTGAGACTCTGTCTCAAAAATAAATAAATAAAATGAAAAATGAAAAAATTAGCTGGGTGTGGTGGTGCATAACTATAGTCCTAGCTGAGGCTTGAGCGCAGGAGTTCAAGGTTACAGTGAGATATGATTGTGCCGCTGTGCTCTGTGACCTTGGCTACAGAGCCAAACCCCAGTCTCTAAAAAACAAACAAACAAACAGAGCCCATTATCGTCTTTTGTGTTTAATTGGTTTATTTGTAGTATACTATTAGATCCCCCTCTTTTTTTTTCTTTTGTGTATGTTTTTAAGATACTTCCATTTTTGTAGTTGCCATGGGGATTAGAGTATTTTGAAGATAGACCTCATGTTGTTAATGGATTAGATGATGGATGTGAGAAAGCAAGCCAAGAATAGCAACAAGGTGTTTGGCCTGAGGACTGGAACAGTAGAGAAGAGATTTGTTGGGAAGGAGAAGACTTCTGGGAGAGCTTGTGGGATGGGGCGATGCAGAGAAATCAGGAGTGCAGTTTGGAGCACATTGAGTTTGTGCTGCCTGTTAAACAGTGAGCTGGGTATGTCGAGTGGACAGTTGATACACAAGTCTGGGATTCAGGAGAGAGGTCCAGACTAGAGACAAATTTATTCATGAACATATGGATTATATATGAATCCCTTAGAGTGGATGAGTTCATCAAGGGAGTGAATAGATTGAAAAAATGAAATATCCTTAGAAATAAGCCCTGGGCCTTTGGGCCAGAGACACCATCTTCCAGTAATTCACCAAAATGACAAACACAAAGGGAGAGAGGAGAGGCGCCCGATACATGTTCACTAGGCCTTTTAGAAAACACGGAATTGTTTTTTGTTT
>NW_003852476.1:8727761-8733305 GCF_000181295.1 Otolemur garnettii | reverse complement strand
CCGTCTCTAAAAGTAGCCAGGCGTTGTGGCAGGTTCCTGGAGTCACAGCTACTTGGGAGGCGGAGGCAAGAGAATCACTTAAGCCCAAGAGTTTGAGGTTGCTGTGAGCTGTGACACTGTGGCACTCTACTGAGGGTGACACAGTAAGACTCTGTCTCTATAAATAAATAGCTACTGTAGAAACAAAAAGAAGAAGAAGAAAGAAGCCTTGGAACACACCCAGGAGTTAGGAAGAAAGATGAAAAAAGGGAGAACTAACAAAGATAACTAAAAAGAGTGGTTTATATATTTTTTCTTTTTTGTCTTTTTTTTCATTGCAAGAGTGGTTTTTATATATTTTACATATTTGTAGTGAATTCTGTCATTTCTTGGCAAAGGATAATTCCACACAAATCTGTTTCCTTCTGAGATTCTATAAATGATTTTTTCTTCAATCTATTGTGTATGAAGAACCCTCATCAGTAATTCTGTATGTTTTTACTTCCTTATGGGGTCTAAACAGAAAAAGAGAGAAAGAAGAGAAAGGCTTCAGAGGATTTTTTTGTTGGATTTTTTTTTTTTTTTTTTTACTTCTTTTGCTCTCTTTTTGGCTATTAACAGCTTTTAAAAATCAGCTCAGCACCTGTGGCTCAAGTGGCTAAGGCACCAGCCACATACACCTAAGGTGGCGGGTTTGAATCCAGCCCATGCCCGCCAAACAACAATGACAGCTGCAGCCAAAAAATAGCCAGGCACTGTGGCGGGCGCCTGTAGTCCCAGCTACTTGGGAGGCGGAGGCAGGAGACTCGCTTGAGCCCAGGAGTTGGAGGTTACTGTAAGCTGTGATGCCACAGTACTCTACCCAGGGGGACAGCTTGAGGCTCTTTTTTAAAAAAAAAAAAAAAAAAAATTAACAGAACTATTTACACACACATACATACATACACACACACACACACACACATATATTTTTTTTTCTCTTTTCCCCTGAGATAGAGTCTCACTTTGTTGTCCTTGGTACAGTCCCATGGCATCATACCTCACAACAACCTCAAACTCCTTGGCTCAAACAATCTCTTATCTCCATTTTTCTATTTTTTAGTACAGACAGGGTCTCACTCTTGCTCAGGCTGGTCTTGAACTCCTGAGTTCAAGCAGTACTTCCACCTTGGCCTCCCAGAATGCTGGGAGTCCAGGCGTGAGCCACGGTGTCTGGCCCTTACTTATATATTTTTATTTATTTATTATTTATTTTTAGAGCCAGGGTCTCAGCATGTTGCCCAGCCTGGACTACAGTAAAATTGAGAAGGCTTGGGATTCTGCCATAGACAGAAGACACTGTCATCTCTCACTTAGCTTATACCAGCAGCCTCCCAGTGGTCTCCCTGTGCTCACCCTTGCTCCCTTATAATTTAACCTCCCACTCACAGCCGTCATGCACTGCTCTACTCAGAACCCTGTGCTGGCTCCGTATTTAATTCACAGTAGAAGTCAGATTTCTTCCCCATTCCCTCCCTGACCTGTCCAGCTCGCTCTCTGCTCCTTGCTCTCTGCTCTGGCCACACAAGCACCTTTCCCAGCACTGGCCCGTGTCTTTAGAGATTTTGCTCTGGCTGAGTCCCCTGCCGGGGATGCACTCCTCCCTCAGAGGTCTTCCTGGCTGATACCCACCCCCCGCCCCTGCTCTCAGCCCTGCCTCAGCTCTCAGCGAAGCCTGCACTGGCGGTCTTCTGGGTAATACTGTGACCTGCTCACTTAGACTTTGAAACTCCTGACCCCCTTTCTGTTTCTGTTTTAATTAAGATGGGCTTGGTTATGCTGTGGTAATAACCTAACCCTCAACTCTCAGTGACTTAACACAACAAAAACTTATATCACATTTATGTCCTGTATCTATCCATTGTGAGGTAGCACACAGCTCTGTTGATGTGAGGACCTCAGGGACCCAGCCGATGGAAGTTTGCCTGCCTTGTGATGCGTCTCAACACGTGGTTTCTCAGGCTCACATACATCAGGAAGGAGCGAGTTCAAGGAATAATTGGAAGTGGTAGAAGTGACCTTTCCCCCAGCTCATTGGCCAAAACTAGTCACATAACCCCCATCTTATTGCAGCCCACTTGACACGCAGGAGCAGCACAGCAGAATTCACGAGCATTACTGTTTTTCAACACCATTCTCTTTATTTTCTCCATATTGATCAGATTTTATTATATAACTTATATATGTTTATTTGTTACATAATTTGCATGTTTTTGTGTTTACTATGTAGTATTTCTTCCAGAAAATTTAATCCTTACAATTAGGTTACAGTATTTGCATTTGGTTACAGTATTTGCATTTGTTAGGTAAGGCCCCTGTTTGGTTGTGTCCCGCATCTAGAATGTGTGCCACATACCCTGACATTGTGCCCATTAGATAGGAGACACCACTTCCCCTTCCGCCCCCTCCCCCAACTTGAATTGCATGTTTCTCTTGTGGGTGTGTTCATATTGGTATTGAGAGTGGTTAACAATTTCTTGCACACAGGCCTTTGTTCATGCTGTTCCTGTTCTTTGTAATATTCCCCATCTTTTTTGCCCTGTCCTTACTCCTTTTCTCTGATGAAATCATACTCATATTTCAGGGTAACTCAAATCCTACTTTGTTAGCATCCCTAAGTGAAGTTAAATGCTTATCCCCTATCTCCCTCTGAAGGCTTGGTATATTCCTTCATACCACTTACCTCATTATATGGTTACATGTCTGTCTGCTCCATTAAGCCAAGTTCCTCATGTTTGTGGAAAAGGGGCTAGAGAGCCAGGTGCGGTGGTTCACGTCTGTAATCCTAGCACTTGGGTGGCCAAGGTCAGTGGATTGCCTGAGCTCATAGGTTCAAGACCAGCCTGAGCCAGAGAGAGACCTCGTGGCCTAAAACAAAAAAAAGAAAAGAAAAAATTAGCCAGGCATTGTGGCGGGAGCCTATAGTTCCAGCAACTCAGGAGGTTGGGGCAAGAGAATTGCTTGAGCCCAAGAGTCCAAGAGTTTGAGGTTGCTGCGAGCTATAACACCACAGCACCCTACCAAGGGCAACAAAGTAAGACTCTGTTTCAAAAAAAAAGAAAGAAGGAAAGTGGCTGGAGAAATAGGTAGAGCCAGCTCAGTGCCTGTAGCTCAGTGGCGAGGGGGCCAGCCACATACACCAAAGCTGGTGGGTTCGAATCCAGCCCAGGCCTGCCAAACAACAATGACAACTACAACCAAAAAATAGCCTGGCATTGTGGTACCTGTTATCCCAGCTACTTGGGAGGCTAAGGCAAGAGAATGGCTTATGCCCAAGAGTTTAAGGTTGCTATGAGCCTTGACAGCACAGCATTCTACCCAGGGTGACAGCTTGAGACTGCCTCAAGAAAAAAAAAAAGGAAAAGAAAAGACATAGCTAGAGCCTAGAACAGAAACTATGAGGGTGTAAGCAAGAGCAGCATAAATAAGAAGGGGAAGAGATGACAGATCAGGAATACTTAGGAGATGAAAATTAGTGAGACCTGGTTATTGGTTGAATATGAGGGATAAGGAAAGAATCAAGGGTAATCCATGCTTCTTATTTGGACTTTGTGGTTTATGATGTTTCCAAATTAAATAGAGAATATGAGAGGAGTAGCAAGTTTGGGCAATAAGCTGATAGGCTTAATATGATGTATAGTGGGTTTAGCTCCACAGAGACCCCAGGGTGGACATGTGTAGGAGCTGGATATGTGAAGCAGGGGAAGCAGGTCGGCCTTCACACGCCTGGGTTGTAGTTAACAAGTCAGAAAGGGTGTGACTGTCAGTAACTCCTACAGACAGAATCCTTCTCTATACTGATGTCTAAGAATAAGAAGAGAAAGATATGCTCTTGTGTGAGAAACATGGCAAAAAAATAATTGGTGAAAGGGGACCCAAGAGAGAAGAGTGTGAAGCTGTGACTATCAAGGGTATTTAAAGTTTCAAGAAGTTGGGCGGCACCTGCGGCTCAGTGGGTAGAGTGCCAGCCCCATTTACTGAGGGTGGTGGGTTCAAACCCAGCCCCGGCCACATTGCAGCAACAACAACAACAAAAATAAATAAAAATAAAGTTTCAAGAAGTCAAATCAAAACAGACTGTGCCTGTAGTCCCAGCCACTTAGGAAGCTGAGGCAGGAGGTGGCTTGAGCCCAGGAGTTCAAGGCTGCAGTGTGCTATCATCACACCTGTGATAGCCACTGTATCCCAGCCTGAGCAACAAAGTAGTGAAACTCTGTGTCTTAAAAAAAGCACAAAAAAGCCTGTGTACTAAATATTTACTCTTTGTACCACCTAACTTAACTGCCTAACTCCCTTCTTTCCACCCCACTTCTCCAACCACTTTGGCTTCAATTTCATTGAGAAACTTGAAGTCATCAGGCATAAACTGTCCCAAATGTGCCCTCCTTCCCATCAGATATATCACCATACCCGTCTTTCCTTACCTGCTTCCCTGTAATCTCAGGATCAAAGCCACCTCCTCCTCTGAGGAGGGAGATGCAGGCGGGATCAAAGTGGAGAGCTGAGTAGAGGTGTCCAGTGTTGAATACAGGAGGGGGATTGTCAACACAAACTGCAAATGGCATCACTGATAGAAGTGAGAGGGAGTTAACTAACCGCCCCATCCTCCTCCTCAGAGAAGTAAGAGCATTACATGGGCCAGACTCGGTACGGTTCCTGAGGCGCTCACTCTCATCTTGGAAGCCATATTAAAAGTTTGTCTCTTACCTGTTTTCCTTCTGTAGCGTGCCAGTGATTAACCCTTACTACAGATGTAGGAACAAGCCTGTTCCCACGACAAAGAGCATAGGAACATGAGATTTCATTTGTTTATTCGTACAAAAGTATTTCTTGAATGTCTGTTGTGTGCCATGCTCAGGGTTAGGGGCTGGGAATATAATGGGGAATAAAAATGCATAGTTCTTGTTTTCACAGAGTTTATAGTAGAGTGATTTAGTTTTTATTTGCTCATTGATCTCTTATTTGTTTTAACTGATTTTATTTTCCCCCCTTTAGTACCCTCTTTTATATGGACTGATTCTTATTCCCTGCTGGTGTTCTCTAGTTTGCCTAAGTAGAATTTACATGGGAATGCACTCCATTCTGGTAAGGAAAACATCGTGTTCTTAATTCTTTATTGTTAATGACATAGGTGAATTTGTAATTTTCAATCATTTATGAGTTTATATGGCACCTACATGAGAAAAAGTTATTGTGAGTCTTCTTCGTTTAGCAAAAATATCACCATGATACTTGATGAAGTATTACTGTGGTGATCATGCTTTCACAGAGACAGTAGCCGCATTTATATGCTCAGGGTGACGTTTCCTCCTCTTCTGCCTCAGCTTCCTTTTCCTTTACAGTCTCTACTATTCCTCTCCTGTCGTTGAGTCAAAACTAGCAATGTGAGGGCAGAAACCAAGGAAAGCTCTTAAGTATCATTGAAGATGTAATGACTTGGCACTATGTGAATTTAAACTATGTTGGTGGCTTTGGTATTTACATATTAAACTCTACATTGCTTCCTCTTTTTTTCTTTTTCTTTTT
>NW_003852476.1:8726504-8727741 GCF_000181295.1 Otolemur garnettii | reverse complement strand
CTTTATTTATTTGTTTTTTTTTTTTTTTTTTTTTTTTTTTGAGACAGAGTTTCACTGTATCGCCCTTGGTAGAGTGCCGTGGCATCACAGCTCACAGCACCCTCAAACTCTTGGGCTCAAGCAATTCTCTTGCCTCAGCCTCCCAAGTAGCTGGGACTACAGGTGCCCACCACAAAGCCTGGCTATTTTTTTGTTGTAGTTGTCATTGTTTGGCAGCCCCGGGCCCAGCTTGAACCCACCAGCCTCGGTGTATGTGGCTGGCGCCCATGCTGCTGAGCTGCAGGTGCCGAGCCTCTACATTGCTTCTGATCTTGACCAGATTATTGTCACAGCTTCTTACGTAGTAGCCCTGCATCCGGTTTGACAATGCCTCATTCAGTATTCAATCTCCTGTTTTGTAGACTTTCCAAAATACAAATATGATGCCATATTGAATTACGCTTACCCAAGTGCAAAGGGTATTTCTTACCTCCATAAACTTTAAAGACACTATGACCTCTGTCTGGAAGGCCCTTCTTGCTTTCTTTGCCTTCTCCATCTGATTCATTCTTCAAGACCAGACGTCCTCAAACTACGGCCCGCGGGCCACATGTGGCTGGCCTAGGACGTGTATCCGGCCCGCCAGGTGTTTTTGCAGCCGCTGCCTGTCCTGCTTAGCAGCCAACTCGTCCCGGGGCCCGCAGTCTAGCCCTCCAAAAGTTTGAGGGACAGTGAACTGGCCCCCTGCTTAAAAAGTTTGAGGACCCCTGTAAGACTCACTATATAGCCTCATTACCTCCCCATCTTTCCTTTCTCAGGACTGATAAGGCAACCCTTCTCCCACTTCTGTTAAATTGCAATTGCTTTTTCCTTGTCTCCTACCCTCCCTAGACTACGTGTAAGTCCCTTGAGAAGAGTAACTATATTTTATCCCAGCATCTAAGGTGGATTTTCTACTCATACTATCTCATTAGCTTATTTCACAGATGTGAAAATACTGATTTCTCTTCCTTAAATGTCTTGCCTCTAATACTTACCCCTTCATTAGTAAATTTCCAGAAGTTCCAAACATGATTTTAATAAACAAATCATTTATGTTTAGCTTTGTAATCATTTATATTTAATACAAATTATAGATTTTCATACAATCCTTTCTGACTAATCTTTACTAATTTTATGATCAGAATAAGTATCATGGCTCGGCGCCTATAGCTCAACCGGCTAAGGTGCCAGCCACGTACACCTAAGGTGGCGGGTT
>NW_003852476.1:8721182-8726248 GCF_000181295.1 Otolemur garnettii | reverse complement strand
AGACACAGTCTTATTATGTTGCCCTTGGTAGAATGCCGTGGCATCATAGCTCACAGTAGCCTCAAACTCTTGGGCTGAAGTGAGTAGCTGGGACTATAGGTGCCCACCACAATGCCCAGCTTTTTTTTTTTTTTTCTTAAGTGATGGAGTCTTGTTCTTGCTCTGGCTGGTCTCAAACCTGTGAGCTCAGGCAGTCCACCTGCCTCAGCCTCCCAGAGTGCTAGGATTACAGGAGTGAGCCACCACGCCTGGCCTATAATTTTTAATGACTATTTCATTCAGTATTTGCCAAGTGCTTTATTATCATTGTTTCAATACAAAGAGCAACAGATTAGCTTATTTTAAACATCTGTCTAATTTCCTAAGTTGGTTTTTTTATCTCCAGATAGGTAAAAAGATTACCTATTTTTCTTCATTTATTATCAATCCCAGCTCTCAAACTTTAGTTTCTTAAAGTAACTCAGAAGCCAGGCTCAGCACCTGTAGCACAGTGGTTATGGCTCCGGCCACATACACCAAGGCTGGTGGGTTCGAACCTAGCCCAGGCCAGCTGAACAATAGTGACAACTGCAACAAAAAATAGCCGGGTGTTGTGACAGATGCCTGTAGTCCCAGCTACTTGGGAAGCTGAGGCAAGAGAATTGCTGAAGCCCAAGAGTTTGAGGTTGCTGCGAGTTGTGACATCACAGCACTCTACCCAGGGTGACATAGTGAGACTTTGTCTCCTCCCCCCCACCAAAAATAAATAAATAAGAAGCCATTTTAAGTTACTAAATTGAGAACTTGTCAAATTATTTTGTTTCTACATTAGTAAAATTTTGGATATTGTAATTGTATGTACCAAAATTGCACTAAATATTTGTGTGTATAAGTCTAAATATATATGTATATGTGTAGAAAGTATTTTAGAAGGGTATTTTTAGATAAAGTATATACCTCCCAAACTTATTTTTATAACAATAAATAAAAATTACATCAACCAAACCAAACCAACAAACCAAACATGTTATCAAACAAAGTCTGTAACAGTGAACGCTAACAGTTTTAACAGTGGTTATTGGGTAAAATTGCTTGCCATTGTTTATCTGTATTTTTTAGTTTTTTTACAGTAAGCATGTATTAAATTTGTTTTTTAATTAAAGAATATAGAAAGTTCAAAAAAAATAAAAATAAACAAACAAAAAACCTTGGCTTGGCACCTGGGGCTCAAGTGGCTAAGGTGCCAGCCACATACACCTAAGGTGGCGGGTTCGAATCCAGCCCAGGCCCGCCAAACAACAATGATGGCTGCAACCAAAAAAAAAAAAATAGCTGAGCATTGTGGCGGGCCCCTTTGTCTCCGCAACTTGGGAGGCTGAGGCAGGAGACTCGCTTGAGCTCAGGAGTTGGAGGTTGCTGTGAGCTGTGATGCCACAGCACTCTACCCAGGGGGACAGTTTGAGGCTCTGCTCAAAAAAAAAAGAAAAGAAAAGAAAAGAAAGTTCAAAAGCTGTCTTTAATAATGCTTTTGTAGTTAAAGGCAATACATGACAACAATGCATTTTGTTGTCAAATGTGCTCTCTGGGCATCACTGGCATACTAAGTTAAAACTAGGGTACCTGAATATAACAAAAACAAAAACCCACCAGGAGACAGGAGATCTGAATTCTGGTCTTAAGCAAATCACTAGCCTCTCTAGGTCTGTTTTCTGATCAGGATAAATGAAAAGAAGGAAATTCTAGGCATACTTATTGAATGTATGATTTTGATATCTTCTGCCATAAATTTGATAACCCTGAATATTCTGTTCAAACATGATAGTTACCAGCCAGTCACAGTGGCTCACGCCTGTAATTCTACCACTTGAGGAGGCTGAGGCAGGTAGATCAGCCTGAGCAAGAGAGACAGTCTCTACTAAAAATAGAAAAACTAGCCAGGCTTTGTGGTAGGCACCTGTAGTCCCAGCTACTCAGGACACTGAGGCAAAGGGCTCACTGGAGCCCAAGGCTTTAAAGTTGCTGTGCACTAGGACACCACAGCACTCTACCTAGGGCACAAAGTGAGACTCCATCTCAAAAAAAAAAAAAAGAGAAAGACAGAAAGTACTATTCCTGAAAGTCCCTTAAAGCCAAGATCAAGAAATTAGGTATCATCTGTTTCTCTTAGAGAATTCTTGTCTAGCAGGATCATATAGTCAATGTGATAAATGTAAAGAATTACTTTTACCATCTTAAGTAGCCAAATATTTATTTCCTGCTTATGAATGCACCATACACTAGAAATATATGTATAAATAAGATAGTCTTTATCCTTGAGTAGTAACTGTCTACATAGGTAATATAATAATGTGAATGTGGTAGTTTTGAACCACAGATACACATTAGAATCACAAAATGACTGTATTAAAATTTAGAACTTGATGGCAGCCATTGCTCATTGGGTAGGGGACCGGCCACATACACTCAGGCTGGCAGGTTCAAACCTGGCCCGGGCCAGCTAAACAACAATGACAACTGCAACAACAACAACAAAAAATAGCAGGATGTTGTGGTGGGCACCTGTAGTCTCAGCTACCTGGGAGGCTGAGACAAGAAATCACTTGAGCCCAAGAGTTGGAGGTTGTTGTGAGCTGTGACACCACAGCACTTTACCAAGGGCAACATAGTGAGACACTATCTCAAAAAAAAAAAAAAAATGTAGAACTTAACTCTAACCAGATGCCTAGAAAAAAAAATCTAATGCCATAAAGAAAATTAAAAGATAAGCCTCAAACTCGGGAAAAATGTAAAGATTTGTATGTGGCATATATAAGTAAGTGCTGTAAATTGGGGGGAAAAATCCAACTAAAGATTTTCACTAATGTGAATCTGATTTTATCTACTTGATTTTGTATAGATTAAGTAGAGATAAAGTATGTATAGATTAAGTATGATTTAAAAAAAAAATCCAAATAAAGAAAAAGAAAATTCAGGCCTGGCATTGTATCTTATGCCTGTAATCTCAGAACTCTGGGAGGCCGAGGTAGGAGGACCCCTTTAGCTCAGAAGTTTGAGACAGCCTGCGTAAAAGTGAGACCCCTGTTTCTACTAAAACTAGAAAACTTAGCCAGGCATTGTGATGGGTACCTGTAGTCCCAGCTATTCAGGAGGCTGAGGTAGGAAGATCACTTGAACCCTAGAGTTTGAGGTTGCAGTGAGCTAAACTGATGCCATGGCATTCGTGCCTGGACAACAGAGTGACGCTGTGTTTCAAAGAAAAAAATTCAAAAGAACAATTGCTCACAAGATACAAATATACATTGCATAGCCCACCAATTCATGAAAAGATACTGAATTTTGTAATCAAGGAATTTCAAATTAAGTATCAGTGAAACACCACTTTACAGGCAACAGCTGATAGAATATAAATTTCTATAAACATTTTTTTTTTATATCAGTTTTTGGCCAGGGCTGGGTTTGAACCTGCCACACCACCTCCAGCATATGGGGCCAGAGCCCTACTCCTTTGAGCCACAGGCACCGCCCATAATTTTTTTTTTTTTTTTTTTTTTTTGAGACAGAGTCTCGCTTGTCACCTTTGGCAGAGAATGCTGTGGCATCATAGCTCACAGCAACCTCAAACTCTTGGGCTCAAGTAATTCACTTGCTTTTGCCCCTCCAGTAGCTGGGACTACAGGCCCCTATCACAACACCTGCCTATTTTTAGAGATGAGGTCTCACTCTGGCTCAGGTTGGTTCTATTAACATTTTAGAAATTATTTTATGATCTTTGAAAATTGGGCTGGTGCCGTAGCACTGTGGTTATAGCACCAGCCACATATACCCAGGCTTGTGGGTTCGAACCCAGCCTGAGCCAGCTAAACAACAATGACAACTGCCACAAAAAGATAGCTAGGACTTGTGGTAGGTATCTGTAGTCCCACCTACTTGGGAGGCTGAGCCAAGTAGTAGTAACCATAAACTCTTCGCTTAAGCCCAAGAGTTTGAGGTTGCTGTGAGCTGTGATATCACAGGACTCTACTAAGGGCAACATAGTGAGACTGTGTCTCAAAAAAAAAAAAAAAAAGAAGATTGACCATGTTTATTTCTTATGAGTCAGCCATTGCATTCCTAGGCATAATAGCCTAGAGAAACTCTTACAGACTAATACCAGGGAACATCAGAAGAAAGAATGAATAGCAATGCTTATAATATTCCCAGTTGCTTTAAGAATAGGTGGCAACTAGCTTGGCGCCCATAGCTCAGTAGTTAGGGCATCAGCCACATGCATCAGGGCTGACAGATTCGAACCCGGCCCAGGCCCGCTAAGCAACAATGACAACAAAAAAATAGCTGGGCTTTGTGGTGGGCACCTGTAGTCCCAGCTATTTGGAAGGCTGAGGCAAAAAAAAAAAAATAGGTAGCAACTAAGCATTCAAGTTCAACTATAACCAATTAACTAATCCAAAACCTGAAAACAATCTAAATGACCATCACTGGGAAAATGAATAAATTATATAATCACACAGGAAAATATTATACAATTGTGAAAGTAAATGATGTACTATATATAATGGGTGAATCTTTTTTTTTTCTCGAGACAGACTCTCCTTTTGTCACCCTTGGTAGAGTGCCGGTGGTGTCATAGCTTGCTGGAAAGTAATCCCAGCACTCTGGCAGGCTAAGGCAAGTAGATCACCTGAGCGCAAAAGTTCAAGAACAGTCTGACAAGAGTGAGATCCTATCTATACTAAAAATAGAAAAACTGGGCTCAGCGTCTGTGGCACAGTGGTTACAGCGCCAGCCACATACACCAAGAGTGGCAGGTTCAAACCTGACCAGAGCTAACTAAACAACCGCAAAAATAAAAGATAGCTGGGCATTGTGGCAGGTGCCTTTAGTCCCAGCTACTTGGGAGGCTGAGGCAAAAGAATTGCTTAAGCCCAAGAGTTGGAGGTTGCTGTGAGCTGTGACACCATGGTACTATACCTAGGGCAACATAGTGAGACTCTGTCTCAAAAAAAAGAAAGAAAGATGGCTCGGCGCCTATAGCTCAACCGGCTAAGGCGCCAGCCACGTACACCTAAGCTGTCGGGTTCGAATCCCCA
>NW_003852476.1:8718732-8720133 GCF_000181295.1 Otolemur garnettii | reverse complement strand
AGGCAAGAGAATCGCTTAAGCCCAAGAATCTGTGACACCACGGCACTCTATCAAGGGTGACATAATAAGACTCTGTTGCCAAAAAAAAAAAAAAAAGAAGAAAAATGTTAATTCATGTGTGGACTTCTGTTCATGTTGCTATGGACCATGTTTAGAGTGGACCACTGTGCTAGGCTTCTGCTCCTGTCGTTAGTGGTCTGTCCTCCACACTTTCCCCTGGAAGCCATTCTTTACTAAGCAATGCGAGCGCTCTTTACAAACATCAGATTTCATTATACTCCTACTTTGATATCTTTCACTTTTGAAATAAAATCTGAACTCTTTACCTAGCCTACAAGGACACTCCATGATTTGGCCTCTGCCTGTTTCTTGGACCTCATATTGTATCCCTCTTCCCTTAGCTCACCATTTGAGGCCCACAGGATTTCTCTCAGTTCCTTAGATTCACCAAGTTCTTCTCTGCCTCAAGGCCCTTGCAATTGGTATTGCCTTTACCTGGAATGCTTTTCTTCTGGCTCTGAAGATCAGACTGGTTCCTTTTTAGAACTAGATTTCTACCCAAGTGTCTCAGATAGGCTTCCATAATCCCACTAGTAGGCTCGGTGCCTGTCACTCAGTGGTTAGGGTGCCAGCAACATACACCAAGGCTGGCAGGTTTGAACCCAGCCTGGGCCTGCTAAAACAACAATGACAACTGCAACCAAAAAATAGCTGGGCGTTGTGGTGGGCACCTGTAGTCCCAGCTACTCACAAGACTGAGACAAGAGGACACTTAAGCCCAAGAGTTAGAGGTTGCTATGAACTGTGACGCCAGGGTACTCTACCAGGGGTGACATAGTGAGAGTGTCTCAAAACAAACAAAAAACATAATCACAGTAATAGTGACCTTCATCATAGTATCCCACTGACTAATTTAATTATTTCATGACACTCATGACTGTTTGAAATTATAATATTTATCCACTTTCTTACATGGCTGTTGTCAGTCTCCCCCACTAAAGTGTGAGCTCCGAGGCAGCACCAATCTTGTCTTTTTTAAGCAACATATCCTCAACTCCTAAAATAGTGCCAACCATAGATAGATACTCAGTGAGGATTGGTTCGGTGAATGAGAGAAGGAAATGAGTTAGGATTTGTCTCCTCCTTGATGGTGAAGATAATTACATATTTAAATGCATGAAAATGAAGAACATTTCTTTGAACAGTAATTGTATTCTGGCTCGGCACCTGTGGCTCAAGCAGCTAAGGTGCCAGCAACATACACCTAAGGTGGCGGGTTCGAATCCAGCCTGGGCCTGCCAAACAACAATGATGACTGCAACCAAAAAATAGCCAGGCGTTGTGGCGGGCGCCTGTGGTCCCAGCTACTTGGGAGGGTGAGGCAGGAGACTCGCTTGAGCC
>NW_003852476.1:8707520-8718679 GCF_000181295.1 Otolemur garnettii | reverse complement strand
ATGGCACTCTACCCAGGGGGACAGCTTGAGGCTCTGTCTCAAAAAAAAAAAAAATCATTATTATTATATTCTTTTTCCCAGAAATCAAAACTGCACGATTTAATCATAGATAATTGTTCAGGATTTGAATATACATTTATATATGTTATATATGTAGCTTAGAAAAGGGTAGTACTATGAAAATATAATCTTTTATTATCAATAAATATTTTTATTAAGTAATTTTCAGTGCCTATTACATGGTCAGTTAGTAAAGTTTACTTTAAGAATTTGACAGCTTTTAAGAATTTAGATCTATTGAATATCTGAAGTGTCAAATATACGTCATTTTAAAATATACATTATGTTTTAAATGCCAAAAATGTTTAGTATAAAACGACTATACTTTTATCTTTTCCCAGGATATCATTGCTGGATTCCTATATACCATTTTAATCTTAGCTGTCTTCTATCCATTTGTGGACCTGATTGACAACTTCAACCAAACTCACAAATACGCTCCATTAATCATCATTGGGCTTCATTTAGCTTTGGGGATCTTTTCTTTTACTCTGGACACCTGGAGCACATCCCGAGGCGACACTGCTGAGATCCTAGGAAGTGGTGCTGGAATTGCATGTGGATCTCATGTTACTTACAACATGGGTCTAATGCTGGACCCTTCTCTAGACATATTACCTTTAGCTTGGCCCCCTATTACTCTGACTCTGTTTGGAAAAGCCATATTGCGGATCTTCTTAGGGATGCTATTTATCCTAGTAGTCAGAGATACAATGAAAAAGATCACCATTCCTTTAGCCTGTAAAATCTTCAGTATACCGTGTGACGATATTCGCAGAGCCAGACAGCACATGGAAGTTGAACTCCCTTACCGGTATATTACCTATGGAATGGTTGGTTTTTCCATCACATTTTTGGTTCCTTACATATTTTTCTTTATCGGTATTTCTTGATGGATAAACATTGTTTATGAAAAGAAAGGAAGGTATCAGTTACTGATATTTAAAAAATATATTCTAGGTAAAAGCCAGATCAGAGTTAGGCTTTTGCAGGAATTTACCTTAAATAATTATTTAAGTAAATTCATAAGAGTCAGTGCATTTTGTCATTGCACACCCAGTTATTGTTTTAAGTGAGCTGAACTATCAATACTGAGAAAATGATAAGTATCCATTTAGAATGTTCATGTAATGTTTTGGGAGTTTTGTGCTGTTATGGATTCAAGTTATATATAATATATATTAAGGTACATAATGTACAATAATATATCTAATATATGTTATATATAAAATAATATACCTAAGTTTTTTTAAATTGTGGGGGTGTATTATAAAATCAGTAATAATATGCAAACTCTTGTGCCTGTGTATTTGAACTAAATACAGGTATGTTATTATTAACAAATATATTTAATGTTTATTGACTATGGAAGCCATTTCCTAATCAAGTTGCATAATACTAGACCAGAACGCGGATGCCAGCACACGTTGATTGACTGCCTCTTCTTACACTGCCATCAACTTTCATATTACCATGATGTTGAACATAGGAGGCATTTTTAATGGACCAAATTTTCAGAAAAATTTGTTTTGGGATTCTTTTTTTTTTTTTTTAAGTTCTATAGACTGTTTTGAATGTACTTTATTTGCAGCTGTTTTGGACATCTGTTTAATAATTCAGGTACTGAATTTTATTGCTTGCTAATTGTGCCTTTCTGTTGCTAAATTAAGAAATGCCATGTTTACTGCGACATAAAAATAAGTCCCTAACTTTAAGTTACATATAATCAGGCAACTATTTAAAAGTTATATGTTATGCTAATAGGCATAGAGTTAAACCACCTTTAACTCTTTAGCTTTTATTTAGAAAGAAATGTGGAATGAGCTAAAACTTTCCAATAAGTTAAAAGGTGAAATGGATAAACATGTCCCTGTTCTGTAGGTATTTTTCTGTGCATTGTAAGTTACAGGAACAAGGTATATATTTTGTACGTTGTCTGGATTGTTTATACTGCAGGTAGATATTTACAATGAGTAGGAACATAGCTGAAATTTATAGATGGGACGGTGCACATGCTTCATATGTAAACAAAGCATTTTTCTAAATTATTTGCAAAGGTTTGTTAACTTTTAATGTCCATTAGCTACTTACAGTAAATTTTAAATTCTAAAATTAGTAATCAGTATTTTAGATCCTATTATTTTTTCAACTTTTTATTATTTTCACATTTGACTATAGTATTAAACTATTCTTCTTTCTGTTTGCACCTTTATATTTTGAAGTGTGATTATAATTAGGTTAACATTAAGTTTATTTGTAGAAAGTTTTTCATAAAGAAGAAAATTAACTTTCCATATAAATGAACATCAGGTATGGAATTACAGATTTTAGTGCAATATCTATACAATTATCCAGAAGTATCACTTAAGATGTTTCTGTTTTGGACAGTGTAACTGTTTGAGCTCATATTTTTATAATTCTCATTGAGAATTTAGGGGCATGGTAATCTTTACCAAACAATCTGATAATTTGAAATGAAGCAACTAAATTTACCTTTACCTATTAGTTAAAAGGAAACCAAGGCATTTAGAAACATATCGGTACATTGGAAAATGTGAAATGAGCTTTTCTTTCAAAATGTGTATTTACTGAATTGAATTTTAGGGACCGTTGCCCAGAATTTGAGTCTGTGCTATCCCATTAATTTTTGTCTAGCTTAAAAGGTATTTGAAAATATTCCATTTCTTTGTATTTTATTATTTTCTGACCGATGACAGGTTTATGCTAAATATATTTTAAAATAAAAGCCAAATTCAAGATTACAGAGAGTTTTGTTTTGTTTGCCTTCCAGGCAATTATCTGTTTTATCTACTAGAGATTTTGTTTGTTCATTCATTTGTTTTTCTCACCAAGAAATAATCTTGAATCTGGATGATGGAGATTTTGAAACCAGGCAGTCAGCAGACCCTGATTGCCTAACCCTCTCTGCCCATCAAACTGTCTTAAGCACAGTGGCTCGCACCTTTTATCCTAGCGCTCTACGAGGCTGAGGCAGATGGATTGCCTGAGTTCAGTTCAAACCAGCCTGAGCAAGAGGGAGACCCTGTTTCTACTATAAAATAGAAAAACTGAGGCAAGAGAATTGCTTAAACCCAAGAACTTGAGGTTGCTGTGAGCTATAATGCCATGGCACTCTAGTCAGGACTCCAGAGTGAGATTCTGTTTCAAAAAAACAAAAAACTTGTCCCTCCTTTTGCTCCATGCCCGTAGCTTAGTGAGTAGGGCGCCAGCCACATACACCAAGCTGATGGATTCGAGCCAAGCCTGGGTCTGCTAAACAATGACAACTGCAACCAAAAAACGGCCAGGTGTTGTGGCAGTGTTTGTAGTCCCAGCTCCTTGGGAGGCTGAAGCAAGAGAATTGCTTAAACCCAAGGAGTTTGAGGTTGCTGCTGTGAGCTGTGACACCATAGCACTCTACCGAGGGTGACACAGAGAAACCGTGTCTCAAAAGAAAAATAAATAAATAAAAACTTGTCCCCCCCAATTCTCAGGAAGGTGGATTTGAGAGATCTCTCCTATCTCCCCACTTAGCACTTTGTGGAATAAACCCTTTCTCTGTTGTAAAAAAAAATAAATAAAAGTCTGGGATTGGGCAGCACCTATGGCTCAGTCAGTAGGGTGCCAGCCCCATATACCAAGGGTGCCAGGTTCAAACATGGCCCTGGCCAAACTGCAAAAACAACAAAAAAATAACCAGGTATTGTGGTGGGCACCTGTAGTCCCACTTACTCAGGAGGCTGAGGTAAGAGAATCGCCTAAGCCCAAGAGCTGGAGGTTGCTGTGAGCTGTGATGCTACAGCACCTAAGGGCAACAAAGTGAGACTCTGTTTCCAAAAAAAAATAAAAAAGTCTAGGATTTTTATTCTAGCAGACTTTCCCTTCAACCATTTTGCTCAAAGTCAAAATACTGTTTTTGGCAATAGAGGACACTGAAGAAATTTTTTAAGTTTCAAATTGACTTTTGGCTCCACTTATGATTACCTCTAATATTGTACCTATGTTTCAGTAAAATCTGGCACTTAATAGTATTATAGATGGTTTATTGCCATTCCATGAATGTCAGGAATTAGTAAGACTAGAAACAAGTACTTTTTCAAGCAAGCAGATTAAAAACATATGGAGATCAAGACAATATAAAAAAATTATTCAGTGATTAGCCAGGCATTGTGGTGGTCTCAAAAAAAAATTATTCCGTGAAATGAATAGAATTTAAAGGCAATTTTTTCCCTCATCCTACTTGCTAGCCCCTTAAAGGCAATTTTTTACAAAACATTCAATAAAATGAGTAAATACTAAAATGTTCTTATTTATAATATATAATCACTTTTTTTTAGGGACAGAGTCTCATTTCGTTGTCCTCAGTGGAGTACTGTGGCATCACAGCTCACAGCAACCTCCAACTCCTGGACTTAGGCAATTTTCTTGCCTCAGCCTCCTGAGTAGTTGGGACCACAGGCACCCATCACAATGCCTGGCTATTTTTTGTTGCAGTTTGGCTGGGGCTAGGTTCGAACGCACCACCTTTGGTACACGGGTGGGACTGGCTCCCTACCCACGGAGCCACAGGCACCACCCATAATGAGTTATTTATAACAAAGACTTTTTATTGCCAAAACAATTTTATTCTTGTTAACAAAGAAAGTTTATTCCAAATACAAAAACCAAAATGTTTAGGTATCATATAAGGACCAGTTTTTCAAGTTAAACACGTAGTTGCAATAGATTTTGTGAAGGGGATTTTGTTGTTGCTAAGAATTTTTTGAGAAAGGGAAGGAGTAACAACGTAAGAAAAGTAATTGAACATAGTAGATGTTATTATGCTGGATATTTTGTCAAATGTGAGTCATGTTCTTCCATTACCTCTCAAAATATACATATATATATAAGTTAAAAAGAAAAAAATCAACCTGGTAAAATGTCTGAGGAAATAAACAATTTTTAAACCTCAACTTCTGCTGCCTTTTACTAATTCGTCCTCCTCCTACTGCCTCTGTCCTCCAAATACAGACTTCTATATCTGATAGCAGTTACCTATGAGCAGAATAAAATGTTCTTTAATAACTACTCTGCTGACTGTTCATCCTAAAAATTCTTGGTGAACATGAAAGTTCTCTAGTCTGTAAATATGGAAACCAGATGCTTTCATTGCTCCAGAGAACCCCTAAGAGACCATTTTCCCTTTTCCTTTCATTGTTTTTAGTCTTGGTGCATTTTCCACGAATATCTAAAACCCATCCCCTTGGGCGGTGCCTGTGGCTCAGTGAGTAGGGTGCTGGCCCCATATACCAAGGGTGATGGGTTCAAACCCAGCCCCAACCAAACTGCAACAAAAAAATAGCCAGGCGTTGTGGTGGGCGCCTGTAGTTCCAGGTATTCAAGAAGCTGAGGCAGGAGGATAGTTTGAGAATTGCCTAAGCCCCAGAGCTGGAGGTTGCTGTGAGCTGTGATGCCATGGCACTCTACCGAGGGCAACAAAGTGAGACTCTGTTAAAAAAAAAAAAAAAGGATAAAAAAATAAATAAAGCCCAACCCCTGGTATAGCAATCAACAGGGTATGATAGCATGTTTTTAAGTCTTTCCCCCACTATTTTCTAAAAAGTGTGTGAATTTTTTAAATAATCTTTCTTGGCAAGGCACCATGGCTGGCTCACACCTATAATCCTAGAACTCTGGTAGGCCAAGGCAGAAAATTACTTAAGCTCAGGAGTTGGAGACCAGCCCAGGCAAAGTGAGACACCCATCTCTACTAAAAATAGAAAAACTAGCTGGGCACTGTGGCAGGTGCCTGTAGTCCCACGTGTTCAGGAGGCTGAGGCAGGAGGATAGCTTGAATCCAAGAGTTTGAAGTTGCTGTGAGCTGTGATAACACCATAGCACTCTAGCCAGGGCAACAGAGCAAGACACTGTCTCAAAAATAAATAAAACATCCTTTCTTATATAATGACATTTTCTTAGGAGATGTAAAATGAATTCTCTTTCTCTCTTTTTTTTCCCCATAATTGAATAAGAAAGTGAAACAAGGCTCAGTGCCTGTGGCTCAAGCAGCTAAGGCACCAGCCACATACACCTGAGCTGGCAGGTTCAAATACAACCTGGACCTGCCAAACAATGATGACTGCAACCAAAAAATAGCCAGGTGTTGTGATAGGCGCCTGTGGTCCCAGCTACTTGGAAGGTGGAGGCAGGAGAATCGCTTGAGCCCAGGAGTTGGAGGTTGCTGTGAGCTGTGATGCCACAGCACTCTACCCAGGGTGACAGCTTGAGGCTCTGTCTCACAAAAAAAAAAAGTGAAACAAAATGGATACATCCTCTATATGGTGCCACTGCTTCATCTAGGGATAACTCCTAATAAATAATAAAATAGTCAAAAAGAGGCCTAATTTTATAAAGTCTGTCTTCATTAGGTGTGGTTTATGGATTATCACTAAGATGGGACAATGTAAGAATTTGCTCAAACCTCATTCTGGTCACGGTTTAGGAAATAGTGATGTGTCAGGCAAAGGGTCAGTTGACCAATATCTCTCCAATGTGACTTTTTTTTTTGTCCCATCAATATCAATAAGCCAACAAATTTCTTTGTATCACTAGTGGTAATTTTCATCCGCAGTAAAGTTTTAACAGTTTTTATAAAATTACTCCATTTGGTGGTGGTATGAATTGGTTTAAGAAGCAACTAAATCAAAAACATTATCAGAAAGTAAATCCATCACTTCACGGATCCTCTGTGGGTCACTATGTTCCACAGTCACCCCTGAAACACCTGTATAATCCTTCAAGGTTGGTGTGATGCCATTTTCAATCCCCTCATCTTCAAAGTCATGTTCACAAAATAAAAATATAAAAAATTAAAAACAAAATTATTTTCACTATCAGATTTCATTACATTTCTTTTTTTATTTTTTTCATTACATTTATTTTTATTTTTTTTCATTACTTTTTTTTGCTGTTTTGGTGGCCTAGTATCACATTCGTAGATCATTACAAAATATATTTCAAAACCACTCAATCAGATAAAGCATATGCATATAATTCATTGAAAAATTCTTCACTGTCATGATCAGTGGCTAAAATTTTGCAATACTAGTGGCCGGGCGTGGTGGCTCACACCTGTAAACCTAGCACTCTGGGAGGCCAAGGCAGGTGGACTGCTTGAGCTCACAAGTTTGTGACCAACCTAAGCAAAAGTGAGACCCCCCCATCTCTACCAAAAAAATAGAAAAATTGAGGCAAGAGTGTCATTTAAGCCCAAGAGTTGGAGGTTGCTGTCAGCTGTGTGACACCACGGTACTCTACCAAAGGCAATAAAGTGAGATTCTGTCTCTACAAAATAAATAAATAAAAATAAAAATAGCTGGGCATTGTGGCAGGCCCCTGTAGTCCCAGCTACTTGAGAGGCTGAGGCAAGAGAATCGCTAGAGCCCAAGAGTTTGAGGTTGATGTGAGCTGTGACGCCACAGTGCTCTAACCAGGGTGACAAAGTGAAACTCTGTCTCAAAAAATATATATATATATTTAAGCTGGAATATATTCTTCTTAGCAAAGTATCTCAAGAATGGAAGAAAAAGTATCCAATGTACTGAACCCTACTATGAAACAAATTTATAGCTTTCATATGAAAGCTATAACCCAATTATAGCCCAAGAATATGGGGAAAGGGGAAAGGGAGGGGAGGGAAGTGGGGAGGATGGGTGGAGGGAGGGTAATCAGTGGGATCACACCTACAGTGCATCTTACAAGGGTACATGTGAAACTTACTAAATGTAGAATATAAATGTCTTAACACAATAACTAAGAAAATGCCATGAGGGCTTTGTTAACCAGTTTGATGAAAATATTTCAAATTGTATATAAAATCAGCACATTGTACCCCATGACTGCATAATGTACACAGCTATGATTTAATAAAAATAAATAATAAAAAGAAAGGAATATTCCTGAGGAAAAAAAAATATATATATATAATGTGATTTTTATTCAAATTAGTTTTAAGATATTACTTTGTTTAGAATTAAAATCAAATATGAAAATATTCTGTATATATAGGGTTATAATTTTTAGTTTCTAGTAATGAACTATATAAATGCATTCTTGAGAATATTTCGTATAGTTGCCTTTTAATATTTCATATAACTGGCTACTTCATTTAAAATTTGAAGTGATATTTACAATTAAAATTTAGATAACATATATTCAGGACTTAAATATCATAGATTACTATTTTGGTTTAAGCAAAGTTAAAATTCTGCCCTGGTTTCCAAAGATCTCCAGGCCCAAATGTATGGAACTCATATGGAGTTGGTGACAAAAAATGGCCTCCCCTACGATTTAAAGAGGTTTTCCTCTCTTCACCAAACTCATTTCAGTGGACAGTGATGTTTTGCTCATTTCTGACTGAAATCCTATGATAACAATCTTAAAATAGTAAAAGGAAAGAAATAGTCATAATCCTGCAACATTTTTTGCTGCAAAATGTTTCAAATAGTTTTACAAATGGGAATTCAAAAAAATTGTTTTCTTGGCAGTGTATTCTCAAAATCTTATTTAAGATATTTATAGACACGGTATAAATGTTGCAAATAACATATAAACTGATTTATAAATATCATTAATTGATTATAGACCCAGAGATGACATTTACATCTAAAATATTTTCTACCTTTTCTAAAAATAATATCTGGGATCTTAGAGCTCATATATGGCAATTTCTTACCCAATTCACGAATCTCTTCTAAAATATTACTAGCAGATAATCATGTGGAATCTTCCTAACTACTTAAATACTCGCCCAAGTCAAGAGTAACTTTATCAGGCACTCTATTTCTTTGTTGAACAGTTGTTTTTCTTTTAGAGACAGAGTCTCACTTTGTCGCCCTCAGTAGAGTGCTGTAGCATCAAAGCTCACAGCACCCTCCAGCTATTGGGTTTAGGAGATTCTTTTGCCTCAGCCTCCCAAGTAGTTGGGACTACAGGGGCCCACCATAACACCCGGCTATTTTTTGTTGCAGTTTGGCCAGGGCCGGGTTTGTACTTACCACCCTCGGTATAGGGGGCCAGCACCCTACTCACTGAGCCGCAGGCACCACCCAGTTGCTCCACTGAGCCACAGGTGCGACAGTTCTAAATGAAGTAAGATTTTGGTGTGCTAAGAGAACTATGGTGGGGCAGAGGATAAATTTTAGGTGGAAGAAATAGGATAAACCAAAAGCATGGAAATGGATTTTAGACACTTTTGGCAAACAAATGGGCAGTTTGTTGGGAGCATCAGGATTCATGAAAGGAGGAGAAGGAGGGTATCGAGCTGAAAAGCTTCTTAGAATGTCCAGTAAACGGCATAGGGGTGAGGTGTTTGTCGCCTTTCTTTACCAGAAGGGCAGGACTATTTATTGTTCACTTAGCCCATGGGCAAGAGTCTACCCAAATAGAAGGAAATAAAATTATTGTTTGATGATTTAATTACTCTATATGTTTTTTGTTTTTTTAAATCTGCAATAAAGGAAGAGAATTGTGTATTTTAAGTCTTGTTGCTTATTAAGAGGATAAATAGGGCAATTTTATATATTGATCCTGGATTTTTATGAAAAAGCCCAAGGCCCTGGATTTTGGCGACACGGTATCATGGCTGCTAATACTGCAGTTATTTAGAAGAAGAGTCCCCAGAGAGTCAGGGAAACATTGAATGTGAAATTATACACCCCCCACACACACACAAATTAATGGAAGTTAAGGACCGTGAGGAATCCCATCATGAGGGTAAGGAATGTCCCCAGACCAGATGTTGACGGTGTGCTCCACAAAGGAGGACGGGCTCCCAGGAGACTGACTCTGGGATTTCCAGACTTACTCTGGAAATAAAACTGATGTTTATAGGAAAATGGCCTGTTGCCTGACAAGATGATGCCCCTTAGAGTGGAACCAGTGCAGTAACTGATATGTGACTCCTGCTTGGTGGGTGTTATGCGGCACAGTCTTCAAACAATGTAGCGTAGATGACACCTCATAAAGATGCTTCCCTAACCTCCCCAGTGGCGTGGAACTCTGCCACATGACCAGCGGTGTGTGTCTACACCCAGAAAGCTTGCTGTGTACAAGATAACTTTCTGAAGGGCAGAGGCTGGGGTCCACCATCTGGCAGCTGCCTGAGACATTGCTCCTGTTTATAAGTCCCTATTAAATATTCTCCGTCTGAGAAACTGGATTCGTCAACCTCTTTCTTTGGCCTCTCAGCTCCCTTGGCCTTTGGGGATAGGTTTGCATATACCTGCTCACCACAGAAGAGCATTCTTGAACTTATTTTTTATCCCACCATACTTAAGAGACTGTGAAATTTCCTCGGTGGATTGAGATCGGATTCCACCACACATCTGGCTAATCCCAGGTGCTAGAGGCATGAAGATTGTAGCATGGGGGTAGGAAGGATGTTTGCCGGCAGAATCACAGAGAAACCACACTTATGTTCGGTATATGTAAAATTATCCACAATGCACCCATGACCACCTATTTTATTCGGATTCAATGTTATGCAGAAAGGCAGTAGGTTGCCTCTTAACTATAAAAAAAAGGACATGATGCCCACACTGTGTTAAATCTGCTTTCTACTTAGCCCACCACCAAGTTACTAGCCATGCAGATCTGCGAAGATAGCCGTTCCACGTCATGAACCTGAACTTCCCATTCTAGAGAAACCTTTGGTGGTTCTTCCCTTAGATGGCTTCGTAACTTATAAGTAAAGACTGGAGACTCTGTCTTTGGGGGGACTTTAAGCTGATCCACATTACTACACATTACACCATATGTTTGCCCCTGAAGGTTGTAAAACTGACCTTTGATTCCAAGCTTGTACATAGTGGTTTTTTCCAAATCCTGACTTTACCTCATTACAGATTTCTTTTGTTTGTTCTAGTGAAAATTTTTACGTATAAATCCTGCATGAAGATGCTGGTGCTACACGGTATTAAACTTCCATGTTCCCATTCTGTGTCTTTTTTCTTCACTAAATACAGTTATAAAACAGATATGCTGGCTCAGCGCCTGTGGCTCAAGCGGCTAAGGCGCCAGCCACATACACCTAAGGTAGTGGGTTCGAATCCCCAGCCCGG
>NW_003852476.1:8704549-8707341 GCF_000181295.1 Otolemur garnettii | reverse complement strand
AAAAAAAAAAACAGATATGCTGGATAAAGGAAGTATACTGAGGCCTATATGTTATGGGTGAGGAAGTCAGAGGACCAAGGTTTTTATTTTAACTTTTTGTCTTTGGCTACAGTGAGGCCCTAGCTCTACTCCCCCACATACAGACTGAAGAAGTAGGACTTGGTGTTCTCCTCAACATCAAAATTTAATAAACTCTATAAGACCAAGTGTGCAGAAATAAATGGAGTATTTCTGTTGTTTTTATTAGGATTCCGAAATTTAATAAAGAAAAGGAAGTTTAGTCCACTCTCACTGAGGGAATAAATAGAGTTGAGCAGCACGTCTTGTCCTTGAAGCAACCTTCCTGTCTTGTCTTATCTGTAAACAGTTTGGATACATCCCTCTAAGAAAATTACTCACCAAAGAGAAACAATGAGGTAATTGCTTCAGAAAGGTCATAACAAGCAATTGCAAGTCTTCGAGTCATAGCTTATTTGAATCACAAGGTTTAAATGACTGCTAGGTGTTATCTAAATTAACCTACTATCCAAATAGTTCTGAGCATTTGAAATAGCCCTAAACAGATAATTCTTTGTTTAAAAAAGGGGGGTGGGGGTGGAGGGACAGGCAGGTTAGACAACCAACAACCTCAGTAATTCTAAAAGTCATTCAACAAATCTTGCTAGCTACAGAGATGGATATGTAGAGGAAAGAGAAAGACTCTGAAGGCCTGCAGGGTGGCTCACTCCTGTAATCCCAGCACTCCGGGAGGCCAAGGTGGGCGGATCACTGGAGTTCATGAGTTGGAGACCAGCTCTAAACCAGAGTGAGACCCCATTTCTAAAAATAGCTGGGTAGGTGCCTATAGTCCCAGCTACTTGGGAGGTTGAGGCAGGAGGATTGCTTGAACCCAGGAGTTTTGAGGTTGCTGTGTGCTAGGCTGACACCACAACACTAGAGTGAGACTTTGTCACAAAACAAAAACAAAAAATCCTAGAAAATGATGAGTAAGAGTGTAAAATTACTTCATTACAAGCTTAAATGGACCTTGAAGAATCATTTTATATTTTATAAAGTAAGATCCTTGTAGTATATTCAAGACATTTTAAAATTGTGACGAACAAAGCGTATTATTAATTCATAATTCAAAATTTGTGTTTGTTTTATTTGTATACACAGGGTCTCACTATAACAGTCTAGGCTGGTCTCAAACTCCTGGCCTGAAGTGGTCCTCTACCCTCGGGTCCTGAGTTCATAAAGGTTTTTTAAAATTAAGCATAACACAGTCTGAGCAAGAGTGAGAACCTGTCTCTGAAAAAAGGTCAGGGCATTGTGGCAGACGCCTTGTAGTTCCAGCTACTTGGGAGGCTGAGGCAAGAGAACTTGAGCCCAGGAGTCTGAGGTTGCTGTGAGCTATGATGCTACAGCACTCTACCATGATGACAAAGTGAGATTCTGTCTCAAAAAATATATATATAGGCATAACAAAAAGTCACTACCTTTTGGCAGCACCGGTAGCTCAGTGGGCAGGGTACCAGCCACATACACCAAGGGTGGTGAGTTCAAACCCAGACTGGGCATGCTAAACAACAATGACAATTGCAACCAAAAAACAGCCGGGTGTTGTGGCAGGTACCTGTAGTCCCAGCTACTTGGGAGGCTGAGGCAGGAGAATCGCTTAAACCCAAGAGTTTGGGGTTGCTGTGAGCTGTGACACCACAGCACCTCTACCCAGGCTGACATAGTGAGATTGTCTCAAAAAAAAAAAAGTCACTACAGGGTGGTGTCTGTGACTCAGGTGGTAGGGCTCTGGTCCCATATACTGAGGGTGGCATGCTCAAACCCAGCCAAATTGCAACAACAAAAAAATAGCCAGGCATTGTGGTGGGTTCCTATAGTCCTAGCTACTTGGAAGGCTGAGGCAAGAGAGTCGCCTAAGCCCAGGAGCTGGAGGTTGCTGTGAGCTGTGATGCCACGGCAGTCTACCCAGGGCGACAGCTTGAGGCTCTGTCTCAAAGGAAAAAAAATAAAAAAAGAATCTAAAAAAGTTGAACTTGTATATGCAGAGTAGAATGGTGGTTCCCACAGGCTAGGGAATAGGGGCTTACACAGATGTTGGTCACAGATTAGGAAATTTCAGATGGTAGGAAAAAGTTCAAGAGAGCTATTGTAAATCATGATGACTGTAGTTAATAACAATGCATTGTATGCTTGGGAACAACAAGTCTCCTTTTGCCCACTATAATAATTGGATTGGCCTCCTAACAATAACCACTGTTACTAATTTGGAGTATATATATATATATATATATATTCATTCTCTCTTTTTCTCTCCTTCTAGCCCCTACCCTGTGTTTATATATTTACATAAGTTGAATATATAATTATTGGCCAGGAGGCATAGAAATTGGGATCCCCATACATTGCTGGTGAGACTGTACAATGGTGAGGTAAGGTTGGAAAGCAGTTGGGGCTGCCTCATAGGTCAACATAGTCACGTGACCCTGCAGTTCCACTCCTAGATTATTCCCCCAAAAGAGTTGAAAACATGTATCCAGGCTGGGCATGGTGGCTCACCCCTGTAATCCTAGCACTCTGGGTGGCTTAGGCAGGGGAATTGCATGAGCTCAGGAGTTAGAGACCAGCCTGAGCAACAGTAAGACCCCCCCATCTCTACTAAAAGTAGAAAAGCTAGCCAGGTGTCACAATAGGCACCTGTAGGCCAAGCTACTTGGGAGGCTAAGGTAGGGTCACTTGAGCCCAAGAGTTTGAGGTTACTGTCAGCTAAGATGCACTCTAGCAAGAGAGTGAGA
>NW_003852476.1:8702783-8704199 GCF_000181295.1 Otolemur garnettii | reverse complement strand
GAAGGGAGGGAGGGAGGGAGGGAGGGAGGGAGGAAAGAAGGAAAGAAGGAACGAAGGAAGGAAAGGAGGGAGGGAGGAAGGGAAACTTATATCCAGACAAAAACTGGTACATGAATGTTCATAGCAGCATTGTTCATGACAGTCCAAAAGTGAAAAAAAATCCAAATGTTCATTGAATGATCAATGGATAAACCAAAATGTATGATATTCATACAATGAAAAATAATTCAAACATAAAAATAAATGAAATACTGATACGTCCTACAAAACGGATGAACTTTGAAAATATGAGTGAATGAAGCCAGATACCAAAGACCACATACTGTTTAAATCCATTTATATGAAATGTTCATAATAGGCAAATCTGTAGAAGCAAAAACTAGATCAGTTATGCCAGAAACTGGGAGGGAGGGGGGAATGGGGAATAACTGTTACTGGGTACAGAGATTTCTTTTGGGGGTGATAAAAATGTTGTAGGATTATTGCCGTGCCTGTAGCTCAGCTGGCAGGGCACCAGCCAAATACACCTAGGCTGGTGGGTTCGAACCCAGCCCAGGCCTGCTAAGCAACAATGACAACTGCAACCAAAAAATTGCCAAGCCTCATCACAGGCGCCTGTAGTCCCAGCTACTTGGGAGGCTGAGGCAAGAGAATTGCTTAAGCCCAAGAATTTGAGGTTGCTGTGAGCTGTGACACCACAGCACTCTAGTCAGGGTGAGAGCTTGAGGCTGTCTCAAAAAAAATAAGGGCGGCGCCTGTGGCTCAGTGAGTAGGGCGCCTGTCCCATATACCGAGGGTGGCAGGTTCAAACCCATCCCCAGCCCAACTGGCACCAAAAAATAGCCAGACTTTGTGGCGGGCTCCTGTAGTCCCAGCTACTCGGGAGGCTGAAGCAAGAGAATAGCTTAAGCCCAGGAGCTGGAGGTTGCTGTGAACTGTGTGACACCACGGCATTCTACCGAGGGTGATAAAGTGAGACTCTGTCTCTACAAAAAAAAATTAATAATAAGTTGTAGAATTAGATCATGGTGATGGTTGCACAACTTTATAAACATACTAAAAATTTCTGATTTTAGTTTTAAGAACTAAAAAAAAAAAACAAACAAACTAGGAACACCTTTATACAAGTAGACCAATGCAAGAGTTTCTCTGGGGTATATAACCAAAATAGAATTATTGAGTTGGCTCAGCACCCACAGCACAGTGATTACAGCACCAGCCACATACACCAAGGGTGGCTGGTTTGAACTCAGCCTGGGCCAGCTAAACAACAATGACAACTGCAACAAAAAATAGCTGGGTGTTGTGGCAGGCACCTGTAGTCCAGGCTACTTGGGAGGCTGAGGCAGGAGAATCACTTAAGCCCAAGAGTTTGAGGTTGCTGTGAGCTGTGACATCACAGCACTCTACTGAGGG
>NW_003852476.1:8699486-8702569 GCF_000181295.1 Otolemur garnettii | reverse complement strand
TCATTGTTGTTTGGCGCCTGGGTTGGATTGGAACCTGCCAGCTCAGGTGTATGTGACCGGCGCCTTAGCTGCTTGAGCCACAGGCCCCGAGCCTATAATTTTTGTTGATACAACCAAATTGCTCTCCAAAGCAATTGTACTAACTTATACTCTCAATAACAGCACTTTTTGCTTCTTGCTGTTGCCAATACATCTCATTTTATGCTTTTAGTTTTTGACAGTCTTACAGATATAAGGTGGTATCTCATTGTTCTTATTTGTGTTTCTCTATTGCTAATGCAGTAGGACGCTTTTTCTTCTTTTAGCCTTTTGAGTTTTTTGTTCATGTATTTTGCCCATTTTTCTAATTAGTGGATTGTCTATTGTAGTGTTTTGTTTTGTTTTTTGTAGAGACTCCTGGGCTCAACTGATCCTTCTTCCTCAGCCTGCCCAGTAGTTAGGACTATTTGTGCACACCGTCATGCCCAGATAATTCTTTTTTTTTTTTAAGAGATGGGGTCTCACTACGTTGCCCAGGCTGGATTGTCTTTGCTTTCAGTTGATTTGCAGGAGTTCTTCATTCCTTATCCACATAAACTGCAATTATCTTCCCCCACTCTCTTTCTTGTTTTTTAGCTTGTCACATCTTTTTTCAGTATGAATGCTTTATTCTATTTTGTAGATTTATTAATCTTTTGCATTAAGGCTTATGCTTTTTAACTTTTATCAGACCCTTCCCTACTTTGCAGTCATAAGGATATTTCCTCCTATTTTCTTCTCGTATTTATAAAAGTTGAGTTGTCCTGGGTGGTGCCTGTGGCTCAGTGGGTAGGGCACCAGCCCCATATACCAAGGGTGGCGGGTTCAAACCTGGCCCTGACCAAACTGCAACAAAAAAATAGCCAGGCTTTCTTGCAGGTGCCTGTAGTCCTAGCTACCCAGGAGGTTGAGGCAAGAGAATCTCTTAAGCCCAGGAGTTGGAGGTTGCTATGAGCTGTGATGCCACAGCACTCTACTGAGGGCAATAAAGTGAGACTCTGTCTCTAATAAAAATAAAAATAAAAATAAATTGAGTTGTCTTCTTAATTTGCACAGTTACTCCATCTGGATTTTATCTTTTGTGTATGGTATAAAATACAGTTCTATTTTTTCTTTATTGCCAATTGTCCTGATATCATTTATTCACATGACTGTACACCACATTCTCTACTTTATTCTCAGCACCTAAAATTAGGAGGTACTTAAAAAATATTTCTTCTATGAATGACTGAATGATTCTGCCTTATTTTTTTTTTTTTTTTGAGACAGAGTCTCAAACTGTTGCCCTGGGTAGAGTGCTGTGGCTTCACAGCTCACAGCAACCTCCAACTCCTGGGCTCAAGCGAGTCTCCTGCCTCCACCCCCCAAGTAGCTGGGACTACAGGCGCCCGCCACAATGCCCAGCTATTTTTCGGTTGCAGCCGTCATTGTTGTTTGGCCGGCCTGGGCTGGATTCCAACTCACCAGCTCAGGTGTATGTGGCTGGAGCCTTAGCCACTTGAGCCACAGGCACCGAACCTCTAATTTGAATTCTTTGAAGGTTCTCCATACTTCCTTCTAAAAAGGTTGTATTAGTTTGCAGTCCCACCAGCAGTGTAAAAGTGTTCCTGTCTCTCCCCTGGAATTTTTTTTTTAAGACAAGAGCCTGCATTATTATTTTATACTGTTACATTATAATTACATAATCTATCACCGTTTAATTAACCACTACTCTATTAATGGACTTTCAAATTGCTGCCAATTTTTTTGCTGTTACAGTGCTACCCGGAAGAACCTTATGTATCTTTTTATAATTGCATGTGACTACATTCAGGTAGAGAGCCAACAAGGAAGGAATAAATAAGACCTTATCCTGTCCTCTTCCTTGACATCATTTCCATTTCCTTTTCCTCCAGAGATTTAAGGAGCTATCATACACAAAGTAAGTTTAAACATAAAGCAATTTTTTTATACCTCAGATCCAAAGAAAACAGTTGTTGCTTTATTAGCAAGAAGGTATTCTCTGTCCTAATCCAGTTAGATTTAAAATTCTCTCATGTCTCAGGAATTTCCTTGGGATTTTAAGAAGATAGAACAAGACTCCTAAAATTATCTCTGAAGTAATTTGGTATCTTTATGCTCTCTCCTTATCTCATTGGGGTATTTACTTCCACTGGTTCCTTGCCTACACGTATCTCTAGCAGCTCCTACTGAAAGGTTAAAAAGCCCTATACTGAGCATTTTGTAATTATTATGTTTATGTTTGATAATAAGCACCTACTTATTATTATTGCTATTGTGGTTTTTTCTTTCTTTCTTTTTGAAGTTTTGTCTGGGGCCAGGTTCAAACCCGCCACCCCCAGTATATGGGGCCAGTGCCCTGCTCCTTAAGGCACAGGCACCACCCTGTGTTAATTTTTAACTTAAAAACTGTTGTACATTAAAATAAATCAAGAAAAATATGTAAGTGGGGTATAATGGCTCACACTGATAATCATAGCATTCTGAAAGGCCAACGAGGGAGGATGGCTTGAGCTCAGGAGTTCAGACCAGCCTGAACAAAAGCAAGACCCTGTCTCTACTAAAATAGAAAAATTAGCCAGGTGTCATGGTGGGTACCTGTAGTCTCAGCTACTTAGGAGGCTGAGGCAGGAGGATCACTTGAGCCCAGGAGTTTGAGATTTCCCTTAGTAGGTTGATGTCAGGCAACTCTAGCCTGGGTAAGAGAATGAGACTCTGTCACCAAAAAAAAAAGGTGCTTTCCTGAAGGGCTATCTTAAGATTGATTTAAATTGTGTTACTAGAAGTGCTATGAATGATGTCTGCCCAGAGGAAACAGGAGAGGAGGCAGAACACAAAGAGCCGGTGAAAAGGGCTGTACAGCACAGACTGAAGGGGGGAGTTTCCAGGAGACAAGAATGTCAGACCCTGGGAGAAGATTCAGGTTTCGTTTACCTCAATTAGGAGAGCAAATTTAATAGCATATGCGGTTGGCTCGGTGCCTGTGGCTCAAGCGGCTAAGGCACCAGCCACATACACCTAAGGTGGCGGGTTTGAATCCCCAGCCCGGGCCCGCCAAACAACAA
>NW_003852476.1:8697222-8698667 GCF_000181295.1 Otolemur garnettii | reverse complement strand
CTCTGTCTCAAAAAAAAGAGGATACAGGTGTTTTGTTGCAAGGATATCTCGCATAATGCTTACGTCAGGGCTTTTGGTATGCCCATGATCTGAATAGTGTCCATTGGCCCCAATAGGTAAGTTGTTTTTGTTTTGTTTTTGACACAGAGTCTCACTTTGTCACCTCACAGCAACCACAAACTCTTGGGCTCAAGCAATTCTCTTGCCTCAGCCTCTCAAGTAGCTGGGACTACAGGCACCCACCACAATGCCCAGCTATTTTTAGAGACAGGGTCTCACTAGATCAGGCTGGTCTCGAACTCTTGAGTGTAGGCAATCCACCCACTTGGGCCTCCCAGAGTGCTAGGATTACAGGTGTGAGGCAGCGTACCAGCCAGTAAGTTGTTTTGGTTTTGTTTTCTTGTTTTTGTTACTGTTGTTGTTGTTGAGACAGAGTCTCACTATGTCACCCCCAGTAGAGTGCTGTGTTGTCACAGCTCACAGCAATCTCAACTTTTGGGCTTAAGTGAGTCTCTTGCCTCAGCCTCCCAAGTAGCCAGTACTACAGGTGCCTGCCACAATGACCGGCTATTTTTTGTTGCAGTTGTCATTGTTGTTTAGCAGGCCTGGGCTGGGTTCAAACCCGCCATGCTCAGGGTAAGTGGCTGGCACCATAACTACTGTGCTACAGGCACTGAGCTGTGGCAAGTTGTTTCTTTAATCACACACCCATGTTTACCCTGCCGCTTTCCTGGCTTCTTATGTCCTTGATATCACTTTGTGCCCATCTATGAGGACACATATGTTTATATCCATTTGTTAGCAGTTGCTTATTGAGAACATAAGGTGTTTGGTTTTCCATTCCTGAAATATTAATACTTCCCTTCAGATAATGGTCTCCGGTTCCCTACATGTTGCTGCAAATGACATTATTTCATTCCCTCTTATGGATGAGTAGTATTCCATGGTGTGTATATATGTGCCACCTTTTCCTTATCCACTTACATGAATTGAAGGGCATAGTAAATGCATTTCTGACTTATGAAATTGGCATGTATTACATACTAAGACTGATACTATTATATACAGTATTTTTTTACATCCACATTAAATCTAAGATTAGACTGTATCTGAATCAGGAAGAATATAAAATCTAAAGCAAACTATATCCACCAAATGAGTGTAGCGCCTGATCTTACAGTAATAAATTTCAGTGCCATTAATATAGGTTTTATCTCATATTTTTCAAACAACAAAAAGAAAACGTTAGGAAATCATGTTAAGGGAAATAGCACAAGTCCCCACAGCATCAGAGCATCTGGGAACTTGCTGGAAATACATATTCCCAGGACCCACCCAGGTTTAGTGAATCAAAACTTGGAGGCCAGGCTTGGCGCCTGTGGCTCAAGTGGCTAAGGCACCAGCCACATACACCTAAGGTGGCGGGTTCAAATCCAGCCGGGGCC
>NW_003852476.1:8693118-8696975 GCF_000181295.1 Otolemur garnettii | reverse complement strand
TGTAGACCCAGATACTTGGGAGGCTGAGGTAAGAGAATCACTTAAGCCCAAGAGTTGAGGTTGCTGTGAGCTATGATGCCACAGTACTCTGCTAAGGGTGACATAGTGGGACTCTGTCTCAAAAAAAGGGGTGGGGGGCGGTGCCTGTGGTAGGGAGCTGGCCCCATATGCCAAGGGTGGCAGGTTTGAACCCAACCTCCACCAAACTGCAACAAAAAAGTAGCTGAGCATTGTGGCAGGCGCCTGTAGTCCCAGGTGGCTGAGGCAAGAGAATTGCCTAAGCCCAGGAGTTGGAGGTTGCTGTGAACTGTGACATCACAGCACTCTACCGAGGGCGATAAAATGAAACTCTGCCTCTAAAAAAAAAAAAATGGGGCCAAACAATGCAATGTGTTGGGTCACTCAGATAATGCACTCAAGTTGTTATATTGTAATAGTACTTTCTCGTTAAATAAACTACATAGTTACTAAGGTACTAATTCTATTTGGTCAGACTGACCTAGATTCTCTAATGCCAAACACTTTCAAATGGTTAGGGCTGACTAAAGTGTAATTTGGACCAGACTGGTCAGCTGTGGTCTGTTAAAAAATCTCTGAGCAAGAGAAAAGATCATTTTTTGACCTTGGAGGCTTTAATAATTCCTTATGAAGTCAGGAATCCCCACAAATGAGAGGACGTCATCCCCTCAACTCTCTATGACTCAAACTCAGAAGTCTAAGGCACCCAGAGCCAACTCCTAAATTGTCACACTGTGTACAGTAAATGTTGACATATTTGCCTGAGAGGAACATACTGTTTTGTTAAATTTGGGCTCGCTGCCCATTTGAAACACCTGCTTTGCAAAATTTCTTCTCTTTTTTGTAACAGTTTATTTGTACATTATTACATTGCTTCATTACATATTAGATTGTATTTCAAAATAACCAGATCCCTTAAAAAGATCCCTTCATCTAGAAGCATGCTTCTGCTGCCAAGGTCTCCTTTTCTGCTTTGTGATTATTTAAGGTCTTTACCTCAATGTTAAAATGTAGGGCCCGATCTGGTAGCTTACACCTGTAATCCCAGCACTCTGGGATGCAGAGGAGGGTGGATCCCTTGAGCTCAGGAGTTCAAGACCAGCCCAAGCAAGAGATAGACCCCATGTCTACTGAAAGTAGAAAAACTAGCTGGACGTTATGACTGGCACCTGTAGTCCCAGCTACTCAGGTGGCTGAGGCAAAAGGATTGCTTGAGCCCAAGAGTTTGAGGTTGCTGTGAGCTATGATGCCAGAGCACTCTACCCAGGGTGATAGACTGAGATCCTGTCTCAAAAAGAAATTAAAAAAATAAATAATTATAGCACTCTACTGAGGGCAACATAGTGACACTCTCTCTCAACAATAAATAAATAGGCTTGGCACCTGTGGCTCAAGTGGCTAAGGTGCCAGCCACATACACCTAAGGTGGCAGGTTCGAATCCAGCCCAGGCCCACCAAACAACAATGATGGCTACAACCAAAAAAAAACAGCCAGGCGTTGTGGCGAGCGCCTGTGGTCCCAGCTACTTGGGAGGCTGAGGCAGGAGACTCGCTTGAGCCCAGGAGTTGGAGGTTGCTGTGAGCTGTGATGCCACAGCACTGTACCCAGGGGGACAGCTTAAGGCTCTGTCTCAAAAAATAAATAAATAATTACTTAAAATGTAGCTTCTTCGGGCGGCACCTGTGGCTTAGTGGGTAGGGCGCCAGCCCAATATACCAAGAGTGGTAGGTTCAAATCTGGCCCCGGCCAAACTGCAACAAAAAATAGCCAATTGTTGTGGCAGACACCTGTGGTCCCAGCTACTTGGGAGGCTGAGGCAAGAGAATCACCTAAGCCCAGGAGTTGGAGGTTACAGTGAGCTGTGTGACACCACAGCACTCTACAGAGGGGGACAAAAAAAAAAAAAAAAGGTAGCTTCTTCATGTAACAAACCTCGTGTCAGGAAACAGACTGTTGTATGTCACAGAGTCAACTTTGCTGAACCTGTGCTTGCTCTCCGGCCCTCTGCTTTCTCTGCGGACTGTGGTTTGGTCCGGGCATGTCTCTCCTAGTCACTCTGTGCTATGGGCATGAAGCTGCAAGTGGCAGCCTTTCCTCTGCCAGCCCTGCATGTGCAAGGGAGGAAGGTCTAAGAACCTCATCTTTTAGATCAATAATTGTATGATTTTATATTGCTGTAACTGACCAATGACATTGATTTTTCAGTGTTCTTTTTTTTCTTTTTTATTTCAGACAGGGGTCTCACTCTTGCTCAGGCTGGTCTCAAACTCCTGACCTCAGGCAATCCACCTGCCTCGGCCTCCCAAGTGTTGAGATTACAGGTGTGAACCACTGTGCCCAGCGCAGTTTTTCATTTTTTCTTTCTAGTTTTTCATTTTTAGTAGAGAAGGGGTCTTCCTTTTGCTCAGGCTGGTCTTGAATTCCTGAGCTCAAATAATCCTGGGATTCCAGGCATGAGCCACAATGTCTGGCCTACTTTTCTTTTTTCTTTTTGCCACACATTGGAAGAAGAGTTGTCTTGGGCCACACATTACACATTTGCCTACTGACTCCTCCTCCCCCAACTAGTGTGTGCCCACACAGAAACACTAATAACAAAAAAAAAAGTCCCTGCATACTTTTCAGGATATCTGTTACCACAGATAAGCAAAACAGGCCTCCAAAAATCTTTACATGGCCTGCATGCTGCAGGTTGGACACCAGCAAGATGTTATTGTTTTTGAGGGAACCGCTTTACTCATTCTTGTACGTTTCTGCCTCAGCCAATAAGATGTCTGTCAAAATGTCTACTCTTTTGGAAAATTTTTTTTTAACTTTTTTATTGTTGGGGATTCACTGAGGGTCCAAGAAACCAGGTTACATTGATTGCATTTGTTAGGTAAAGTCCCTCTTATAATTGTGTCTTGCCCCCAAAAGGTGTGTCACACACTGAGACCCCCACCCACCTCCTTCCCTCTCTCTGTCTTCCCTTCTCCTACCCCCTCCATCATTCCCTCTCTCTGCTCTTCCTTTTCCCCACCCTTCTCCCTCCTTCTCTCTCTCTGGTCTCCCCTTCCTTCTCCCTCCACCATGTACTAGGTCATTAATTGTCCTCATATCAAAATGGAGTACATAGGATTCTTGCTTCTCCATTCTTATGATGCTTTACTAAGAATAATGTGTTTCACTTCCATCCAGGTTAATACAAAGGATGTAGTTTCCATCTTTTTTTTTATTAAATGATAACTGTATACATTAATGCAAACATGGGGTACAGTGTAGTGTTTTCATATACAATTTGAAATACTTTCATCAAGCTGGTTAACATAGATTTCATGTCATTTGCTTAGTCATTGTGTCAAAATTATATTCTAGTGCTAGAAAAGTTCACTTGTACCCTTGTTAGACAGATATATAGGTGATCTTTCTGGTCACCCTCCCACCACCCGGCCACCCTTCTCCCTTCCCCTTATCCATCCCTTCCCCATATTCTTGGGCTAGAATTAAGTTGTATCTTTCATTTGAGAGCTATAAATTTGTTTCATAAAAGGGCTGTGTACATTGGATACTTTTTCTTCCATTCTTGTGATACTTTGCTAAGAAGAACATTTTCCAATTCCATCCATGTAAACATGAAGGAGGTAAAGTCTCCGTTTTTCTTTAGGGCTGCATAGTATTCCATGGTGTACATATACCACAATTTGTTCCATCTTTTTTAATGGCTGAATAATATTCCCTGGTATACATATACTACAGCTTGTTAATCCATTTCTGCGTTGATGAGTATTTAAGCTGTTTCTACATTTTGGCAATTGTAAATTGAGCTGCGATAAACAGTCTAGTGTAAGTGTCTTTATGG
>NW_003852476.1:8676182-8692732 GCF_000181295.1 Otolemur garnettii | reverse complement strand
TCCCAAGTAGCTGGGACTACAGGCGCCCGCCACAATGCCTGGCTATTTTTTGGTTGTAGTTGTCATTGTTGTTTGGCAGGCCTGGGCTGGATTTGAACCCACCAGCTCTGGTGTATGTGGCTGGTACCTTAGCCACTTGAGCTACAGGCGCCAAGCCTCCACTGGAAAATTTGTTTGTTTTTTCATAGAGTCTCACTCTGTGCCCTGGGTAGAGTGCATCGCATCATAGCTCACAGCAACCTCAAATTCCTGAGCTCAAGCAATCCTCCTGCCTCAGCCTTCTGAGTAGCTGGAACTGTAGATACCCACCACAATGCCCAACTAGCTTTCCTATTTTTAGTAGAGAATGAGGTCTTGCTTTTGCTCAGGCTAGTCTCGAATTCCTAAACTCAAGGGCTCCTCCTGCCTCAGCCTCCCAGAGTGCTAGGATTACAGACCTGTGGTGCCCACCACCATTCCTGGCCTCTTGTTTTAATTTCTAATACAGTAAATATCAAGACATAACCCACATAAACAAAAGCTTCTTCAATAACTTTTAAGAATGTAGAAGGGTCATGGCTTGGTGCCTGGGGCTCAAGCGGCTAAGGCACCAGCCACATATACCTGAACTGAAGGGTTGGAATCCTGCCCGGGCCCTCCAAACAACAATGACGGCTGCAACCAAAAGATGGCCAGGCGTTGTGGCAGGCACCTATGGTCCCAGCTACTTGGGAGGCTGAGGCAGGAGACTCGCTTGAGCCCAGGAATTGGAGGTTGCTTTGAGCTGTGATGCCATGGCACTCTACCCAGGGGGATAGCTTGAGGCTCTGTCTCAAAACAAAAACAAAAAAACAAACAAATGAAAAAGAATGTAGAGGGATCTTGAGAACCACTGGTCTAGAATGCTCTCTCCTCGTTCATCCTCTTTCCCAACATATCACATTTCATCTTGTGCACGAGGTCTGTGTGCCTGTGTTATTCTTTCTACCTGAAAAGGGGAACTCTGCATTCACCACAGTACTCAGCAGGGCTGTGCTTGTAACAGCTGCATAATAAGTATTTTCAGAGTTACCAAAATGAATCTTGTGCTCTCAGTTTTCCTCCAAATCTGCTCTCCTTTTCCAATTATCTTTGCTTGACTCTGCTACATTTTTTTTTTTTTTTTAGAGACAGAGTCTCACTTTGTCACCCTGGGTAGAGTACTGTGGCATCACAGCTCACATCAACCTCTAGCTCTTGGGCTTAAGCAATTCTCTTGCTTCAGTCTCTCAAGTAGCTGGGACTACAGGCACCCGCCACAACACCCGGCTATTTTTTGTTGTTGTTGTTACAGTCTGGCTGGGGCTGGGTTCGAACCTGTCACCCTTGGTATATGGGGCTGGCGCCCTACTCACTGAGCCACAGGAGCCGCCCAGACTGCTACTTTTTATAGGTAGCAATTCATTCATCGTTTTCTTACCGCTGCTGAAACATCTCAGATGCATGGTCTCCACTCAGCTTTACGTTAAGTGTGACTCATCCAGTGTGGAGAGTTCAGGAAGATAACAGGGCAGGAATTCAGTTTTGCATCCTGCTGATTTATTAGCCTCCCTCACGTGTTGGTGTATGACCATGTTTCTCTTGCTGAAAAACTACGGAGTCCAGGTTCGCCACCTGCTTCTGTTCATGCTCATACCAGCCTTACCTCCCACTGAGCTAGCATCCCCTCCCCTGAGCCGGCTGGGTGCTAGTGCCCACAGGCCCTTTCCCAGGGATACACTATTTTCACTGGCCACTCCCATCACCCAGCTGGCTGTTTGTTATCCATCCCCGTTCAGGCCCCCAAATCTCCATTAAATCTAGAATTGCCTTTCCTTTCTCCCCACACTATCATAGCAAATGTGTTCCCAGAGGTGTCAGGCTATGGACTAGGGATTGCTGATAAAGAGTAATCACACACAGTCCCCGTCCTCCACAGGGATGAATCCAAAGAGGGAGACTGACAGAACCATAATAAATGCTATGTCCAAGCATTTGAAATGCATTCTCTCACGTAATCCTTGAAATAACCTTATTGATCAGTGGACCTGCTGCCCCATCTGAGAAATGAAGTGACTCAACGCTGGGGGGATATGTGGCCTATCTAAGGAGTGTCAGGGCCTTTAGGACCCTGAGGCTAGAGTTCATTATCTTATAAGGCTTACAGACTGAAATAGAATCAGAACATAATGGGCAGAGCGAGTGGGGAGCCAGGAAGAAAAAGCTTTTGTTTCTGGGAGGAGGACAACGGCAGGACTGGTAAGAGAAAGTTTCATGTTGTCCTTGTGTGCTGTCCTGGGGGTAAAAAGCCCCAACCAAACTAGCCGGCATCATCAAGGGCATAGATGGGAGGGAGACAAACTTGGGCAACATGCTGCTCTTTCTTTTGGATTCCCACGGAAGACGGCACTGTCTGTGCTTTCACGTGAGCATCCAATTCACTGCACTGTATTAATTTTGTATGCCTCTGTTTCTGCCATCAGATAGTTCATTGAGGATGGGGAAGAAGACTTATTCATGTTTCCATACCCACTAGCACACAGTAGGTGCTCAACACATGTCCTTCAAGAAAATGTGTGATGGTGTGCAAGATGTGTGAAGCTGGGGAAAGAGGGCTGACGGATGAGATCAGAATTAGACTTGATTTTATAAAGAGTCTGATGTAGTGATTTAAGCCTCATTATGACGGCAAAAGGGAACAGGGATGCTAGAAAGGTTTTTTGTTAAATACTAGTTTTTTCTCCAAAGTAATACATATTTATAGTTTTAAAACACATAGCCCTAAAAGGCAGCTCACACCTGTAATCCCAGCACTCTGGGAGGCCAAGGCCAGCAGATCACTGGAGCTCACCAGTTCAAGACCAGCCTGAGCAAGAGTGACACCCTCCCATCTTAAATAAAAAAGAAAAAAAAAAAGACTACTCAAAAATCAATGTCCTTGGCCAGTCACACCAATATGAAATCATAAGTTTTAGTCTTGCACTAAGACCTGTCTTCAATACCAATTCAATCTACAGGAAACAAATTATAATATTTATCCTAAAACATGAATGATTTAGCCTAGAAGAACAACATGAAAGGGTGCTCATCAGAATAAGGTCAGCTTTGCCGGGTGCGGTGGCTCACACCTGTAATCCCAGCACTTGGGAGGCCTAGGCAGGTGGATTGCTGGAGCTCACAGGTTCGAGACCAGCCTGAGTCAAAGTGAGACCCCCATCTCTAAAAACAGCCAGGTCTTGTGGCAGGCACCTGTAGTCCCAGCTATTATGGAGGCTGGAACTGCTTGAGCCCAGGAGTTTGAAGTCACCGTAAGCTATGATGGATGCCACAGCACACTACCAAGGGTGACAAAATGAGATTCTGTCTCAAAAAAAAAAAGAATAAGGTGAGCTTTGGCACTCCCAGTTTTCGTCATCAGTAAAATCTCCATCAGTTGGGGTAAACAGAGGTCTCCCATGCTCTTTGGTCATTCCACAGATAACTCTTGTATCAAAGACCCACGTGTCTGTGTGGGTGCACCCCCACACACAATCCTCCAAAGGATTCCTCAAAAGAAGACAGAATTACACCATCATGCTCCATCCTCTTAGCCTGCTTTATTTTTCTTCTGGTAGTTCAGCCACTATATATTTGAGCATGGCTATGTCAATTGCTTTATTATTGAAACACTGCACTTCCATGCTGGTAAGTACATAGCTTCTCCCCTAGACCCTGTGCGTGGCCCCTGCTCTGGCTACATCTTGTCCCAGGATCTCCCAGACCTTCTCAAGATCCCAGGATCCAGCAAGTGAAGGGACAACACCAGTTATTAAACACAAGGAGGCTAAGGCCTGTGTTCTAACTGGGGTAACATGGGGACACAGTGACAAACTAAACCTTATATACTAACATTTTATTGGGAAGTTCAATGTCAAGGAAGTTGGAGTGAGCTGGAAAGGGAAGTGAGGTAGGGAAGGCAGATAGCAAATCTGGAGGAGCCCAGGAGGAAGCAGTACCAAGCTGGCCACACCTGTGCCAGAACATTTATATGGCTGTATAAACATTTATACGGCTGTAACATTTATACATCTGGCCACACCTGAACATTTTATATACCCCAACTTGCATAGTGTTTATCATTAGCTGAAACTGTGTTAAAATCCTTCTTAATATAAATAATAGATATTGTCAATTTGTCCATGAGAAAAGAAGCTGCCTGAGAGGAGGGACTGTGTTTGGTTTAACACTGTCCCTCCAGGGCATGGACTGTACCTGGCACATAACAGTTCATGAATAGTATTTGTTGAATGAATCAATTTGTATTAAAGAGAAAAATTTTTGCTGGACACAGTGGCTAATACCTGTAATCCAGCGCTTTGGGAGACTGAGGCAAGAGGATTGCTTGAGGCCAAGAGTTTGTGCAAGACCAGCCTGAACAAGAGCCACACCCCATCTCTACAAAAAATAGAAGAATGAGCTGGGCATGGAGCTACATGCCTGTAGTCACCAAGTCACTAGTCACAGCTACTCAGGAGGCTGAAGCAGGAGGGTCATTTGAGCCCAGGAGTTTGAGGTTGCAGAGAGGTATGACAAAGTCAGACCCTGTCTCTCTCTCTCTCTCTCTCTCTCTCTCTATATATATATATACACACACACACACACACACACACACATATATATAACATTTCATTTCAATTTCTGGCCACAATGAATGTAGCACTTTATACTATTTTTACAGAGTGTTTTCTGTTCCTCATTTCCTCATTTTTTATCCCCCAGTTCTCTAATGCTGCCCAGAGGCTACTTGTGCATAGGAATGAGGACCATACTTCTGCCTCTAGGGCTACTGTCTAAAACCAGCAAAGCTTTGAAATCCTTCCTTTTTCTTGTCTCAGCTGACCAAATAGGTAATCTACAGCATCTAAGTAGGGAAAGGGGATATTTGTTTATCTCCTGCCCAGAACATTTTCTCAGGGGTTGATGACAATGGGTATAATTTATCCCAACTAAACTACAAAGTATCTATAAAGTCACTATACATAGGGAAAATGAGAACTTGCAGCTTAATGTACCCTTATTTACAAATAGTCACTACAAAATTTTATAAAATACAGTAGAACATAAATTGACCACTCAAGGGATTATAACAACCTGGTCAACATCAGGAACCAGGCCCACTGTACTGATGTGTATGTAGGTTGGGTATCTAGGCTATGAAAATTAGGTCACCTTAAGGAGGTGTTCAGTGTAGGGAGGTGGCCAACTGTGGAGGTTCTACTATATTTATGAAATATATTCTATGTGTCGTCTACCTCTTTGTAAATTTTTTTTTGAGACAGAGCCTCAAGCTGTTGCCCTGGGTGGAGTGCTGTGACATCACAGCTCACAGCAACCTCCAACTCCTGGGCTCAAGCGATTCTCCTGCCTCTGCCTCCCAAGTAGCTGGGACTACAGGTCCCCACCACAATGCCTGGTTATTTTTTGATTGCAGCTGTGGTTGTTTGGCAAGCCAAGGCTCAGTTCCAACCCACCAGCTCAGGTGTATGTGGCTGGCACCTTAGCCACTTGAGCCACAGGTGCCAAGCCTGTAAATTTTTTTAATGAAGGGCTCGGCGCCTATGGCTAGGGTACAAGCCACATACACCAGAACTGGCGGGTTCGACTCCAACCCAGGCCAACTACAACCACAAAATAGCTGGGCGTTGTGGCAGGCGCCTGTAGTCCCAGCTACTTGGGAGGCTGAAGCTAGAGAATCGCTTAAGCCCAAGACTTTGACGGTGACATCGTCAGACTTTGTCTCAAAAAAAATTTTTTTAATGAATATTACACATTTTTACAAAATATTTACCCAATATTCTCTACCTGTTGGCCACCTCTTTGGAAAATTTTATAATGAATGTTTTGTAAGTAAAGGTATTTACCTACAGATTTCCCATTTCCCCCATGTACGGAGACTGTAGGGACACTCTGTAGGCACAGACTTATGAATCTAGCTTTGAAAAGAAACTGTTTTCTTCTTTTTACTGCTTATGCTGTTCAATGTAGCAGTCAAATAACTTTTTCACATGTAATTTTTTTTTTTTTTTTTTGAGACAGTGCCTCAAGCTGTCCCCCTGGGCAGAGTGCCGTGGCATTACAGCTCACAGCAACCTCCAACTCCTGGGCTCAAGCGAGTCTCCTGCCTCCGCCTCCCAAGTAGCTGGGACCACAGGCGCCCGCCACAACGCCCGGCTATTTTTTGGTTGCAGCCGTCATTGTTGTTTGGCGGGTCCGGGCTGGGGATTCGAACCTGCCACCTTAGGTGTACATGGCTGGCGCCTTAGCCAGTTGAGCTATAGGCGCCGAGCCTCACATGTAATTTTAATGTGGAAGATTTGGGAGAAAAATTATTACATGCTACAAGCTAAAGTGAGAAATGATTGTCAAAAGTAGTACATTTTGTAACATAAGGCAACCACTATTGTCTTTCAGGTTTTTTGTTGTTTTTTTTTTAGAGACAGAGTCTCACTTTGTCACCCTCAGTAGAGTGCTGTGGCACCATAGCTCACAGCTACCTCCAGTTCTTGGGCTTAGGCAATTCTCTTGCCTCAGCCTCCTGAGTAGCTGGAACTACAGGCGTCCACCACAATGCCTGGCTATTTTTTTGTTTTGTAGTTTGGCCAGGGCTGGGTTTGAACCCACCACCCTCAGTATATGGGGCTGGCACCCTACTCACTGAGCCACAGGCACCGCCCAGTGTCTATCAGTTTTTAATATTTAAATTTAAGGATGGGAAAATGATAATTATTAGGTGAACATATTCGTGACTGAAACTATAATCTACTCGATCTTGCTTTTATTTTCTCCCAAACCTAAGAGTAACTTTTGCTTCATTAGCCTGATGGTAAGCAACTGTAATCATTTGTAATTATCTATAATCATTTGTAATCATCTGATTACAAACTTATTCAAGCTGCTGGCTGTCACTGTGACTCTGTATTTTATCTCTAGCATAAATACATGGGAGAGAATATGGCTTCAGTATAATGTAATATTATTATTTCATAGATATTGAGGTCCTGGCAATCATGACAACATCCATCTTTATAACGCTTGCCTCATCTTAGGATATGTATTATCTGGCAAGGAAATTTGTTTAACATAATGCTTACAAAATTAAATCTAAGGCTGGGTGTGGTGGCTCACACCTGTAATCCTAGCACTCTGGGAGGCCTAGGTGGGTGGATTGCCCTGAGCTCACAGTTTTGAGACCAGTCTGAGCAAGAGCAAGACTCTCGTCTCAAAAAATAGCCAAGTATTGTGGCAGGTGCCTGTAGTCCCAGCTATTCAGGAGGCTGAAGCAAGAGTATCACTTAAGCCCAAGAGTTTGAGGTTGCTGTGAGCTATGACACCACGGTACTCTACTGAGGATGACAAAGTGAGACTCCTCCTTAAAAAAAAAAAAAAAAAGAAAGAAAAAGACAAAAAGAAAATTAAATCCAACCTACTACTAACTACTTTTCTAGGATATAAGATGAGAGAGTCAAATAATACACAAATCCAAAAAGTAGACACTAAGGATGCCATTGGCATATAAATCTGGGAGCAAAAAGTTCTAATCAAGTGCAGTGGCTCACACCTGTAATCCCAGCACTTTGCAGGCTGACTTGGGAGGATGGCTTGAGGCCAGCAATTTAAGAGTAGCCCGAGCAATGTAGTAGAAAAAATTAAAAAATTAGAAGGTGTGATGGTTCACATCTGTAGTCCCAGTTGCTGGGGAAGGTGAGTCAGAAGGATCACTGATCACTTCAGCCCAGGAGTTTGACGTTGCAGTAAGCTATGATGATGCCACTGCACTCTAGCCTGGTAACAGAGAGAGACCCTGTCAGGAAAAAAAAAGTTCCAGGCCAGGCAAGGTGGCTCACACCTGCACTCTGGGAGGATGAGGAGGGAGGATCCTTTCAGCTCAGGAATACAAGACCAACCTGAGCAAGACCCTATGTGCTATCTCTACTAAAAAATAGAAAAATGTGCTGAGTGTTGTGGTAGTGCCTTTAGTCCGAGCTACTCAGGAAGCTGAAGCAGGAGGATCGCTTGAGCCCAGGAGTTTGAGGTTGCTGTGAGCTATGACATCATGGCACTCTACCCAGGACAACAGAGTGAGACTCTGTCTTCAAGAAGAAATTACATTAAATATAGAAAAATCCAAAGGGCATCAAGATCAGTCTGAGCCCAGGCTGGTCTTGAACTCATGAGTTCAAGCAATCCATGGGCCTCGGCCTCCCAGAATGCTAGGATTACAGGCGTGAGCCACCATGCCCAGCCTCTCTTTTTCATTATTTCAGGTTAACGTGAGGGTGTGAACAACCAGGTTAAATGTTTGCATTTGTTAGGTATAGTCCCTCTTGTAGTTGTGTCCCATGCCCAAGAGGTGTGCCACATACACAAACACTTCGCCCATTAGTGGAAGCACACCAATCCCTCTTTCCTCTCTTCTCTCCCCTTCCCCTCCCCCCAACTTGAATTGAGTCTTCTTTTTCTTTTTTTTTGTTGTTGAGATAGTCCCACCTTATGCCCTGAGCAGAGTGCAATGGCGTCATAGCTCACTGCAACCTCAGACTCCAGCTGTGGGCATCCCGCTGCCTCAGCCTCTGGGTCACAGGCTGCTGGGATTACAGGTGCTCACTGCAGTGCCCTGTCATGTTTTTTTTTTCCTTCCTCGAGATAGAGTTGTATTTTGTAGCCCTGGGTAGAGTGCTGTGGCGTCACAGCTCACAGCAACCTCAAACTCCTGGGCTTAAGCAATTCTCTCTCTTTTTTTTTTTTTTTTGAGACAGAGTCTCAAGCTGTCCCCCTGGGTAGAGTGCTGTGGCATCACTCACAGCAACCTCCAACTCCTGGGGTCAAGCGAGTCTCCTGCCTCCGCCTCCCAAGTAGCTGGGACCACAGGCGTCCGCCACAACGCCTGGCCATTTTTTTGGTTGCAGCCATCATTGTTGTTTGGCAAGCCGGGGCTGGATTCGAACCTGCCACCCTAGGTGTATGTGGCTGGTGCCCCAGCCACCTGAGCCACAGGTGCCGAGCCCTCTCTCTCTCTTTGATAAGAGTCTCACTTTGTCACCCTTAGTAACTAAGTACCATGGGACACAGCTCACAGCAACATCCAACTCCTGGCTTAAGCTATTCTCTTGCCTCAGCCTCCTGAGTAGCTGGGACTACAGATGGCTGCCACAATGCCCGGCTATTATTTTTGTTGCGATTTGGCCGTGGCCAGGTTTGAACCTGCCACCCTTGGTATATGGGACTGGCGCCCTACCCACTGAACTATAGGCGCTGCCCCTAAGCAATTCTCTTGCCTCAGCTTCCCTAGTAGCTGGGACTACAGGCACCCACCAGAATGCCTGGCTATATTTTGGTTGTAGTTGTCGTTGTTTGGCAGGCAGGTCTGGGCTGGATTTGAACCTGCCAGCCCTGGTGTATGTAGCCGGTGCCCTAGCTGCTGAGCTACAGGTACCTAGTGGTTGTTTTGTTTTGGTTTTTTTTTTTTATGACTCGAGGTCTCACTCTCGCTCAGGCAAGTCTCAAACCCCTGAGCTCAAGCAATTCTCCCTCCCACAATCCTGGAATTACAGGTGTGAATTGAGTTTTCTCTTATGTGGGCGGGTATTAGATTGTCTCCTGGCTTCATATTAGAACTTGGGTACATTGGATACTTTACTAAGAAGAGCATGTTTCCATTCCATCCAGGTTAAGACAAAAGACATAAAGTCTCCATCTTTTTATGACCAAGTAGTATTCCACTTAATCCTTAATTAAATAGAAGACCCTAGGCAGCACGTGTGGCTCAGTGAGTAGGGCGCCAGCCCCATATACCAAGGTTGGTGGGTTCGAACCTGCCCCAACAAAGCTGCAACAAAAAAAAATAGCTGGGCATTGTGGTGGGCGCCTGTAGTCCCAGCTACTCAAGAGGCTGAGGCAAGAGAATGGCCTAAGCTGAAGAGCAGGAGGTTGCTGTGAGCTATGATGCCACGGCACTCTACCAAGGGCAACAAAGTGAAACTCTGTCTCAAAAAAATAAATAAATGAATAGAAGACCCAAACACTGCTGTGTCAGATACTCTGGGCTGTCCCTTTTCTTCTCCTTGTACCCCATTCAGTGTAGCCATTTGTTCATTCTTTTAATTTTGAAGTCACAAGAAGAGAACATGCAGTTTAGACTAGTCCATACACCATTTTTTTTTTTTTTTTTTTTTTACAGTTTTTGGCTGAGGCTGGGTTTGAACCCGCCACCTCCGGCCCATATGGGGCTGATGCCCTACTCCTTTGAGCCACAGGTGCTGCCCCCATACACCAGTTTTTGAGCAGCTCTGTGAAAAAAAATTTCTGGAGGCAGGTGGTGGTTTTGATCAGCATAATTACAAGTTTCAACACTAGCCTGGTCTCTTTCCCAACTTTCATCTGTTTAAACGTAAAGAGGTGATGGTAAAGTCCATCCTAAAACTGAAGGAGTTACACCACCCCTTATCTTAAGAAGAGCAATTTAGCATAGTGACTGGGTATAAGCCAGCTGGCACCTGTCACTGGATGTTCCCACCCCGCCCACCCTCTGGTTTCAAGACAGGCTTGTTGACATTTCCAGAGCTGGTGGCCTGCCAGGAAGTACTCCTTACATAGCAGAGGCAGGCATGCCTAGGTGTAGGCTTATTGTGTATCGGGAAACCTCCAAGAGGCTTTGGGATTCAAGATTTGAGCAACAAATACAGACCTTAGGATTTAGGCCAGAGACTTCAAAAGGAAGGTATTAGGTGTTAGCCAAACAAATAAGGCAGGCTGGAATGGAGTTTGAGGCTTGGGCTGCTCCTTTTAAAGAACTTTTATTAAGACATATTTTAATAGAGAGGAAAACATAGCTTGGTGCCTGTAGCTCAGTGAGTAGAGCACTGGCCATATACACTGAAGCTGGTGGGTTCGAGCCCAACCCAGGCCTGCTAAAACAACAATGGCAACTGCAACCCAAAAAAATAGCCAGGCGTTGTGGTGGGTGCCTGTAGTCCCAGCTACTCAGGAGGCTGAGGCAACAGAATCACGTAAGCCCAAGAGTTTGAGGTTGCTGTGAGCTGTGATGCCACGGTACTGTACCGAGGGAGACACAGTGAGACTCTGTCTCAAATAAAAAAGAGAGAGGAAAATTAGGATTGGTTTATACATCTTGTATGCTTATAACCATTCTCACAAATTTAAGACTATCAACTTTAAGGAAAGGGCTGAAGTAAAACTTAATATAAGGAGAGAGTTAATTTGGGCCAAATTTGAGGACTGCCTCCCTGAAGACATAGATTCAAATTGGGTACTCCAGTTAGTAGTAGCTACAAGAGGGTTTTTAAAGGAAAAAGGCTGGGCAAAGTAGCTCTGATATGTAATACCTGCCCTTTGAGAAGCAGAGGTGTGGCTCGGCGCCTGTGGCTCAAGTGGCTAAGGTGCCAGCCACACACACCTAAGGTGGCAGGTTCGAATCCAGCCCGGCCCGCCAAACAAGAACGATGGCTGCAACCAAAAAAAAGGAAAAACATATAAGGAGAAGCAAAGGTGGGAGGATCCCCTGAGGCCATGAGCTTGAGAACAGTTTAGGCCACTTAGTGAGACCCCATCTCTATAAAACGTACACAAAAATTAGCCAGGTGTGGTGGCATAAGACTGAGGCTGAGGAGGAAGGATTGCTGAGAAGGAAGGGAGGATCACTAAGCCCAGGAGTTTGAGGTTGCAGTGAGCTATGATCAGGCCACTGCACTCCAGCCTGGGAGACAGCAAGATCCTATCTCTAGGACTGCTCACGGTGGCTCAGGCCTGTGATCCTAGCACTCTGGAAGGCCAAGGCAGGTGAACTGCCAGAGCTCACAGACCAGCCTGAACCAGAGCAAGGTGTTCTCTAAAAATAGCCAGGTGTTGTGGCCGGTGTCTGTAGTCCCAGCTACTCAAGAGGCTGAGGCAAGAAAATCGCTTAAGCCCAAGAGTTTGAGGTTGCTGTGAGCTATGACACCATAGCTCTCTACCCAGAGCAACACAGTGAGGCTCTGTCTCAAAAAAAGAAAATCCTATTTCTACATAAACAGATAAACAGGAAACAAAGAGGCAGTTCATTAAAATAACATCAGCTGAGCAGTGCCTGTGGCTCAGTAGGTAGGGCGCCGGACAAACCACAACAAAAAAATAGCCAGGAGTTGTGGCGGGCGCCTGTAGTCCCAGCTACTTGGGAGGCTGAGGCAAGAGAATTGCCTAAGCCCAGGAGTTGGAGGTTGCTCTGAGCTGTGTGAGGCCACAGCACTCTACCAAGGCGATAAAGGGAGACTCTGTCTCTATAAAAATAAATAAATTAATTAAATTAAATAACATCAGCCACTGATTGGCTATACATTCTTTGTAGCTACCACACATTCCAGGAACATGAGGATAATGGATGAGGTTCACCCTGTGCAACCTGTGATAAAATTTCAGGTTATTTATCAGCTAATCTGGAAATCACTGGGAAGGAAAGAAAGAACAATTGCCTCTGGGCACACGTTGGTGGTGGACGGAGACTGAAGTCTCATCTAAGTCTCTCCTCTTTCTGACCCTCACAAATTTTGCACACCTACATAGTTCACACTCTTTGAGCTACTTTTCTTTCTCACAACAAAATGTCAAACATGGTTCCTTGGGCTCAGTGCCCGTAGCTCACTGGCTAGGGTGCCGGCCACATAAACTGGGGCTGGCAGGTTGGAACCCGGCCTAGGCCTTCTAAACAACGTCAACAACAAAATAGCCTAGTGTTCTGGTGGGCGCCTATAGCCCCAGCTACTTGGGAGGCTGAGGCAAGAGATTTGCTTAAGCCCAAGAGCTTGAGGTTGCTGTGAGCTGTAACGCCACAGCAATCTACCAAGGGCAACATAGTAAGGCTCTGTTTCAATACAAAACAAAATAAAACAAAACCATGGTTCCATGGAATGACTTCCCAAATTTCAAGGGCCACTCTCAAATGAATGATCCCAAGTTCTGTGGCTATGAAAGCACAGGTAGTGAGAAAACAAGATGGAGTCAGTCAGACTAGGGCCAACAGGACCCAGATCTGCCTGGTTGGTTTAGGGCCTCAGTGACCTTATTTCTTGTCTCCCATACATTTTGTTTTCTAAATTTAGCTCCCATCGTAAAGATGGCTATCTTGAGTAGTTTAGGTGTACTGATTTAGGAGATTAACTTTTTTTTTGAGACAGTCTCACTTTATTGCCCTCTGTAGAGTGCTGTGGCACCTCAGCTCACAGCAACCTCTAACTCCTGGGCTTAGGCAATTCTCTTGCCTCAGCCTCCTGAACAGCTGGGACTACAGGCGCCTGCCACAACACCTGGCTATATTTTTGTTACAGTTTGGCTAGGGCTGGGTTTGAACCCACTACCCTTGGTATATGGGGCCGGCACCCTACCCACTGAGCCACAGGTGCTGCTATTGGAGATTAACTTTTGAATTGGAATGTTTTAACAGGTCACTGAGTTATGCTGATTATTATTCTTTAAAAGGGTTAATGTGGTCTTTGCTTTGAACTTTTGTTTAAAACTATGATTTTGTAAATGGAAGAACAGAACAGTCTTAGAGGGGATACTCTCACTATTCTCCAGAATCGCTGGCCTTTTGACAAAGTTTGGTGGACCCACCCCCATCTCTGCACATTGTCTGACAGTGACAGGCAGCTGGACTCTCTTCATCTGGTCACAGCTAGACTATATTCAATCAAACATTATGTACTGCTGGTATATATATATTCTACCTTTTATATATTCTGCCATTATAAAGCCTTTTTCCTCTTAAATACGGTGTTTGGGTGTTCATTCTCTCCATTGGGCTTCATCTTCCCACAACAACATGAAAACAAGGACAGCCCCAACTGAGGTTTATTGAGGAAAAGTAGGATATGTTCGCCACCAACAATGAACAAACCCATTCTTGTTAAGAGGCTCGGATTGGCTCAGCGCCTGTGGCTCAAGTGGCTAAGGCGCCAGCCACATACACCTAAGGTGGCAGGTTCGAATCCCCAGCCCGGCCCGCCAAACAACGATGGCTGCAACCAAAAAATGGCCAGGCGTTGTGGCGGGCGCCTGTAGTCCCAGCTACTTGGGAGGCTGAGGCAGGAGACTCGCTTGAGCCCAGGAGTTGGAGGTTGCTGTGAGCATGATGCCCTGGCACTCTACCCAGGGGGATAGCTTGAGGCTCTGTCTCAAAAAAAAAAAAAAAAAAAAAAGAGGCTCGGATTATGGTCTGGGGTCTCGTTTTAAAATAGTGTTTGGATTGGGCCCTCTTCATGGTTCAGAAGTCACCACAGATCCACTCTGATGGGAGAGTTAACATGATAATTAGCCTTCGGGTACTCTGGGTCGCTTTCCAATCCTGCAGTGCCTCCGGGGCTGGGGAATTCCCTGGGCTCTTTTGCAGATTGGCAGTGTTCCTCCTTCCCCTTGGTATGGGAGTGACTAGGGGTAGGATTAAGGGTGGGGCAGTACCAAGACAAAGTGCTGGCCCTTGTCCTTCCTAAGCTGCTCAAGACAGCATTGAGGAAGGGTGCCCACCTTTGTAGCTGCAAGAACCAGACTCTCACTATCTAGCTCCCACCGGTTCTATTTCCCTGGTTGAGCTCTGTACAATGAGAATGAGAATGAGAATGCAGTCTTTTTTGTTTTGAGATTGGGGTGGTCTCTCCTGGCCTTAAATCATCCTCCTGCTTCAGCCTCCCAAATAACTGGGATTATAGGCATATACCACAGTGCTCAGCTCATTTTAAAATTTTATTATATTTTATTGTTATTTATTTTTTGAGACAGCGTCTCACTCACTATGTTGCCCTTGGTAGAGCGCTGTGGCATCACAGCTCACAGCAACCTCAAACTCTCCGGCCTAAACGATTCTCTTGCCTCAGTTTCCTGAGTAGCTGAGACTACAGGTGCCACAACACGCGGCTACTTTGCTTTTGTTGTTGCGGTTTGGCCAGGGCCGTGTTTGAACCCCCCCACCCTTAGAATATGGGTTCGGCGCCCTACCCACTGAGCCACAGGTGCCGCCCTTTTTTTTAAAGAGACAGAGTCTCACTTTGTTGCCCTCGATAGAGTGCGATAACATCACAGCTCAAGGCAACCTCCAGCTCTTGGGCTTAGGCCATTCTCTTGCCTCAGCCTCCCGAGCAGCTGGGACTACAGGCACCTGCCACAACTCCTGGCTATTTTTTTGTTGCAGTTTGGCTGGGGCCTAGTTTGAAATCGCCACTCTCAGTATACCGGGCCAGCGCCCTACCCATGGAGCCAGAGATGCTGCCCTCATTTTTAAGTTTTAAATTAGGCTTGGCGCCTGTAGCACAGTGGTCACGGGGCCAGCCACATGCACCGAGGGTGGCAGGTTTGAACCCAGCCCGGACCAGCTAGAACAATAGCAACTGCAACAAAAAACAGCCGGGCGTCTGTAGTCCCAGCTACTTGGGAGGCTGAGGCAAGATAATCGCTTGAGCCTGAGAGTTCAAGGTCGCTGTGATCTGTGATGCCACAGCACTCTACCGAGGGCGATATACTGAGACTCTGTCTCAAAAAAAAAAAAAAAAAAAAGTGTACAGAGTGTATCCACTTAGTGCAATAATCACGAATATCTAGCAGAGCAGCAGGCACAGTAGTAGTAAATGAAATGTTCTTTTTTTCCCTTTTATAGAGAGTTTCACTTTGTCGTCCTGGGTAGAGTGCTGTGGTGTCACAGCTCACAGCAACCTCCAGCTCCTGGGCTTAGGCGATTCTCTTGCCTCCGCCTCCCGAGTAGCTGGAACCACAGGTGCCCCCACAACGCCCGGCTATTTTTTGTTGTTGTTGCTGCAGTTCTGCTGGGGCCGGGTTTGAACCCGCCACCCTCGGTATATGGGTCCGGCGCCCTCCCCACTGAGCCACAGGGGCCCCTCGTAAAGGAGATGTCTGTTGGAAATACTAACAGTTACTTTTCAAACATATGTGAAACCCTTCTACTTTTCCCCAAGTTTTGATAAACAAAAAGGAAAAAAAGCCGAACAAAACACATCAAAACCAGCGGATGTTATTAACTGTGCGCATTCTTACACGCGCGCTCTCTACGCAGCGAGTACACGTGAAGGAAGTGTACGCAGAATCTCGGCCAGGCAGGGTTCGAACCAGCCACCATCAGAATGTGGGACCCGCTACCCGCTCACGGAGCCACAGCCACCGCCCGGCAAGCGTAGGTCGTTAACAACCACATTTAAAGCTGCCGCACTTGAGCGCCGGGACTACAAATCCCAGAGACGCTTGCGCCGAGGCGGAGCTACCTTCACATTGACAACTTTGTGTCCAAGGACACAGCCGGAGAACCGCGACGGCACATTCGGCAACACCAGGGAGGGCTGGAACGAGATGTTCCTTTGTGTTCAAAGCCTGAACTATTGGCTCGGCGCCTGTGGCTCAAGCAACTATAGGCGCCAGCCACATACACCTAAGGTGGCGGGTTCGAATCCCCAGCCCGGGCCGGCCAAACAACAATGACGGCTGGAACTAAAAAATGGCCGGGCGTTGTGGCGGGCGCCTGTGGT
>NW_003852476.1:8674833-8676064 GCF_000181295.1 Otolemur garnettii | reverse complement strand
AAAAAAAAAAAAAAGACTGAACTATTACTTAGGCTTCGGAGCATCTGTAGTTGTTTCGAGGCTTGGTTCTAAGTACTTAAATTATTCCTCACTCTCAGTGGAAGTCTCCCAGTCACCATAAGAAATTCTCCATCCGCCTTTGCTACGTAGAAGCCATGCGCCGAAAGGAACCCACTTTACCCACTACCGTCGGAAAGTCCAGCCGCCAGAGAAGAGGCTAAGCCACCTTATTCCTGCTCTTGATTGGCCACGCATCCGGAAGACTTAATCACAACCAATAGGATCGCTTAAACTTCCGTTCTCGTAACGTTATGGGGAGATGTGCGGAAGCGCTTACGAAAGGTGGGTTACGCAATTGCTGATGTCATACTCTCGTCCAATCGGGAGGTAGAGAAAGGACAGTTCCTGGCAAAATCCTCGTCTCCACTCCTCTCCTCTTTTGCTTTTCCTGCGCTATGGCCCGCCTTTCTACTGCAGACCAATACTCTTCATGTTCCTGTACACGTTTATCCAATCAGAAAGGTGGAGGGCGGGGTTCAGTCGTCTGCTCTAAGCCGCGCGCTGGCGGAGGTTGCGTTTTCTCCGGTGTCCATAGGGGCTGGCTGCCGAGGTACATTTTTCCAGGGCCGAGTTGTGCTAGGTCCCCGGGGTGGGCAGTTGTGTCGACGGGCGGCAGCAGTGCTGGTTGAATCTAGAAAGCTACAGTCACTGAACATCTAGCTCGGGGAGCGCCGAGGGAATGGGAGGTGCCAAGAAGGGGGAGCACGTGTTGGGGAGCGTCGCCCCTGCGTCTGGTCTGTCCTGGCTCTGCGGGTCAGACTAATGTTGCCGACGCCGCCCCAGCACTTTATCTGGCCCATGTGCCAGTGAAAGCTAAACCTCGTACGTTTATTTCCAAGGAAAGGTGTCAAGGACCTGTTTGTCCTTGCTCTTCCTTTATTCATTTCCAACTATATACTGGGTTTTTCTCGAGGCCAGAACGCAGATTATCTCTTGGGAATAGACGTCACACAATGTGGTATGTGCTGTGATAGCAGCTACTATGTTAAGCACCTTACATGCGTGGGGTCGTTTAATCCGCTTGTTAATCTGAAGAAGTAGGTAATTTCATGGGAAGAAACGGACATTAAATGACTCGTCCGTGTCATCTCTTCATTTAGTGGCATTCCGCTTCCATGGCTGTAAAATTAAACTGTGGTATTACTTGTAAAATGTTGCTCATGTTTTCTTT
>NW_003852476.1:8665023-8673972 GCF_000181295.1 Otolemur garnettii | reverse complement strand
ACTAGAGTCATGGGGATCAACGATAATGGATATAAATTATAAGTGATGTAAACTACACGTGACTTTTGAAACTTTTTCTTGTGGAATCTACACTGTCATTTGAACCTACTGTGCAGGATAAAACAGTGGTTAGTATGCAGCTGTGTACCATAGTGTGAAGTATCTTGTACGCCTGTGTGGACTGCATGCCACCGTTCAGGACAGCATTCCATGTGGGTGCAGAAGCGTTACTTGACTGGTTTGTATTTCCTTACACTGGTGTAAGTAAAGGAAAAGTAAATCAACCTACACAACTGCTTTTCAGAGTTCCTTTCTCTCACATTATATCATGATCCATGCAGGTTTTTTTTGTTTGTTTGTTTGTTTGTTTTGAGACAGAGCCTCAAGCTATCCCCCTGGGTAGAGTGCCATGGCATCATGCTCACAGCAACCTCCAACTCCTGGGCTCAAGCGAGTCTCCTGCCTCAGCCTCCCAAGCAGCGCCACAACGCCTGGCCATTTTTTGGTTGCAGCCATTATTGTTGTTTGGCGGGCCCGGGCTGGGGATTTGAACCCGCCACCTTAAGTGTATGTGGCTGGCGCCTTAGCCGCTTGAGCCACAGGCGCCGAGCCAATCCATGCAGTTTTTGAGTTGTATCTTGTGTAAACCTAAAATCATGACTTTTTGCTGCAACTTCTAAAGAATTACATTTCTTTCTTCTTTTCTTTTCTTTTCTTTTTTTTTTTTTTGTTAAAGACAGTCTCACTGTAGCATCCTCTGTAGAGTGCTGTGGCATCATAGTTCGAAGCAACCTCAAATTCTTGAACTTAAGCGATTCTTTTAACTCAGCCTTCCAAGTAGCTAGGATTACAGGTGCCTACCACAACACCCAGCTATTTTTATTTTTGTTGTAGTTGTCATTCTTTTAGCTGGCCCAGGCTGGGTTTGAACCCACACACCTCAGTGTATATGGCAGGCACCCTACCCACTGAGCTATGGGCGCCACCCTCCCTTCTGGAAGCTGAGAGGAAGATCCATTTTCTTGCCTGTTTTGGCTTCTGGTGGCCTCATGTGTTCCTTGGCTCCTGGCTTCTTAACGCAAAACATGTCACTCCAATCTCTGCTTTCATAATAATCTCTCTGTAGTCTGATCACCCTCTTAAGGTCACTTGATGTTAAATGTAGGGCCCACTCATATAATCCAGGATAATCTCTCCATCTCAAGAAATTTAATCTGTAGTCCCTTTGTGTCATATAATGAAACATTCTCAGGTTCCAGGAATTAGGAACTAGGTATCTTTGGGGCCATTATTCAGCCCTACCACAAAGGATATAGATAAGAGTAAAATATCCTCTCTTGGTGGAATTTACATCTCATAGGGGCTATAAAGGAAAAAAAGCACAACTGGTGAGTTTCGCTTTCAGATTACTGTGTAAAGAACCTAAGTTACCACAGGTTGGTGCTTCTCCTTCTCTTTTCCTTCTCTTAAGAAGAGTGAGATTTCTTTGGATTCTAATCTTCAACCTTAAAAATTTACCTGACTTTTGTTTTGGCGCCTGTGGCTCAAGGGACTAGGACACCAGCCATGTACACCTGAGCTGGAGGGTTTGAATCCAGCCCGGGCCCACCAAACTATGGTGGCTGCAACCAAAAAATAACCGGGCATTGTGGTGGGTGCCTGTAGTTCCAGCTACTTGGAAGATAGAGGCAGGAGAATTGCTTGAGCCCAGGAGTTTGAGGTTGCTGTGAGCTGTGATGTCACAGCACTGTACCTAGGGTGACAGCTTGAGGCTCTAAAAAAAGAAAAATTATGTGACTTTTGCATTCAGTTTTATAACATGTTTATTGTTGATGCTGTTTTGAATTATCACATCAAAACATTGCTGATCTAGGAAGAGAGACTGCTATTCTGTAGCTTCTGATCATTTCAAGTTTACTGTAGTCAGAGGTTTTCTTCTCATTGAAGAAGCATAACCTCAAGGTGAAAGGAATTCCATTGTAAGGAAACTAACTCAGTAAAGGCAGACTCTGGGCCCCATTGCTCCCAACTTAGGATGTGCTGTAGACTTTGTGGACAACTGGATTGATGGCTCCCCATCATTAAATGCAAGAACTCCTCTGTTTCACCCAGCAAGAAGACAGTAGCTTTCGTGACTTCAGCATTTTGTCGTCTGTTCAGAAGAAGACAGCCATCTGTTGCTCTTTCTAAAATTCATAACTCTTAGGAGTTACCATCTAATTCAGTTGTGTTTGTTACCATTCAGAATAGAGAAGTTGGAATAAGATGATATATGAAGAAAAAGCCCTGCTCTGATTAGGTATTCAATGTAAATACCAATAATCAGTAAATATTTCTACTTTTTTCATGGAGTAGGAATGGGAGGTAAGGAGAAGCGCATGTGGACAGTGTCTGTGGACCCCACCTGCAAGTGACCTTCATTACTTTTTCTCACTTTCCATTGGCTAGAAGTCTGTGGCTAGCCACACCTCGTGATCAGCTGATGGGTAGCAGTCTTGGCTATAAGGGCTGAAAAGCCAGCTGCTTGCAACTTGCTTGCAGCCCAAGTTTCCAACTGTTAGTTTCTCCAACCTGTAAACTATGTTCTCATCTATGGACAGTCCTATTACATAGTACTCTTTTTAAGGTGGCTCCAGACCTTTTCTATTAGGCCACAGGAATAAGCCTTACATCCTTTATCCTGATAAAGTCTGTACTGGACGGTAATAACGGACTGCAGCTGTTTCTCCTTGTTCTGTTTGAATCGGTACTTAGCCACTTCCAGCATGGATCCTGTATCAGCAATTTACAGGGGACCAGGTTGAGTTACTCTTGTGCTAGTAAAGTGAGGACAAAGAAAAAATTCCACAATATTCTCATAAACTTTTTCCAAAGAGACAATTTTTTTTTTAATTAGGTTTTGGGCCTACTCCTTTGCAAACCCAATATGAGTGTTCTCTCATCTAACTTTGGGATGTGAGGCTATGACATGCGGTTTATAAGATACAATGTTTTTATTTTTGTGCACTTAAAGTACAGCATACTGTGAATTGTCTTTCTTTTTTTCTTTTTTTTGAGACGGTCTCTGTCACCCTAGGTAGAATGCCATGGTGTCATAGCTCACAGTAATTTCAAACTCTTGGGCTCAAGCAATTCACTTGCCTCAGCCTCTGGAATAGCTGGGACTATAGGCGCACACCACAACGCCCAGCTAATTTGTCTATTTTTAGTAGAGATGGGGTCTCAACTCTTGCTCAGGCTAGTCTCGAACTTCTGAGCTCAAGCAATCCACCCACCTTGGCCTCCCAGAGTTAGGATTACAGGTGGTGAGCCATAAAATGGCTTCTCTGAGCTATTATAAAAATAGGAAGATTTTTTAATTTGTTTTGAGACCAAGTCTCACTTTTTTACCCTTGGTAGAGTGCCAAACCTGTTCTTGTTTTTTTTTTTTTTTTAATAGAACTCTATATATCACCACTATCTAATTCTAGAATCTTCATTACTCCCCAAAGACTATCCCTCACCTACTAGCCGTCACTCCCAATTTTCCTCTTCTTGTAGCCCCTGGCAATTTTTTTTTTTAACTTTATACAATTTCCTTATTCTGATATTTCTTTTTTCTTTTCTTTCTTTTTTTTTTTTGTAGAGACAGTCTCATTTTATCTAGAGTGTCATGATATCATAGCTCACAGCAATCCCCAACTCTTGGGCTCAAGCGATTCTCTTGCCTCACCCTGTGGAGTAGCTGGGACTATAGACACCCAACACAACGCCCAGCTATTTTTAGAGATGGGGTCTTGCTCTGGCTCAGGCTGGTCAGGCCTGAGCCACTACACCTAGCCTTTTTTTTTCTCCCAAGACAGAATCTTCCTCTGTTGCCCAAGCTAGAGTGCAGCAACTCTAACTCTTGGATTCAAGCAGTTCTGCTTCAGCCTCTCAAGTAGTTGGGACTACGGGCACCTGCCAAAATGCCCAACTAATTTTTGCTAGAGATGAGGTCTCACTTTTGCTCAAATTCCTTGAGCTCAAAGGATCCTCTGGCCTTGGCTTCCTGGAATGTTATGATTACAGATGTGAGCTACCACAGCCTACTTAAAATCTGGAATGATTAAAATAATGGGTTGTTTTTTTGCATCAAAATCAAGTTTATAGCATATAAAACAAAGCCCACGGTACTGAATTGCATTCTGGAAATTTGAGATAGTTTGATGCTATATAAAAATATTGCAAAAGAAAAGTAGCATTTTGAACCTATTAATTCCAGGATTGGGGTTTCTAGAACTACCCATTAAATTACATTCAAAACATCAAGTGGGCTCGGTGCCCAGAGCTCAGTGAGTAGGGCACCAGCCACATACACCAAGGCTGGCGGGTTCAAGCCCAGCCTGGACCTGCTAAATAACAGTGACAACTGCAACAAAAAATAGCTGGATGTTGTGGTGGGTGCCTATAGTCCCAGCTACTTGGAAAGCTGAGGTAAGAGAATCACTTAAGCCCAAGAGTTTGAGGTTACTGTGAGCTGTGATGTCATATCACTCTACCCAAGGCGACAGCTTGAGACTCTGTCTCAGAAAAAAAAAAAAAAAACTATGATGTGGGTGTTTTACCACTATTCAGTTTATATTTTATGTAAGAGCCTTGCCTTCTTAAAGAAAAGGGGGTGTAGGGGTGGCTGTCTCTGAGGTCTGAGGATTGTTTTTGTGAGTCTTTTCTTGTTTACACTGTCATTGTTTAGCACATATGTGTAGTTCCTTATCTTTGCCTCCTGTCTTCCTCTTTGTAGTGTATTTTACGCATGTTTTTATTTCCATATTTCTCTTACCAGAAGGATTTTGTGGAATAGGCTGCTGAGTCAGCCTCAGGCAGGGAGAGTATTGCTCCCAAAGAAGTGAGAAACGTGCCCCCATCTTCAATGAGCTTGTGTTCTGCAGGAGGAAGAGGCAGATAGAAGTGTATAAAACAAAGAGATTAGTTGGCATTTCACTATATTCTTTACATCAGTATTTAATACAATATTTGTGTGTTCAGAGGACAGAAACTCACTATGCTAGTAGAATTTGAGCTAGATCTTGAAGAATGGGTAGGCTCTAGTCCAGAAATGGATATAGGCTTCTTGGAAAAAGTAGCAACACTGTGGTAGTTGTATTATGGGGAAAATATTTTACTGGCTAAACTAACAATATTTTACCCATTACAGTTTTTTGTTGTTGTCTTGAGACAGTCTCATTTTGTCCCCCTCAGTAGAGTACTGTGGTATCATAGCTCACAGTAACTGCAAACTCTTAGGCTCAAGCAATTCTCTTGTCTCAGCCTCTCGAGTAGCTGGGGACTACATGTGCCTTCCATGACGCCTGGCTGTTTCTTAGAGATGGGGTGTAACACTTGCTCAGACTGGTCTTGAACCTGTGAATTCAGGCAATTCACCCACCTTGGCCTCCTAAGTGCTGGGATTATAGGTGTGAGGCACCTCACCCGGCCATGAAGTTAGTTTTTGAGAACAATACTCTTTTATATGAACTTTCTCCTGTGGGAAGTAAGAATTTGTCCTATTCTTGCCAGTGAGATGTTAAATGAAGCAATCCCTGCCCTACTATGTGTCTGAGGCATAGGAGATGGTTCCAGCTGCAAAGCACAGGTCGTGAGAAACTGAAGGGGAATAACGGCAGGGCCACCAGCCAGGAGAAGGGCAGGAAGGGCGATTTACAAGGTGGGATTTGTGAGCTAGTTGACTGCTTCCCTTTAATCAATAATTCTGAGATTTTGAGCCTACATGACTGAGCAGACTGTGCAGTTAACAGAGAACAGTATGTGAGTTACATCTTGGTTATGTATGTATGTATGTATTTTTGAGACAGAGTCTCACTATGTCGCCCTGAGTAGTGTGCCGTGGTGTCATAGCTTACAGCAACCTCAAACTCTTGGGCTTAAGCGACTCTTTTACCTCAGTCTCCCGAGTAGCTGGGACCACAGGTGCTCTCCACAATACCCGGCTATTTTTTTGTTGCAATTGTCATTGTTGTTTAGCTGGCCCGGGCTTGGTTCAAACCTGCCAGCCTCGGTGTATGTGGTCGGTGCCCTACCCACTGAGCTATGGGTGCTGCTTATGGTTATGTATTTAATTTGGAGTTTTAGTAGCATGACCAGGTATACCTGGTCTAGGCAGGTATTAATAATATGGAATTGGAGGCCAGGCGAGGTGGCTTTGGAGCCTGATGTGGGTGGATGGCTTGAGCTCAGGAGTTCCAGACCAACCTGAGCTAGAGCGAGACCTCATCTCTAAAAATAGTCAGGTGTTGTGGTGGGTACCTGTAGTCTCACCTACTTGGGAGGCTGAGGCAAGAGAATCACTTAAGCCCAAGAGTTTGAGGTTGCTGTAAGGTATGACGCCACAGCACTCTATCAAGGGCCTCAGAATGAGACTCTGTCAGGAAAAAAAAAAGAAACATGAAATTTGGGGGACAGATCAGGTTTGAGGGTAAAGTCTAGGAGTTCACATGGAGGTAGTAATAAGTTATGTTGCCAGAGGAAGAGGTAATGTTTTAGGAAGATTCAGCTCAATCTCAGTTATTATGGTTAAGAGCAGAAATTATTAGGTTAAAGCAGTGGTTCTCAACCTTCTTAATGCTGTGGCCCTTTAATAATGTTCCTGTTGAGAACCACTGGGTTAAAGCATTTTTCTGTCTGAATGATTTTGTTAATTTTTGGATTTGCTGCTAGATGGCAGTGATAAGCAATGCCAAGGCTAGGAAGGGAAGTAATTAAAACAGTTTGACAGTTTGTCTAATTCCTATGTTTAGTAAAGTTAGAATTGGCTGTACATTGTCCTTTTTATTCATTACATCAGATCTATAAAATAAGTGAACTATTTTCTCTCCATATCTTGCTCTTACAGGATAGTTTAAGAATTATACCTTTTGTTGGTTTTTGGTGTTTTTTTTTTGTTGTTGTTGTTGATGTCAGGGTCATTCACTGTGTTCAGAAAGAAGAAATGAGTTTAGAACTTGATAGACTGTGATCTTCCCAGAGTGGCTAAAAGAGCTGGTCCTGCATGGGTATTATACAGCCCATCAATATTTAAGGGTTCTACCACTTACTCTTTGGTTTCTACTTTGAAACAGTCCATTTGGGTGTTCTCTTAGTTTGGAGTATTAAATAGTAAATCTACCTCGAAATGTAAAAAAGTGTCTCTAGGCAGTGCCCATAGCTCAGTGGGTAGGGCACCAGCCACGCATACCCAGGCCAGCTAAACCAGGACAACTGCAACAATAAAAAAATAGCCCAGTATTGTGGCGGGTGCCTATAGTCCCAGCTACTTGGGAGGCTGAGGCAGGAGAATCTCTTAAGCCCAAGAGTTTGAGGTTGCTATGAGCTGTGACATCATGGAACTCTACCCAGGGTGACAGCTTGAGACTCTGTCAAAAAAAAAAGTGTTTCTGGCTGTCAATAAATAAGCCCTAATTGTATGAAAGATATGTTGACATGGGTTCGGCGCCTGTAGCTCAAGTGGCTAAGGCCACATACACTGGAGCTATAGTCCCAGCTACTTGGGAAGCTGAGGTCAGAGAATTGCTTAAGCCCAGGAGCTAGAGGCTGCTGTGAACTGTGATATCATGGCACTCTACCCAGGGCAATAGCTTGAGGCTCTATCTAAAAAAAAAAAGAAAGAAAGAAACATATGTTGACCTGATTTAAGCCATCCAGTGTCAGGAAGCTGCCTTCTGCTTAATCTTATTTCAGCCACTGAAATTTAAAGAATCATTAGTATGTTAAAGCATCTTTTTGTGCTTGGTACCTTAGGGTAACATTTGTCGGGGAGCATTCATACTATGAATTCAACGCTAAAATATCTGGTCCAAATACATATACTAATTTGTATATAAAAGAGAAATTATGTCTAATAACTAATTTATTCTTGCAAGTTATCTTTTTTTTAATTTCTGTTTTTTTTAGAGACAGAGTCTTACTTTATCGCTGTTGGCAGAGTGAATGATGTCACATGACACAACAACCTCCAAAACTCCTGGGCCTAGGTGATTCTCTTGCCTTAACCTCCCGAGTAGTTGGGACTATAAGCGCTAGCCACAACGCCTGGCTATTTTTTTGGTTGCAGTGTGGCCGGGGCCAGGTTTGAACCTGCCACCCTTGGTATATGGGGCTGGCACCCTACCCACTGAACCACAGGTGCCGCTCACAAGTTATCATTTGACACTCTTTATTACATTTCTTTGAAATCCTCTGTGCTGGGGGGTACCTGTGGCTCAGTGGGTAGGGCGCTGGCCCGATATACCAAGGATGGCAGTTCAAACTCGGCCCCAGCCAAACTGCAACAAAAAAATAGCCAGGCGTTATGGCAGGTGCCTGTGGTCCCAGCTCCTCGGGAGGCTGAGGCAAAAGAATCACTTGAGCTAAAGAATTTTAGGTTGCTGTGAACCGTAAAACCATGGCACTCTACTGAGGACTACAAAGTGAGACTCTGTCTCAAAAAAAAATTGATATATAATTCAAGTGAAAAAATTCACCACTTAAAAGTATTCAACTGAGACCTTTCAGGGCTGTGATGAGGTAGAGCTGCGCTAACATCCAGGATGGTGCTGGCACGTGGTGGCCAGTCAGTAAACATTTATGTTTGAAAGGCTGGAATGAAAGGCTGGAATATGCTCTACTGAGTTCCACCCCTGACTAGTCTCATCAGTGTCTGTTTTGGGTTCGGTTGCTATGATTGATCAACAAGCACACACTAATTTGAAACTCGTAGATTAATAACCACATGCTCCCATGAGAGAAAAATCCAATTAAATTCAGGAGTGGGAAGGGGAGTCCTGCAGGCTCCTGCCCAGCAGCAGCGGTGTGTGCATAGCGCCTCCCAGGTGAGGGTAACTGCAACTCGGACTTCACCGTACAAATGCAAATAATGTAACCTAATCATATGCACCCTTGTATTGATCTGAAATGAAAAAGAAATTACGGCTC
>NW_003852476.1:8662787-8663703 GCF_000181295.1 Otolemur garnettii | reverse complement strand
ACCTCCCACATTAAACATTTCATGGCATTACATAGAATCGTGGAATAGTAGAGAGAATTGGGACCTCCCACATTAAACATTTCATGGCATTACATAGAATCGTGGAATAGTAGAGAGAATTGGGACCTCCTAACTTAAACATTTCAAGGCATTACGTAGAATCATGGAATAGTAGAGAGAACTGGGACATAGAATCTTGGAATATTAGAGAGAATTGGGACCTCCCAAGTTAAATATTTCATGGCATTACACAGAATCATGGAATAGTAGAGAGAATTGGGACCTCTCAGAAATCTTTGATACCTTTTAGTCCAACTCCTCATTTTTCTTCAGATGAGAACTCTGAGAGGTTAAGTGACTTGGCCAAAGTCACAATCACCCGGTCAGTGATAAACCTTCACTGTTCCCTTGGGATTTTGCTTCCAAAGTCTGCTAGAGCCCCAGGCTCATGCCAGTGGTTTGCTTTGTTTCTAACTAAGGTCTTTCTATTTTGTGATAATAAATCCTTTATTGCATTAAACAAAAAGCATTCAATTACATGGCTTTTAGTATATTCACAGTGCTGTACAGCCATCACCACTATCTACTTTTTTCTCTTTGAACTCTATGGTCAATGGACTTTTTTTTTTTTCTTGTTTTTGACTGGAGGCTGGGTTTGAACCCGCCACCTCCAGCATATAGGGCCAACGCCCTCCACCTTTGAGCCACAGGCGCCGCCCATTCTTGTTTTGTTTTGTTTAGAACTCTATATATCACCACTATCTAATTCCATAATCTTCATTACCTCCCCAAAGGCTATCTATCCCTCACCTATTAGCTGTCACTCCCAATTTTTCTCTTGTTCTAGCCTCTGGCAATTATTAATTTATTTTCTAACTTTATACATTTCCTTATTCTGAATTTTTTTTTTTTTTTT
>NW_003852476.1:8659399-8660754 GCF_000181295.1 Otolemur garnettii | reverse complement strand
GGCTGGATTTGAACTCAGGTGCATGTGGCTGGTGCCCTAGCTGCTTGAGCCATAGGTGCTGAGCCATCTTTTTCTTTTTTTTTTGAGACAGAGTCTCACTGTGTCGCCCTCGAGTACTGGGGCATCACAGCTCACAGCAACCTCCAACTCTTGGGCTCAAGCGATTCTTTTGCCTCAGCCTTCCCAAGTAGCTGGGACTACAGATGCCCGCCACAATGCCCAGCTTTGTTGCAGTTGTCATTGTTGTTTAGCTGGCCAGGGCTGGGTTCAAACCCACTACACTCTGTGTGTGTGGCTGGTGGTGTAACCACTGTGCTATGGGCACCAAGCCAAGAATTATATTTTTTTTAATGGCCAAATAATCATTGTATGGATGTATAGGCCACATTTTGTATGTCCATTCATTGGTTGATGGGCATCTGTGGTGTTTCCACTTTTTGGCTATTATGAATAATGCTACTATGAACATTCATGTTCAAGTTTTATATGAACATATGTTCAATTTTGTGAGAAACTGCCTAACTGCTTTCCATGGAGGCTGCTCCATTTCACATTCCCACCAGCAGAATGTAAGGGTTCCAATTTCTTCACATTCTTTTCTTTAAAATTTATTTTCTTTAATTGATGAAAAAAGTTGTGTTTATTTATGGTGTACAACAGGATATTTTGGATATTTTGATATATGTGTACATTGTGGAATGGCTAAATCAAGCCAATTAACATATCTACTACTTCACCTACTTCTTTTTGTGCATGTGATGAGAACACTTAAATCCTACCCTCTTAGCAGTTTTCAAGTAGTACACAGTATGTCGTTATTAACTGTGGTCACCGTGTTGTACGGTAGCACTCTTAAACCTACTGTTCCTATCAGCTGACCTTTTACGTCTTTTGAACAGCATCCCCCATTTCTCCATCCTCTCAAGTCCTGGTGATCACCGTTCTTACTCTGCTTCTGTGGGTTTAACTTTTAAAGTTCCACATAGAGACAGATAAGCAGGAGATAGATATATATACCGTGTATATGTTCACGTGTGGATGAGTCATGTGCTGTTTGGCTTTTTATGCCTGTTTTATTTCAGCTGATGTAATGCCCTTCAAATTTATCTCTGTTTTGCAAATGACAAGATTTCCTTCTTTTGTAAGGCTGAATAGTAAGTACTTCTGCACCCATTTGTCGATTGGTGGACGCTTGGGTTGGTTCTGTCTTGGCTGTTGTGAGCAGTGCTGCTGTGAACGTGGGAGCACAGACGTGTTTTCAACCCTCATTTCATTTCCTTTGGATACATGCCCACTAGTGAGTTTGCTGGATCATATGGTAGTTCTTTTTTTTTTTTGGTTTTTTTTTTTTTTTT
>NW_003852476.1:8658417-8658706 GCF_000181295.1 Otolemur garnettii | reverse complement strand
TCAGGTGTATGTGGCTGGCGTCTTAGCCGCTTGAGCCACAGGCGCCGAGCCAGTTCTTTTGTAAGTTTTTGAGGAACTGCCATTTTATTTTCCCTAATGGCTGTACTACAGTTTCTCCACATTCTTGCCAATTCTTGTTTTCTGTTTTGGGTTTTTTTTAAATAGCCAATTCATAGTTATTTTAGAGTCTGTCATCTGAGTGATCTCTTGTTCTGTTCTGTTTACTGCCTCATTTCTTTCTTTCTTTCTTTTTTTTGGACAGAGTGTCACTTTGTCACCTTTGATAGAG
>NW_003852476.1:8657212-8658384 GCF_000181295.1 Otolemur garnettii | reverse complement strand
GCTTAGCCTCCCAAGTGCTGGGATTACAGGTGTGAGCCACCGTGCCTGGCCCTAGAGCCCCACTTCTTGACAATTTGTTGGTGTTCACTTATGTTTTTCTGTGTCTCAGACTAAATTCTGGACATGTGTGTAGTGCACAGTAGAGACTGAAGTAAAGAGTATTTACCCTTGGAAACGGACTCCTGTGCTTCCGTCAGAGTGTGAGCATTGAGGGGTGAACGGTCTAATCTGGTTTGATTTTGTTGTTGCTATAGTTACCTTAGTAGATCACAGACTTCTGTTACTATCTCTGCTTCTCAGGCCTAGGATGCTGGGAGGTTTTCTCACTGGCGTGCTCCTCCTCGTTTCAGTTGGCCCTCCTGGTGTTCTCCCCACTTCTTCATCCTCCTACAGATGCCACGGGGTGGAAGCTGTCTCCTGCTTGGCGTTTTGTTTTGTTTTGTTTGAGACAGAGTCTCACTTTCTTGTCTTGGTAGAGTGCTATGGTGTCATAGCGCAGAGCAACCTCAAACTTAGGCTCATGGGATCCTCCTGCCTCAGCCTCCCAAGGAGCTGGGTCTACAAGCACCCACCACAGTGCCCGGCTATTTTAGAGACAGGGTCTCGGTCTTGCTCAGGCTGGTCTCAAATCCCTGAGCACAAGTGATCCACCCACCTCAGCCTCCCAGAGTGCTACATTTTGTTTTACTATATGTATAAATGTCTTTTATTCTGTGCCCACATTTGATTGATTTTTAATGTGGCTAGCTAAAAAAATTCAAGGTTAGAGATAATTTTGATTTAGAATTTTGAAGACATTTTTTTCCTAGATTGCTATTAAAAAATCTGATGCTGCATATTTCTAAAAGAAATGAGGCAATAAACAGAACTGACCCAGAGATCACCCAGATGATGGACTCTAAAATAACTATGAATTGGCTATTTAAAAAAAACTCCCCCAAACAATAAATTCTTCATTTTGTTGTTGTTGGTGGTTTGTTTTTGTTGTTTTTTTTTTTTTTTTTGGAGACAAAGTCTTACTTTGTCACCTGGGCTGAAGTGCCATAGCATCGGCCTAGCTCACAGCAACCTCAAACTCTTGGGTTCAAGTGAGCCTCCTTATTCAGCCTCCTGAGTAGCTGGGACTATGGGTGCCCACCACCATGCCTAGCTAGTTTTTTAAATTTTTTTTA